>NW_024412415.1:36600361-36668305 GCF_014898765.1 Herpailurus yagouaroundi | reverse complement strand
CTGGAGTAGTATTTTAAAGTAAATCTCAGGTATCAGGCCATTTTATCTCTAAGAACTTTAATTGCAGTTTTCTTTTGCATATTTTTAATGAGTGAGGCAGTGCTGTCAATGAGAGGACAGCTATGGTGTGTGTACTGGCATTGTGCCATATGTCCCCATCCTGGATCAGTTACCAGGCTTAAGTTGGTATTTGAGGAACAGACCACAGGCCCCTAGAGTACACAAGGATTTAGAGCAGTGGTTCTCAAATTTTATCATGTATCAGCATAACAAAGGGCTTGTTAAAACACAGATTACTGGACCCCATCTCTGGAGTTTCTAATTCAGTAGGTCTTAGGGTCTGAGAATTTACATTTTAAACAAGTTCCCAGGTGATACTGATGTTACAGATCCCTAAGCCCACTGTGATCTTCAAACCTAAGGTTCAGTAGAACCGTATTAGAGACCAAGAACACCTCTGCGTAAAGTTGGAGTAGGTGAGACAGATACACGTGCAGTGCCAGGAAGGCCTAGACAGTGGTTCTTAATTTTGCGAAAGCCTAGGGGTTAGTGTGTTTCTGACTGTTTATTCAGATCATTATTGCATTTTTATTTGGGGAATAGGTTCCAAGATGAGACCACTCAGACCATGTCTACCAGGGGATATTCAGTGTTGTTGAGGGCTTTTTAAGTTAGCTTTGATTGTCATGTAAAGGTGTCTAGGGATGTTGATATTTAATAAGAGATGATGATTCAGTTTGAATAAATAGGGGTAAAGATTTCTAAAAGAATCTTGATTCTAATGGGGGTTGGTACTATGAAGAATTTTCCAAAATGAACTAACTAGACAAAGTAGGTAACGTCTTTTCCTGTCACCATCACTTTTGGCTTCAGGGGTTGATATGCATTATGATCTAGAGCAGGGACTTGCTCCAATCCCAACTCTCAAGCTTAAATGGAACAGTAGTGTCTCATGTTTGTATAGTGCTTTCATGGTTCATTATCTTTAAAAAACTATGTGTATAAGTATGTGTACGTGCATGCAAGTATGTTTCTATGTGTAAGTGTCTGTATATTTGTCTAATAAAAGTGTATCCATAAACATGTGTGCCTGTGTAAATACCATCTAGCTATTAAGTGGTGATGAAACCAACTGTTGTCTACTTTCCACAGGACAGTGACTTGTTATCACCACAACAGCAGAGCCTGCCATCCCCAGCAGATCTACAGTCAGCCCCTGACATCACCCCCTCCCTTGTCTCCCTCTGTGGCCTCCTAAATGCCCATCCCATTGGCCTGGGTTCAGCTGGTGGTATGGAGGGGTGCTGCCTAGCACTGACCTGGGATTGTGTGTGACCCACTGACCCAATGGTGAGAACTGACTTCCCACCTCTCTGACTGGTCATCCAGGGGATAGATGGGACACCTTTTCCTGTTATTCTCCCTCCCACCCTTTTGAAAGGTAGAGTGGTTATCTGAAGTTGAAAGAAGGAGAAGGAGCATGGAGACAGTATTACTTGGTGTGTGTACAGGTGGATTTTCTTCTTGGGAAGGAAGGGGAGTTAAATAAGAGGAAGGGAGTAATAAAAGAGCTTAGGTATGCATGGGAGCTGCTTTGGGGTAATGATCTAGAAGAGGCCAACTTGTGCTAGGACCTAGATATGCCCAGGAACCAACATTGATGTTGAAGTCTGCATCCCTACACCCCTGGCTACCAGAGCCTCAATCAAGAGGGCCAAAATTCCAGTGCCCTGTTTTCCTCCATCCCTCCCAAGGTCAGAGGTAGGCCATGGATATGACCAGATTCAGGAAGAGACTGAAATGCTCCAGAAGAGTGAGGTGAAGGGAGTATAGGGAATAGGGTCTCAGTTGTTCTATCCCAAAGGACCTCATTATTTGTGGGAATCTATTTTGTATCCTATCGCCCTCCTGCTCCATGGGATAATAGGGATCCAGCAAAGGGTTGTATCCTTGTTTTTCATCGCTAGGACATCAAAGGCCAGTTCTGGAATGATGATGATTCGGAGGGAGATAATGAATCAGAGGAATTTCTCTATGGAGTTCAGGTGAGATTACAGCCCCTAAGACCCATGTTGGATAGTGTAAATGTGTGCTTCTCTGAATTTACCAAGTAGTGAAAGATTATTCTGGAGCAGACATAAGATGAGGATATGATGTTGGTGCAGTCTGAGCATTGTCTTGCCAGAGCTGATTTCATATTCTTGCTCTTACCTGGAGCTCATTCCTTTCCCAGAGTAAACTACATTCTCTGTACGTGGAGGCTACCCCATGTGTTCTTGGTTAGAAATAGTGATTTTTTTTTTTGACTCTTCACCAGCCAGTAGCTGTCATTTCATTCATCAAGGTCAAATTTTTAAAAGATATCCTGCCAGTGATTGCTTCATGCCATCACTCCCCAGGGCACAGTCCTGAGCAGGAATGTTGGATTCTTTGCACAGAACCATCTGAGTTAAATTCTGTACTCTTCAGCCTGTTCTGAGTTCTAGAAGGGATACCTAAGTATCCCTGGTCAGGGTCTGAGAGGAAGAGCTGGAAACTTAAGGCTGTGTACTCATTGAGCAAAGCCTGCAATTGGTTCATAGAAGCTTACTAGAGTGGAGATGGAGGGATACTTGTGGCCAAAGATTGGTGGCTAGGGCCACCATCAAGAGCTCCTTCATAAGAGCAGCCTTGTGCTTATATGTACTGCTGCCATTTGATTTTCCTGTTCCTGGTGTTCATGTTCTTTTTATTTTTCATGTCTCTCTTTCCCCCTCTATTTTCCCTCCTCCCAAACCTCCCCACCATTTTTTGCTGCTGACTCAGGGGAGCTGTGCGGCTGACCTATATCGACACCCACAGCTTGATGCAGACATTGAAGCCGTGAAGGAGATCTACAGTGAGAACTCTGTATCCATCAGGTGGGACCCCACTTCAGGAGCAAGCCACTTCTTTCTGAGCTGTTAAGAGGCTAAAGGTTTTTTCTTTTTAGGGTATAATAGGGGGTCTGTGGACATGGATAAATTATGAGCTTAGTGATAGGTAGTGGGAATTTCTCAGAATACTTAAGCTTAGCTGACAGTGGTGAGTGGGGAAGTATAGCCACTTTTTTCAGCAGTTTCCTCTATCCTAGATCCCTCTAGGCTGATAGTTTCATCTTTGAGGTAAGAAAGGCTTCTGGCCTGGAGAAAGCCCTGATCATGTAAGTGGCTTGAGGCTGCAGCTAAGTCTAGATACAGAGCTACTTCCCACTCTTCCCTCTCCCCTGGCCCCAGGCTCAGTTCTCCCTCCACCTCAGTCTCTGTTCCCTTCTTTCTCCCTTAATGAATCTCACCTGTATCTCTGTAGAGAATATGGAACTATCGATGACGTGGACATTGACCTCCACATCAACATCAGCTTCCTCGATGTAAGTGGTGCTAGTACCTGCCAACAACATGTCTAGCTGGACTTGTGGATTTTGTCATGTAGGCCAGGAGTCTTGTTCCTGAGTGCTGCATTTGGAGCACATATTCTTCATCCCTGTCTTTCCTAGACCATCAGCAGACAGTGGTGTGTACTGTCATGTGCATGCGTGTGTCATATAGGGAAAACTTCCAAGTCCATTCCTCTCTGTTGCTAAACTGGAAACTCTCCCTTACTCTTTTAGGAGGAAGTCTCTACAGCCTGGAAAGTCCTCCGAACAGAACCTATTGTGTTGAGGCTGCGATTTTCTCTTTCCCAGTACCTTGATGGACCAGGTAAAGGCAGTGACTTTGGGCAAGTAGGTGCTCTAAGTGTGGTCTAATCCAAAGTCCTAAGTTAACTGAGCCAGAGAAAAGCTAGAATAAGGTTCTTGGGTATATACTGCAGGCCATTGGTGGGGGCTTTTCAGTTTGCTGTCATTCATGCATTCCCTGTCACCTGATAGCCATCCCCTAAAGGCCTTCTTGGTTAATGAAATTGTTTTCTCTGGTCCCAGATATTATTTATTCCTTCCCTTCCCTTCAACGTCCTCATAGAAGTTGAAGTGATTTGAAATGGGTCAGACAGCTCCCAGAATCTACTCTCTGCTTCAGATGTTTTCTTTCTCCATCACTATTGTTTAGAGTACCCTTAGAATCTGAGGAAGCTCATCCACTGAATTGGGGCTTTGGACTCCCAGGAAAATAGAGATATGTACATACTAGGAGCTTTTTCTTCTCTTTGCAGAACCGTCAATTGAGGTTTTCCAGCCATCGAATAAGGAAGGGTTTGGGCTGGGTCTTCAGCTGAAAAAGTAAGAACTTTGATCTTTCTGGTTATGGACATATGAGGGAAAGAGACGGACATACAGATGGACAGGCAGACCCTTGGACGCAGTGTTTCCTCCCCAAAATATCTTTCTGAGATGGGCCTAAGAAAGACTAAAATAAATTTGGAAAGCCAAATTTATGGTTAGGTGGAAGAGCCTCTGGTTCTGGGGTGTCTGGCCTTGAGGCTTCTGGAGGTGAGAGGGGGCTCATCAGTACTTACCATTTAAGGAAAAGTACAACTCTGGAGTTAAGGTCTTGATCTTCATATTTTCTCTTGTGGTTTTCTCAGTGTGGGGCTCTAAGAGCTTAGATAGTTTATGAAATATGTTGAGTGCCTTGGTATACAAAGAGAAATAAATGAATTACAGATTCTACACTCAGTGAAGTTCCAAATAGAGTCCATTGGATACATGTTCTAATACAAGTGAATATATAAGGTTTAGAAAGAATGTAGAGGAAGGAATGACTCAGTCTGGTGGCGGGTGGAGGGCTATGAGTGAATGAATGAAAGGAAGATGATTCATCTTTTCAAGGATGGGTAAGAGTTGCCCATGCAGACAGATTCTGAGCATGAATAACATTTGCAAGGGCACAGTCAGGTGAAGCAGCCTGTGTGTAGGAAGCTTCAAGTAGTTAAATATTGCTAGGAAAATACAAGGGGAGAGTGTAGGAATTGAAGTCAGAGAAGTAGGAAGGGGTCCAAATCAGAGAGGATCTTGGCCTTTTATTTTCTAGGCAGTGGGAGCATTGAAGGGTTTTAGGCAAAGAGAGGCCATGGTCAGACTGAGTTTTAGAGAAATGATTCCAGTAGCACTGTGTAAAATAGGTAGGAGGGGGTGAGACAAGAGACCCAAAAGTCTAGGAGGTTTTTGTAGACATCCAGACATGAGATGATGAGGGCCTGAGCCAAAGTGTGATTATAGGTGAGAATAGAGATGAAAGGTGGACTATAGAGATTTGTGGGGTATAAAATCAGTAAGACTTGAAGATTGATTCAGATATGTCGTGTGTAGTCATAAGAGCCAAAGAATAGTAGAAAATTACTCTTAGGTTTCCAGCTTAGATGTCTGGGTAAATTGTAACACCACTAATTTAAATAGGGGAGGAACAGGTTTATGCGATAAGGATAGATAATTAGTTTCATTTTAAGCATGTTTAAAGGTAGCCTTGGGATATTCAAGTGGAGGTACTCAGTACATAGATACGTAACAGAGGTTAGGGTTGAAAATATATTTAGTGTATGGATGGAAATTACAACCAGTTTAGAGTACGAAATTGCTGAGGGAGAACATGGAAAAGAAAATAAGATCAAAGGCAAAACACCCTTTAGCATCCAGACAAAATACCCAAGAAACCAGCAGGGTGGTCAGAGAAAGAAGAAACATTGAAGGTAGGTCAGAAAAGTTGGAGAAGAATAGGAAGAGAATGGTGTCTCAGAAGGCAAGGAGGAGACAAGGAGGGCCAGATGCCGGAGAGGATAAGTAAGAGAACTTAGAGTTTTTGTTAGATTTAGCATGGAGGCAAGAGCAATCATCGTGAAGAAGTGAAGGTAGAAACAAGAATACAGTGACTTGAGAAGTGAGTGGTTGGTAATGAAGTAGATATAGTAAGTGTGGACTGAGACATTTAAGTGAGGATTGGAGGGGAAGGAAATGCAGCTAGATCAAGGTATAGGAAGTTGAAACTTCTGTAGACTTTAGGAAAGGAACTGATAGGAGAGGGATATGATTAATGGATCAAGATCCCTAAAGAGGCAAGAAGGGACTGAGATCTAGAACACAAATAGAGATATTAATAGAAGGGTCATCTTGTTTTCAGAGAATGGAGGGATTGAGGTAAGAGTAGAAATAGAAATAGATTTTGTAGTAGGGTTGGAAAATTAAGGGAGCTGGTAACTGATGGCTTCAGTTTTCTCTGTTAAGAAGGAAGAGATTCTCAGCCATAGGTGAAGTTAGGAGGTTGATGAAGGCAGTAAGGATTTGGAATAATAGCTTAAGAGTAATGCCAGAGAGAACTCATCAAAGACACATGAAAGGGTTGGCAAGGCTAGTGGAGGGCCCAGCTCAAATTGGAAGCCATAAGTTTGGGGATGTAATTTTTTTGCTAACAATGTCAGTACCCCTCATGTCCCTACTCTTTTCTTCACTATTCACAAGGTAGAGGGTGGTATCCAATTGCATCCCACTACCCCTTTCCACTCTCAGTATAGTCATTCTTGGCAATAAATTCCCAGATTCATGGCCGTTGAAGGCTCAGCTTTCAAGCCTTCCACTAAAGGCTAATCATCTCAGAATTGTTCTGGTCTATTAGATTAAGTAATGGAAGTAGGTATTTACCCCCTCAGGTAAAGAGGTTCTTCAGGAGAGTACATTTCCATGGGCTAAGGTCATTATCGTGAGGTCTTCAGACACACATTCCCCCACCACAGCTAGTTTTACCATCCCTGGGTCTGAATTTTAGATTAGTTGCTTTTCATAGTTCTATTTCTTGACCTACTCCCCTGCCTGAGTTTTGTAAAGCCTGTTGTCTTTGATTCCTTAGGATCCTGGGTATGTTCACATCCCAACAATGGAAACATCTCAGCAACGATTTCTTGAAGACCCAGCAAGAAAAGAGGCACAGTTGGTTCAAGGCAAGTGGTACCATCAAGAAGTTCCGAGCTGGCCTCAGCATCTTCTCACCCATCCCCAAGTAAGTGCTCCCCGAGGAGCAGATAATCTCCAATGACCTTAGTCTTGTCTGAGCTCCCACCCCACCTTCTTGATTACTTACACTAATCTATTTGCCCTCTCCCAAGGTCCTCTGATTCTGCACCTTTAACTATTAACACCGACCTACATAGTCTTGTCCCCTAGGTGTCTTTATCTTTGTACTTCTGACACCAGTATTCATACCTTGTCCTTCATGTAAAACACAGTACCTAGCTCATGGTATGTTTTTGCAGAAATGTATGCTAATTTTTTGTCTTTTCTTTCTTTGAATCTCATCATTATGCCCTCTACTAAGAAGGCAGAGTCTGAGAATAGGTACCAACTCCTTTCTCTCATGAAAGGGCACACTGATTGATTATCTAACTTTTGGAAATAAATACTGTCCATTCTCTGTCTCCAGGCCTACATTGTCCACCCTGGTGCCTTCTGATCTTCCCAAAGGCAAATACAAACCCAGATTTATAGTTTCCCAGGCACTATGGTTGACAGACAGACATCAGGCTTTTTTGGGTTGCAACTACTTATTGCTTAGTACAGTACTCAGCACTTTTCATGTGTATATAAACATGCACACGCCACGCACATACACACACTGAGTAAATTAAACAGGCATCCTGTCCAGGGGAACATTCCCTACCTGGCCTAGCTGCTGTAGAGATTGACTGAGACTTTGCCTCTGCCTGTCCTCCCATGTTCCAATCTGAAGAACACACAAATAATGACATAAAAATCAATTCAGGTTTGTGATTTACTTGTTTTAAAAGGGTTTAAGATCTGGGGCACCTGGGTGGCTCAGTCAGTTAAGCGTCTGACTTTGGCACAGGTCATGACCTCACAGTTCGTGGGTGCCTGGAGCCTGCTTCAGGTTTTGTGTCTCCCTTTTTCTCTCTGCCCCTCCTCCACTCACACTCTGTCTCTCTTAAAATCTTAAAAATAAATAAACATTTAAAAAGAAAGTGTTTAAGATCCGGTGTAACTTCCCTCAGATAAGAGTTCTTCTTTGGCTTAGGTAGGTCCCTTCACCCATTCTGGCTTAGGACGCACTTATCTCCAGTGTTCTTCTAGGGCTCATACTGAATCCCAGTTTTATCACTTCCCTTTGCTCTCTGTCCAGGTCTCCCAGTTTCCCGATCATACAGGACTCCATGCTGAAAGGCAAACTGGGTGTACCCGAGCTTCGAGTTGGGCGCCTCATGAACCGTTCTATCTCCTGCACCATGAAGAACCCCAAAGTGGAGGTGTTTGGCTACCCTCCCAGCCCCCAGGCAGGTCTCCTGTGCCCCCAGCACGTGGGCCTCCCTCCCCCAGCACGGACCTCTCCTTTGGTACATGGGCTGGGGAGGGTTTGACTTGGGTGTTAGGAGGGTGGGAATGGAAACGTGGGAGTATAGCTTCTCAAGGTGAGGTGAGACTATGGTTTTTCAGGCATCCTAAATCAAACTTGGTCACTCTACCATGAATGGGTGGAATGGAGAACATTTTTTAAAAGCTGAAAACATCTAAACTGTCTGTCAAGCTTCTTTGATTGTAAGCCATGAAGCAGGGAGTCTGGGCTTGGGCATCTTAAGATGTCATGTGTGATTTTATTAGGTTGTGGTTAGGACTTGGTCATCAGCTGCTGTATTAGCCTGTCCACCTACTTTGAAAAAGGTTAAGGACAGGTGAGCCCTTTTCAAGAACCTTTGGCAAAAATTTTTAAAGGTCTTCTCTTCAATTTTGGGATTATTGAGGCTAATCAGAGCTAGGGTGTAGCTACTTCAGGAGAATCTCAGGTGATGAGTGTGAAGTCTGTCTAGGTACCTGCTTCATAGGAGGCTCATAAATTTTGTCTTTTCACTCATCAGGTCAGTGGTCACTGCAAGAATATCCCTACTCTGGAATATGGATTTCTTGTCCAGGTAATTGAGTTCAAAGCTTCATTCCTAAGCCATTCCCTTGTTGTCTGACCCATCTGATCCCCTAACATCTCCCAGCTCCTCAGTCAGCTAACAAATATTTCCTGAGTTGCTCTGCTCCCAGAACTGTACTATGTATTGTGTAGATAGGAGAAAAGAAGGCACAGTTCCCATCCTCAAGAAGCTTACAGCATTATTGGGAAGACAACACTTGCAGACCATGTCGATCAAATGATTTTAAGTGCATAGATGTCAAGATAGGAGAGGGATTAGCACTGATTTCCTTATGATCCCCAACATCCTTGCTCAAGTGGTCTTCAGTTTTCCCTAGACCTCTTCCACTGCTCAGCTACTATTAGGTGATTTCCTTTTAAAACCTCTGTATTCCCTGGACCTGCTTTCTTTCATTTTTGCATCTTAATTGTCTTTGTTCATAGCATTCCCCCACGGGCCTTCCTCCCCATATCTGCCTGGTGCAGTGAAGGCTCATTGGTACCTTAGCCATAAGATTCTTCTCCAACCGTATTAGCTGGAAGTGATATTTCCTCTCACTGAACTCTTAAGATGCTTTTTGTTTTATATGACATCTATGTGCAGTGTACCATATGCTGCCTTGAATTGTAATTAATTTGTATACATGCCACATCTCCCTTGTTGACGTTTAGGGTCTGAGAAGACAATCTTTTTATGTTACCTCATAATCAAGGAGACCATTCACCAAACTGGGTACATAGTAGGCATTCAGTACACCTGAGTGAATAAAAGCCCTTACATGTTCCTTTACCGGCCCAAAAGTATGTGAAATGGGAAGAACTTGATTTATACAAAAGCGTACCTGGTTGAAAAGTCATGTTAAGGCAGAGCGTGGTTTTGTTGTTATTGTTTTTAGTTTGCTTTTCTTTTTTTTTTTTTTTAAACTAGGCTCTGTACCCAACGTGGGGCTTGAACTTATGACCCCAAGATCAAGAGTCATGTGTCCAATGGAGTCAGCCAGGTGCCCCTAGATAGAGTGTTTTAAAAAATTATTTAGCGTATTGCCATATGAGCTCTAGATTTTTGCTTTCTTCCCAGCACAAGAGTTGTATCTGTGGCTTTGACCAGTGGATAAGCTGATTGTTCTGGGTAGTTGAAATGGCTTCTTAGGCCCCCTGCCATGTGACCATGGGACAGTCTTAATTACTACAACTAAGGTTAATAGTTCGGTTAGTACATGTTAATATTTATAAAACACTTTCATGAAAATTTTCTCAGTAATCTCAGTTCCTCTATGAGGTGAATAATATCACTTTATAAATGAAGAAACCAAGGCTCAGGTTAACCAATTTGCCCAAAGTTATATATGCTATTAAATAGTGTGGCGGGGGTCGGGGGGGGAGGGGACAGGATCTTAACTCAGGTCTTCTACCATGGTTGGTCTTATTTTTACTATAATATATAGCTGTAGCTCTAGATTTAGGCCCTCAGTTAAACTAAGTGCAGGGCCCAAGAATAGGTCTGCCTTACGCACAGGGCTGGGAGAGGAGAGAGTAGTTGGAAAAGAAGCTCAAATTGCTTCCCATATCTGTGTCTGCACTTCCAAAAAGACTTAGTAACAATGTCTTCTCTTCCCAGATCATGAAGTATGCAGAGCAGAGGATTCCAACGTTGAATGAGTACTGCGTGGTGTGTGATGAGCAGCATGTCTTCCAGAATGGGTCCATGCTCAAGGTATGTGTCCTAATCTGTGACCCTCTTCCTTAGACCCTTAGTCAAGGCTTTCAATCCTCATCTTTCTTTTATTCCTTTCTTCCTGGGTCTATGGTAAAGGTAGAATTTTGTCCGTAATTCTTGAGACTCTAGAAGTAATTATTTTGCCTCAGAAAACAAATCTCTGCAGTCCTGTTTTGAAATATGAGGCTATGTAAATTTTTTTTTAATATTTATTATCACTTCCCCAGTGGTCCTTTTTAAAAAATATTTATTTATTTATTTATTTATTTTGAGAGAAAAAGAGAGCAGGGGAGGTGCAGAGAGAGAGAGGGAGGGAGAATCCCAAGAAGTCTCTGTGCTATCAGTGCAAGGCTGATGTGGGGTTCAATCCCGTGAACCGCAAGATCGTGACCTGAGCTGAAATCAATGATGAGTAAGACGCTCAACCAACTGAGCCACTCAGGAACCCCAAGGATGTATGAATATTATTGCAGATATAATCCCCACCCAAAATTTAAAAATAGGGATCAGATATTGAGATATTGGTCAAGATGATTGCATATGAAGCTGTCCTCAAGGACTCCCAAGTCTAGGTGGGTGGACAGACACTGCACTGTCAGTGTGTAGAAGAGATATGAGCAGTGCTGTGGAAACTCACAAGAGAGAGCATCTAACTACCTAGGGAAGTCATGGAAGGCTTCAGAGAGGAGACAGCATTAACTGTGAATCTTACAAGTAAGGCTTTTTAATTAAGACTAATTTATAGTTTTTTCATGATATAGAGGGCCCCAAATTCCTACCTGGTTCTAGAGTTGTCTAAGGTCAGATTTGTCCTTGTCTCCCTATGACACCTTCTTATTGCACACCCTGTGCCACTGTTCTCTGTTTAATATGTCTGTTCAGCCAGCCGTCTGTACTCGTGAGCTGTGTGTTTTCTCCTTCTACACATTGGGAGTCATGTCCGGAGCTGCAGAGGAGGTTGCTACTGGAGCAGAGGTATGGGAGAGGGAAAAGCTGCTGGGGAGCTGGCATCAAGAAAGGCGAGGGGACCTAGCAATGTCACTCCTTGGCAGTTTAACCTCCAGAAATGCTTTCATATGTAAGGGTGTGCACAATACTGTTGTTTGTAATAGCGAAAAAAGAATCGATATGATTCCATCTATGGGGATTCAGTTAAAGAAATCATGGTATGTCCTTACAGTGGAAATACCATACAGCTATTATTTATGGGTAGAAAATTATAACATATATAAAAAAGAAAAGACAACAGTATGTGCAGTATAGTTCTTTTTTTTTAATTGCCTATTTAATAAGATAACTATTTCCATAGGAAAAATTATCTGCAAGGGTAGACCTCAGACTTAGCAGTAGTACCTGTGAGGAATGAGATTTGTTTGGGGGCAATGGGATGATTTTTATCTTTTTCTTAGTCATTTTTTAAATCATCGTTACTTGAATTTTTATGAACCGCCTGTATTTTCAAATGAAAAAAACATAAACGTGTTTGCTATTAAAAAGAACAGCAGAGAGAATGCTGAGAGCCTCCAACAGGTGGACAGACCTATGCTGGATACCATGTGACTCCCAGCACTGGGAAACCCTTTAGCTTCTGCCTCCTTTCTCTCCTTTCGCCTAAGGTGGTGGATCTGCTGGTGGCCATGTGTAGGGCAGCTTTGGAGTCCCCTAGAAAGAGCATCATCTTTGAGCCTTATCCCTCTGTGGTGGACCCCACTGATCCCAAGACTCTGGCCTTTAACCCCAAGGTATTGTTGCTTGGGAAGAAAGTAACAGAATAGAAATAGAAAAGGAATAGAAACAATAAAAGAGAGTGGGAGACTATGGGCTGCCATTCTCATGTATATAACAGCTTGGAAGGAGGGACAGAAGGGATGGAGCACTTGGTTCTTGGGAACTCTTAAACCCTAAGCTGTGGCTGTTTTAGTGAACAAGTAACTGAGTTTGTTAGAAGGAGGGGAGAAGAATTATTATGTTATACTAGGGAAGAATATAGATTTTGGAGCCTGACAGACCTGGATTCCATTTGAGGTTCTACTATTCCCTAGCTGAATGGTGTAAGAAAAGTCACTTAACCTTTTGGTACCACAATTTCCTTATCTGTTAAAAGGGGATAATATCTACCTTGCAGATTGTTATAAAAATGAGAAATAACATATGTAAAGTATTGTACTAGGGTTCTCCGGAGAAACAGAACCAGTAGGAGATATCTATGGAAAGAGATTTAGCATACAGAAGTGGTTCATGTAGTTATGAAGGCTGAGAAGCCCAAGGATCTGCATTTAGCAAACTGGAGGCCCAGGAGAGCCAGTGGTATAAATTCCAATCCAAAAGCTGACAGTCTTGAGATCCCCCAAAAGCCGGTTTCTCAGTTCCAGTCCAGTGTTCGGAAAAGACCAGTGCCCTAGCTCCAGCAGTCAGGCAGAGGGAGTTCCCTCTTACTTGGCCTTTTCGTTCTCTTCAGACCTTCAGTTGATTGAGTGAGGCCCACCCAAATGAGGGGAGCACAATCTGCTTTACTCATTCTGATAGAAAAGTCAATCTCATGTAGAAACACCCTCACAGACACACCAAGAGTAATATTTGACAAAATGTTCAGGTACTCCATGACCCATCAGATCAACTCAATTAACCATTGACAAAATTAACCATCACAAGTACCTAGCAGAGTGCCTCACTATGACTCTTATTGCTATGTATCAGGCACTATATTAGTTCTTTACGTATGTTATTTAGTCCTCAGAATGATCTCTGAGTGTAGTGGGAATTTTAATCTTCATTTACACACAGGGTACTGAGGTTCTAAGAGGTTAAGTAACTTACCTTATTACTTCTAGCTGTAAAAGAGAACTAGCATGTGATTCCAGAACTGTCTGACATTAAATCTGTGTTCTTTCCATGACATGCCATACTGTTTCCCTCGGGCCTAGACCTCTTTTGTACATCTGGCCCTCCTTTTCATCACATCTTACTCTCCTCCACTTTTCTTCATCTGGGTCTTCTCTTCCCATTGATTCCCCACAGAAGAAGAATTATGAGCGACTTCAAAAAGCTCTGGATAGTGTGATGTCCATCCGGGAGATGACCCAGGTATTCTGCCCTCTGCCTGTCCTGCTTAAGTGCCCTGTTGTGCTTGGAATCCATAGGAGTGGAATGGAGATTTAGAAATGCTATTCAGATTCCTCACTGAGTTTTCTTTAGTCTTCCCTCTTCAGCCTTCCCAATCCTTGTTCTCTGTTACTCTCTTTTTCACTCCGGATGTCTCTCTCAACTTTTACCTTTGCTGCCAATTCCTTCACAAGTTGTTCATATTTAATGTTTTCCCCATAATTCTTAGGGAATTAGAGAAGTGAGGGAAAGACTTCTGCCCAGGGTTGGGAGGGCGAGGAGGGGGCTTGGATGTAAGGAACTAGCCCCAGGGGCCTACATCTTCTGTCCTTCTAGGGGTGGGGCAGCAACATGGAGCAGTGACCATCCTTTGACTCAAGGCTGCCCCTCACCAGACTTCCCCACCCCTCGTCTGCAATCTCTGCATGAATAGACATTCATTTGTACTCACATTTACAGGTGGGCCTCTTCTCAGCAAATCCTATATATCACAGTTCAGATTAACACATAAGATATACCTAGGAGGGATGATTTACTGTCAGAAGGACTCTTTGCTTTATGTAAAGTTTTACCACAGGATTCCTTAGCCTAATCTTTCTGGGACATTGATTTTATTTATTTTTTATTTAAAGTCAACTTTTTAGAGTTGTAGGAATTGCGTAAAATGAGGGAGACCCACCTGCATGTTGTTTTGTAAGCATTTTCAGTCATTTTCATATTTATTTATGAGTCTTCCCAATCTGACTGGGCTCCTTAAGGGTGGGAACCCTATCTCCTCTTGCCTTTGTGTGGCCTTCAGTGCCTGCCTTGCCCTGGGCCCTGATTAGTCTGTCAAAAGTGGGAGGGCTCTCACCTCTCCTGGGAGGTAACTTTATGACCTTTGTCTTAACAGGGCTCATATCTAGAAATCAAGAAGCAGATGGACAAGCTGGATCCCTTGGCCCATCCTCTCTTGCAGTGGTAAGTAATGTGAATAGAATGGTTTGTCCTTCAGGGATTGGGGGTGGGGGTGCTGGGGGATATGGAATTAGTCATGGAACCTACAACTTCTTTTAGAGCCGCTTCCAGCATCCTTCCTGAGGTTATAGAGATTCTGGCTGTTTTTTCTTGGGGTTTTATTGATATACTTTGCCTTGATAAGAACTCAGCTTAGCGGGAGCTCACAAATTCAGACACAATGTCTCAGATTCTCTCTAGGTGTTTCTTGTTTCCCAATAGGTCTTTAAGTACCCTTTGCATGTAGGAGTTAATACTGTTTCAACTAAGTTTTCTGTGCATACAGAGAGGTTTGTCTCCCCCTTCTGCTCCCTATCCCTGTCTCAAGGCCTACCCTGTTGATGTACACTGTCCAGAGCCTTGAGGCACTATTATTATTCCCTTCAAACAAAGATTCTGAACATTCTCTACTGCCCTCCACCCTCTGCCCTCCTTCCCCAATCTTGATTGCTGTTGTTTTCCTGACATAGCTTTCCCTTCTTTTCCTAGTCAGCCATTGACATCAGTACTTTTTCAATACAACATGCTCCCTCTTAGCATCAGGAATGACCAGGCATAGAGTATCCAGGATGGCATCACAAGTAAATGGGTGAAGCACAAAAAACAACAACAACAACAAAACAAAACTGTATCCACTATATGAGATAATGCTCCCATGTTGAGCTCTCAATGCTTTACGCCTTTGTTCTCTCCTATCCTCTGAGTTCAGCCAAAACACAGCCCAGTCTATCCTTGAATCCTAGGGAAGGTTGTTGTAGTTTCATCTGTTTCTTTCTCCAGCCCAAACAGTAACTTTCTCTCCGTCCCTCCCCATCCTTGAGAGCCCTGAAAGATTCCTCTGAGTCCCAGTTGTGTGTTTCTAAATCCCAAGTATAAGTTGTCACCATGCTAATGCAGATCCCTGCTTTCTTATTTACTTACTTACTTATTTATTTATTGTAGCTGATCTTACGTGCTCTTCCTTTTTTTTCTTAATGTTTATTTATTTTTGAGAGTGAGAGCATGAACAGGGGAGGGGCAGAGAGAGGAGGGGGGACAGAAGATCCAAAGTGGGCTCTGCACTGATAGTAGCGGGCCTGATGTGGGACTCAAATCCACAGACCATGAGATCATGGCCTGAGCTGAAGTCAGACGCTCAACTGACTGAGCCACCTAGGCACCCACTTTTGTTTTATCCTTTTCTGTTCCTAGACATAGCAGTCTCCCTTTCACCCGTCTCTTTTCTTTTATTCATTGTTTACCCAGTAACTCTGGTCAGTAGTTTCCCTTTTACACTTTTATACACAAGCGTTACCACCAACAGGAATATCTAGATAGTGATCTGGACATTTGACACAATTCCAACAGCCCTGGAATCCTTGCTTGTTCTCCCAGGGGTACAGTAAGACTGCTTCTTTGTTCTGGATGGTCTAATGACACACTCATTCTGTCCATTCCTTTCTTCTCTGTTTTATGCTAGGATCATCTCTAGCAACAGGTCACATATTGTCAAACTACCTCTCAGCAGGGTAAGTGACCATTCTTCTTCTAAATTCTTTAAATTTCTGGTGAGGGACAGGGAGGGTCTCCAGACCAGCTAACCACATTGATCCTAGACTTGCCTCATTGGCTCTATCCATCAACAGTTGTCTTTGGACCTAAGCATATTCTCCTTATTTGGGGTCAGTGCAAGCCTGATTTGCTCCTCATCCCCACCCCTTCCCTCCCTGATCTCCATTTCTTCTCTGTTTTCCTGACCCGACCCCCAACCTGGGCAGCAGCTGAAGTTCATGCACACCTCACACCAGTTCCTCCTGCTGAGCAGCCCTCCTGCCAAGGAGGCTCGGTTCCGGACCGCCAAGAAGCTCTACGGCAGCACCTTTGCCTTCCAGTGAGGAGGGGGGGTTGGGGGTGGGTGCGGCGTGGGGGAATGACAACAAATAATGTAGGGGGGTGGGAGGGCAACTTCACTTGAGGTATATGAGTGTGTGTGACATATGTCCGACCAGTCAGATATTTCTTAATGCTGTTGTGGTAGGCGCTGTAGAGTGTAAAAAGATACATAGGATATGGTCTTTACTCTCAAGATACTTATGTTGTAGTTGAGGAGAAATGACATTTACACATAAAAAGATGTGGTTGAGGGAACAGATTGGAGGAGATAGATTTGAAAGCTATTTTGAAGGAAATCAGCAATTTATGCTTAATTGAGGAAGAAGAGAGAGAGAAAGTGAGATATTAAGAAGGGAGTGGTGGTACCTTTTTCTTAAAATAGATGTGAAGTTAGAACTGGCAACCATATTGGGATCAGTGCTCTGTTGGTTGAGTTTGAAATGAATCTGCTTAACTTGAAATATCAGGGGAATAGGCAAATGAAAATACTGAACCAGCAGTTGAGGATTTAGGATGGGACCAGCTGAAGCACAGGAAAAAGAATGGGACTGGAAGTTACAATGGAGAGTTAGCCATACACACGTATATTGCATGCCTGTGACTGTATCCATGTGTGTGTCTGTTGCTAGCTGTATCCCAGTCCGTTATCATGTCCTGTGTGGGTGAGAGTGGGTGGGCGTGGCGGTCTTGAAAGTGCTTCTGGGAACCTCATACAATGAAGAGACATGTTTTTTATACCCTGCCTTACAGTGGGTCCCACATTGAAAACTGGCATTCGATCCTGCGCAATGGGCTGGTCAATGCATCCTACACCAAACTGCAGGTGAGGCTGTGTGCCTTTCCCTTTCTCTCCACTCCCCTCCCTGCCCCACTCAGTTTTGGGGAAGCCTGCTCTAGAGTACTGAACTGATTTTTGCCTCAGCATCCTCAAATCTAGCCTGCCGTGTGGCTTTCCAAGGAAAGAGGTTGGAATTGTTTGCATAGAATGAATATGGCTGATATATATTTGACCCCAGGCTGTGTTTTTTTGGTAGTTTTGGGAATAGGATTATATCAATAGGCAGGAATATGAAATGCTGACTACAGCCACTGTGATGCATTAACCTGTTAGACAAAGGTTTTTAATTTATGTGACTGTTCATTCAGAAAAGTGATATAAAAGACTTATTTCTTCTCCCTATGGGAATCCAAGGAGTGATTATTGTTTCTCCTCTTGGGTACCTGTTCTATAGTTCATTTTTGGAATCTGCATATGTACCAAAGCCTGGGGAATGGAGTATGGATTCTGAGGGACTGACTAGTGGCTTTGCCACTCGTTACATTCCAAGACATCAGTATCTAGTAGGGCAAAGAGGTTAACCTGCATCCACTTTTCAGCCAATCAGATTTTCAAGAGTAAATTCCTAGAGTAATCTGAACCAGTGAGAAGGTAATTGGAGGGACAGAGGGCTGGATAAGCCTTGTGGCTGCCTAACATACAGCCATGGGAGGGCCCAGGCTCATATTGCTCATCCTGGTGTTTCCCTGCAAGCTGCATGGAGCAGCCTATGGCAAAGGCATCTACCTGAGCCCCATCTCCAGTATTTCCTTTGGATACTCAGGTAAGAAATACTGTCTGGCCACCTCGGCTCTATTTACATCGCATCCATTTTGTGAATACGTAATCTATGCTGTCTCCTCCTGCTCCATCATGGGTACTTGGTCTGTGTCAGCTCTCTCCCAGTCATAGATACATGGTTTCTTTACCTCCTCTCGTTAGTGATGTAGAGTCTTTACACCATGAGGCCAATTATCTCCCTTTCTGTTAGGAAGTCCTCTTCTCCGTAGGGATGGTTTTATTCATTGTAGAGGCTTGGCTCTGAGAATAAGTTAGGAAATAACTGGGAGATTGAAACGAGGCTTTTCATAGACCACATTTTTGGTGTGGGCAATAGCCTGTTGTTTATAGATGGTATATGTACACGTGTGCATGTGAGTTTATATGTGAATACACTTGAATGCTTGAGTATCTTCCATCAGCTTACATTTCTGGAGACATTGTTCTCCCTGTCAACTACCTTTTAAAATTTAAACTGTCTATAATTACATACTATTATAAGAATGGAAGAGAAAGCATTTTATTCCAAAGATAAGGCATGGGTAAGGTCCATTTTCTAGTCAGGAGAGGAGTCCAGGTTTGTTCTATTCAGAAAATGAATCTGCCTTGGAGCTCTCTCAGTGTTACAGGTTCATGTCTTAGTTCCTTTTTAGTTTTCATTTGTTCTTGTTCTACACAGTCTCTATATAAAAGGTAACCACCATATATTGCATGTCTACCATATGAAGGAGACAGTGCTGTATTCTTTAAAATTTTTTTTTAACGTTTATTCATTTTTGAGGGACAGAGACAGAGTACGAATGGGGAAGGAGCAGAGAGAGAGGGAGACACAGAATCTGAAGCAGGTTCCAGGCTCTGAGCTGTCAGCACAGAGCCCAATGCAGGGCTCGAACTCACAAGCGATGAGATCATGACCTGAGCTGAAGTCAGACGCTCAGCCGACTGAGCCACCCAGACGCCCCTACAGTGCTATATTCTTTATAGATTATTATTTAGTATTATCTGGTAATTATAATTATTATAAAGATAAGAATACTTAGATCCAGAATCATAGAACTAGAAAAGTCTTTAAATTTTAAACTACTCTAACAGCAGCAACTAAATCAAAAAACTCACCAAACCCAGATAGTTTTATAAGTGAATCTTAAACCAGGCTTTAACCAAGCCAAACAAATTATTAGTTTTATATAAAACTTTCCATAGAATGAAAAAAATGTAGAATTATAAATCATAAAAGGTAAGTAAATTTAACTTTATTAAAACTAAAAACTTCTGTTTACCAGAAGACACCTTAAGAAAGTGAAAAGCTACAAACCAGAAGACATTTGTAACATATTTAACCACAAAAGATTAGTAATAAAGATATTTTTTTAAGTTTATTTATTTATTTTGAGAGAGAAAGCAAACAGGAGAGGGGGCAGAGAGAGAGAGGGAGAGAGAGAATCTCAGGCAGGCTCCACACTGCCAGCACAGAACCCAACATGGGGCTTGACCTCACCAACAGTGAGATCATGACCTGAGCAGAAACCAGGAGTTGAACGCTTAACTGAGCCACCCAGGTAACCCAAAAATGTATTTTAAAATGCTTAAAAATCAGTAAGAAAAAGACAACCCAGTAGAAAAATAGGCAAATGACATGAACAGACATTTCACTGAAGAAATGACCAAAAAATATGACAAGTTGCTGAACTGCTATTAATCAAGGAAGTAAAATGAAGACCAAAATGACTACTGTTTGCCACCTATGTGGACTGGCAAAAATTAAGAAATCTGGTAATACCTCTGATGGTCCTAGAAGTTGATTAGCAGGATCTCTTTTATTGTTTATTGGAATATAAATTGGTACAACCACTTTGGAGAACAATTTGGTGTTTAATTTCATAAAGCTGAGAAAATTTATCCCAGTGACCCAGCATTTTCATTCCTGCATGCCCAGAGGTGTACTTGAATGTTCAAAGCAGCAGTGTTTGCAGTAGCAAATCTTGGAAACAACCCAAATGCTCACTACCAGGAGGATGGATAAATACATTTTCATATATTGTCAAAGTGGATTATTATTTAACAATGAAAATGGATAAACAGTAGTACTTCACTACATGGAAAAACCTTGGTAATGAGCTGAGCTAAAGAAAAAAAAGGCAAGCCCAGAAGACTAGTGTATAATGTCTTTTTTATATTGTTTAAAAGCAAACAAATATAAACCTTTTGGTGCATGTGTGTTATGTATGTATGATAAAACTAAAGAAATTTCAGGATAGTGGTTACCTCCTGAGGATAAGCAGATAGATAGTTGGGATAGGGTAGGAGCACATTGATATAAATCACTAGTAATGTTTTGGTTCTTGGATTTAGTCTGTAGGTTGGGTCTATAGGTATAGTAGATAATAAATAAATGAATGAATGAATGAATGAATGAATGTGTGTCATGAACCAAACCTAATGAGTAATCCACCCAGGGTAAGTGCCCAATAAATACCGATTGAATGTGTGAATGAATCTTATTCTGTGTGCCTGGGGTGCAAAGTGGGGTTGGGGTTAGGGTAGTCTTTTTGGCTTTTTTGTCTGGGTTCCTCAGTTTTTATCTTTGTTCCCGCCTGAGCTTCCCTCATTAAGCTCTCGTTATTTTCCAAGTAGTGAGATTCTCCTGGTGCCTTGGTGTTCTTGGTGCCCACAAAATTCTTGCTTCCTGTCTGTTCTCATCCTGTTCTCTCCCTCTCTTCTCTGTCACTGGCTTTTGTTTACTACTGAGTGCCTGAATACCTATGGAGCCAGGAATCTCTATTGACTCTTTATATTTCTTCATCACTTCAGTCACAGAAAAACATCATAGGACACCATCCTTTTCCTCTTGCAAAGGTCCACTGATTATAAAATGGCATCGGATTTTACTTTTAGAGTTATAGATCATCTCATCCAATCCTTTCTTACTTTATAGTTAGGAAAGCTCATACACAGAGAAGTTACACACAGCTGTGAGTAGCAGACCTAGGATTGGAATCTAGGCCTCCTAACTTCTGGGCCAGTGTTCTTATTACTATATTGGACTGACAGGGTAGGCTTTGCTTGAATGAGTCTCTGAGGGCCCACAGATATGTGAGAATCTCTATAATGTGAGATGTGTACAGATGTCCAGTTTATTGTAATTACTCTAGTATTTAACCAATTCCATCTTCTTATATGTTTCCACATACCCTATTCTGCTCTAGTTTTCTCTGTTCTCCCTCAGGGTATCCTTAGTTTTGTGGCACTGCATGCTATCTGGGAGCTGGTATAAATAGAGAGCATCCATTTGGCTAATGGAGCCTCCACTCCAATGACTTGGCCATCGTGTGCGGGTTAAAACAAGGGCCAGGGAGAAAGGAGTTAGTAAACTCCATCTGTGTGTTTAGTTCTGTTTAGAGACTTCTGATAGGTGTATACTCTGGATACAAAGCATCCAGGGATTACTGTAGCCACCACTTTCTCAGTTTCTGGTCTTGGTAAACTGTAGAAGATCATTGGGTCAATATGAACAGGACAGTGTGCAACAGGATTGAGATGGGACAAGATTTGGATTGCATCATAAGGGCCATTTGAAAGACCAGCCATAGAAATCAGATTGTTCTTTCTTATCCTTTGGGATCACTCCAAATCTTGCACTGAAATACCCAGGATGAGAACGTCATGTTTGGATTCAGAGCTAAACTTACTTAAGGCTAATGGGGAAAGTAGAAATCAAGGGGTGGTAAGTGTCACACCTTTAGGAGGAAGAAATTAAGAGTTTAAGTCTTGCCTTGAGTTTTGTTCAGGCCATATATCTGTCGTGGGACTTTAGTGTGAGTGCATGATGAATTGACAGCCTGAGCAGTGAGGAATGTCAGTCCAGGCATCCCCACTCCTGCACCATGGCTATCACAAAACCAAGAACTGAAGGAGAGTGGGATTTGTAATAGAATGTTCCAAGGTAGAGTGGTGAGATAGGGGCCCTGCTTATGGCCTGTAAGGATAGCCTCATTTCCCATCTTCATCCATGTCCTCTCAGACAGACAGGGATGGACACATAGACACACACACATGACTGTGATAAAGGTAGGCCTGTGAGAAAGCTGAGTCAAGACTAAAGTCTAGTCACAGGCCAAAAACAGTTGGGAGTAGGGGCACATAAGCACTGTTCCATGTCTAAATAAGAAAAATCCAGAATGGGTCTATAAATGTTATAAATAGGGCTATTCACTGGGGGATAAGGATGGCAGAGGATTTATGGATTTAGACAGGGGGACACTGGAGGGAATTGGCACCACTTCCTCAAGTCTGGGAAGACTTTCTAAAGGAAGCAGGATTCTTCAAGGTTGTTGCCATTGTGGTTACTTGTGGAAAATTATTCATCACTTACCTTCTGTGCTTTCTGTCTTTTCTTTTGAGTGACTCTGCTCATGGTTTTCTACGTAACTTTGAGACTGGAACAGGTCTGACTTGCTCTGCTTGCTTCCTCTTCACTCATTTTGCTCAATCTGGCATTTGATCCAAGGGGTTGATATCACCACTCTCGTGAGCCCCTCATTCCTGTCTCATTTCATGTGTTCCTCCCCTGTCTTAGAACCTTCTAGTGATTCTTTGATATTCTCAGGATAAACTTCAGTTGTCTTAACATGGCCTATAAGGCCTGCTTGATCTGATCCTGACTCACTGCTTCCACATCATCTGTTGCCGCTCTCCTTCCATTGACTATGCTCCATACAAACAAAGGCACACTGCTTTCTTTCCTCCAGACCTTCTATGTCCTTTTACCTCTGCCAGAACACTTTCCCCCTCTTCATTTAAGTAATTTTTCCCGGCTGTCACTGGGAAGCCTTCTTCAAAACCCTAGGGCAGGCTAGTTCCCCTCCTCTAGCTCACACATTGTTCTAGATTCTCCCCATCACACTTCTTGCCATACTGTGTTGTAATTACTTGTTCTTTGCCTGTAGTATCCACCAGACTAAATTGTGTCAGGGCAGATACCTTGTTTATTTATTTACTACATGTCTAGCTCAGTGCCTGGCACATAGTAGACATTTTAGTAACTATGTGATTGAGGAGTGGGTGACTGAACTGGATTTGTTGTTCTATAACAGGAATGGGAAAAGGACAGCACAGGATGCCCTCCAAGGATGAGCTGGTCCAGAGATATAACAGGATGAATACCATCCCCCAGGTATTATTAGTTGGCACTCCAGTGAGGCAGGCAGAATCCTTCCCCTAGGATAAGTTTAGGCTACAGAGATGGATGGGGAACAAATGGTGGGGCAAGTGAGTAGTTTGAAGATCATTTGAAGGAATCAGATATGTTTGAAGATGAACATGCTTCCAGAGTCCTATGTGGCCTCAGTCATAAGTGTGAAAGCAGAGACTGAGTTTAAATGCAGTGACATGAAAATGTAAAGATCGAAGCTATGGACTCAGCCAGACTAATTATGCAAAAGCAAAATTTGGGGGTGGTGGTGGCTGGGAGACCCAGATATCCTAATCCATACCCCTAGCCACCAGCAGCTAACCTCCTGCCTAGGGAAGCTATAACAGTCCACCTGGCTCTGCTATCCTTCTCTTCCAGACCCGATCCATTCAGTCAAGGTTCCTGCAGAGTCGGAATCTAAACTGTATAGCACTTTGTGAAGGTAGGTGGCTTACCCAGTCCCTGTATTTCTGTGTCCCCAACCTTTATTTCTGGTACAGCTCTGGCACGTGATCCAGCTGAGGGTGTTGTTGACACATTGTCTTCCCTCCCCTGCCTGGACTGTGTGACTTAAGCATTATAATTTCTGGCCCCCTTCTTCCCAGTGATTACATCTAAGGACCTCCAGAAGCATGGGAACATCTGGGTGTGCCCTGTGTCTGACCATGTCTGCACACGGTTCTTCTTTGTGTAAGTCTAGGAGGGACCTTGGGGATTACTCTGAGGAATAAGGGTGGGGGTGTAATGGTATGATTACTGGGAAAGTCTGTTCCTGTCATCTGAGACTTATCCCTGGCAACCTGAGTGGAGCTGGCACTGGAACTTTCCCTGTGGAGGATGGGGATGGGTATAGATCTGTTTAGAGGCAATCAGATAAGCTGAATCTCTTCTACCCTAAAGAGTAGCAAGAAAGGGTTTTGACTTTTGGGTTGGAATGGCCACACCTCACATATAGTTCACTGGTTGATGTTATTCTGGTATTCTTCTCCCTCTTATGCTCACACTTGCCCTATCTTTGGCAGATATGAGGATGGTCAGGTGGGCGATGCCAACATTAATACTCAGGACCCCAAGATACAGAAGGAAATCATGCGTGTGATCGGAACTCAGGTTTACACAAACTGAGGGGGCCCCAGCCCTCGTACCACCCCTGTTCCCCCAGGATCCATCTGCCCTCATACAAGGGCTCAGGAGCAGCATGTGAGGCTGCCCTGAGGAATCAAGGGGCCATTACCAAGGGGCAGGAAAAGCATAGAAGAGGCGGCCTTCATGGTGGAGACTGACCCAGGAACCACTCCACATTTGGATGGCCCAGACTGACTCCCTACTCCTGATTTTCCCAGTTGACTTCACCCTGTTTGTAAATAAAACAATAAAATGGAAGGTGCTGTGGACTGGATATGATCACTGTGGTCTGACTAGCCTTGGCCCAGCACCTGCCCCAAGCCCTCAAGTGGGGTGTCAGGTGGGGAGAGTGGAATATCCTGAGGGTTGGAACTAATTATGTTGGGTGGAGTAAAAGCTGAGTCATCTAGTGTAGTGTATGTACCACGGATCTGGCAACATTTTTGTCAATGAACTGGATAAAGAAGTTAGGCAGTTATCAGTTACGCAGATGATGCAAACTCAGAAGGATATAGAATACCACTGATGCCTGTTCCTCAAGATTTAAAAGTACCGCTGAGGCCAAAGCAGCTCAGATTTCCTACCCTTAGGACCTCTGCTTTTTTTTTTTTTTTTAATGTTTATTTATTTTTGAGAGAGAGAGAGAGGAGAGAGAGAGAGAGAGAGAGAGAGAGAGAGAGAGAGAGAGAGCGCGCACGAGTGGGGGAGGGGCAGAGAGAGAGGGACACAGAATCTGAAGCAGGCTCCAGGCTCTGAGCTATCAGCACAGAGCTGGACGTGGAGCTCGAACTCACAAACTGCAAGACCATGACCTGAGCCGAAGTCAGACACTTAACCAACTGAGCCACCCAGGAGCCCCAGGACCTCTGCTTTTTGCACACAACTTAGCCACTGCCCCTTGCTCTCTGTCTCAGGGGTTGGGCCCCTATTCTCTTCCTCCTCCCAGCTATTTCTCTAGGGTAAGGGTGGTGGGGGGAAATAGCTGACAGATGCAGGAAGTTGGCTTGGTCCCTCATTTGACATCTAGAGAAATGCAGCCTCCCTCAATACAACAAAATCCAAATTCTCCAAGGTTAGCAAGGTGAAGAAAGAGAGCTGTTTCTAGGAGACCTAATTATTTCAGTGAAATCCATCTCCCTGTTGAAATTCCCACTGCCAACCTTCTGCTGGCCTTTCAGGCTGTGCTTCATGTGCCTGTAACCCTAAGTTAGCTCAGAGATGGGTTGGACATCAAATATTTTGAACTATTAATGAAGAAAAACAGGAATATAAGCACAGAGAATACAAAACACATTAAACAAGCCTGGCTTTTCAAGTATAGGTTTTTTATTCTGTTACAGCTTCTTGATTTACAGAGTCTTCCCTAGACCACCTATTGTCTCATTACTTTCACCCTGTGCTTTGGAGATACCTTCTTTGCCCGAGTACCTGCCTGCATTGTAGTTCCTGACTTGCCTCAACATGAAGTACCACTCTTAAGGCCCATCCCCTGGGCGTTTTTCTTTTTCTTTCTTTCTTTCCTTTCCTTTCTTTTCCTTTTTTTAAATTTAAATCCAAGTTAACATATAGTGTAATAATGATTTCAGGAATAGAATTTAGTGATTCATCACTTCCATATAACACCCAGTAGGAGCTTTTCTTAAACTTCCTTACCTGTTCTTAATCAAGACTGTTACACTCTTGACTCTACAAGTTTCCTAAGGCTCTCTGTCCCATTCTGCTTTGTGGTCTAGAAGAAATTCCTTTCCACTAAATAAATGGCCCCACCAGGAAGCCCACACTCACTGAAATTCCTGCCTCCTAGGAGTACCCTTGCAGCTCATCTAAACAGTATTAGGGAGAGCTAACATTTTTTACTTCATACTAGGTAGATCCAGGTTTTATGCTAATAAGCACTTTAATAATTTGCTAACACTTTGGATTACTATATGCTTGGCATTGTTGTAAGCACTCTGTATTTGACTATGTAATTCTCACAAGCCTATGAATTAGGAGCTGTTATTCCCATTTTGTAGGTGAGAAAACAGGATAAGTGATTTGCTCATATTCCACAGCTCATGACTGACAGATAACCTGATTTCCGAACTGTTTGTTCCAATTCTAGACTAGATAGCCTTTCAAACTTTGCAAGTATTTTTTCATTTTAATGCTGACCAAAAAAGATGGAAGATAGGTTTTCTTTAGAGATCTTAAATTATGCGTCTAGGGTCTCATAGCAAGTCAGTGGCAGTGCTGGGTTTTTACCAGGACTGCCCAACTTCAGAATCTGAGCTCTTAAGCATTGTTTCAATTCCCACCGAGGTTCTCAGACTACTCCCACAGGTGTTCCAACAACTCAGTCCAGGTGCTTGGCTGCTCCAGTGGTGTAACAACATTTTTGCTCAATTTTCAGAAATTGTGAATGGATTTTTCTCAGTTGTAAGCATTTCTTATAATTTCCCTTTGTCAGTGACACCTGCTATAGCAAGTATTAGCAAATAATAGAATGAGAAATATTATATTACCAGGAAAAAACTCAAACACCTGCGCTGGTCTCATAGGTGTCACTGTTTTTTTCGTAGCATACACATTGTCTTTTTTATGCCAATAAAATTGTAATGACATTAAATACATCATTTTATAGTGTTCCACATAAAAGCAACAGGACTCTGAATCTAAGAAGTTTGAAAGCCAAACATATCTGAAAAATTGTAAAACCTATCTGGTATAAAGCAAATCTAATTAAAAACCTATGGCACTTCTCCAACAATGCCTTCATTGCAGGGAATCTTGCAGGGTGGGGCCCTGAGTTTCTGGAGAGGAATCCTCCCACAGCCTGGAGAAGGAGTTGAAGAAGGATTGCCTCTTTCTCCCACTCAGGGCTGCTTACCGTGGAGGTGGGGCTTGTGAAAGCCAGGTCTGAACCAGAGATCCTCCTTCACAGAGGCCAAGGTTATTACAGATACTGCACACGTAGGTTGACTGTGGCCTCCTACTTCACATGGTCCTGGGCGCAAGCAGCCTTACTTCGTCTCTACCTGGACATACTTAGGGCGAGGGCCAGGAAAAGAACTATTTTCCTCAGTTAGTCCCAGGTAGAGAGTAGATGGCTATGATTTCTGTATTGAGAACTTGGAAACCCCTGGAATTTAACCTTCTTCCTTCTCATGGTAATTTTCCATCTAGGCAGGGTGTGGTCCTGACTCAGTTTGTGGTGAGGATGTGGCCATCCATAGGGGAGGAGCCTTGTGCTTGGTTCTGCCTTTCACTCTGGCCAGTAGGGAGAGAGAGGAATGAGTCTGGTGCTGAGTCATAACTGGGTTACCTAACAGCTTCTCAGGATGGATTGGGAGGTGGAGGTTTGGGAGATGTCTCAGCTTCTGGGACAAGTTTGAGAGTGGTGGGGAGGAAGCTTCGCAGGTCACACAATTCTCCCGGGAGCAGTGGGAATAAAAGTAGGCTCCGGTTCATCTGAAGGGGCTTCATTCTCTCTGGAGTGTGGGACTTTCCACAGATATTTCAGAACCACACCCCCTGCAATGGGGCCAAAGATGCCATCCTTTAAGTTAAAGCATTACCTACAAAAATTATTTTGTCTAGGAGAGAGACAAGTCTCCTTAGTCCTAGCCGTCCTTTCTGGGCTAAGTGGGTCAGGTTGTCTGGTAGCCAGTAAGCATGGAGATGAAGACTAAAGGTAAGGTGCCAAGTGAAAATCAGAGTGTGACTGAACTGCAACAGGAGGAATTCCTGAGGAAGGGAGCACATGATCCATTGTTCACTGATGCTTTTCTTCGTCTTCCAAGTCTTGGTTACTTTGGGGGAAGGGGTCTGCTTACAATCCCACTTGCATCTTAGGCAGCCTAGCTGTGGCTACACTTCCAGGGAAAAAGAAGGAGACAGGGCCTCCATGGGACTGGCTTGGTGGATAGGGTTAAAGTATCCCAGGGAGGCTTTGTCCTGTGAGTCCTAACAGTTTTGGGCTAGAGAAAGACTTGCAGTGAGTCACACAGGCCGACCAGGTCACCTTGGCTGAGGCAGTACTTCCACTGGAATGGACAAGGACTCCTCAAGCTTCCTCCCTTCTGCTTTTAACTGCCGATGAGGCCTACCCCGGGGGGGGGGGGGGGGACCTAGATACACAGTTGCATTCAGAAAATATTCTTTACTGTTGCTATCCTCTGGAATGCCTTCCCATACCCATATCTGTCCTAACCAACCTCCATGTGTTTTCCTATGTGAAGCCTTCCCCTTCCGACACAGAAAACCTGTTCTCTCTTTACTCTTGATTTCAAAAGACCAACTTTCTCTTCCTTCCAGGGTTTTTCTGTGGAGGAACTCTGGAATTAAGATTTTGTGTCACCCTGATGAGCCTGAAGAGCTCTTGGGAATCTGAAGGAAGGCATAGAATAAATTAAGTCTACTTGGTCTGGCTCTGGAGAGGGCATATAAAATCCAAAGTGATAAGCACTTCTGCTTTAACCTGACTTTCGGGGTCAATGGGCTGCCCTGGAAATCTGTATTGGCCTGAGAGAGAACACTGCCATTTTACCTCATGAGGTCGTGTAATGGTAAAGCCTGTAAATATCACCCTCCCTCACCAGGGCCACAGGAGTTGGGTCCAGTACCATTTGCAGACACACCCCATGAGGGACTCCAAATGACCTTCAAGAGACCAGATTTAATCCCAGATTCTGTGGTTCTGTGGCCATGAAACCAACAGGTAACAAAGTATACCCTCACACTCACCCCAGTCCATTGAACCTACAGCACCCCCTCCCATCCTTCCAGTTCAGAGAGCTTAATGGAAGGACTGGCTCTCAGCTTCCCCCAGGTTCATGTAGCCCTGGGGATACTTGTTGCTGGGTCAAAGGAATGGGGATTCAAGATGACCAAGAGAAGGCAAACAGAGTTTCTTGCATTCTGAATGATGTTCTGGCACTAATCATAAGGATAATCCTCCACAAGGTCAATTCCCCAAAAAGGGGATGCCTGTTGGGCACCATGCTGTACTCACTCACATATATCATCTGATCAAACCCCATCTTATGAAGCAGGCATTGTCTTCAATTTACTTTGTTGTTGTTTGAGAGAGAGAGGGCACAAGTGAGCGAGAGGCAGGGAGAGAGAGAGAAAGTGGGGCTCATTTTTTTTTTTTTTACTTACCACCTTAAGTGGGGCTCGTGCTCACCCAAAGCAGGGCTCAAGCTCACCTGATGTGGGACTTGAACTCATGAACCGTGAGATCATGATCTAAGCCAAGGTCAGATGCTTAATGACTGAGTCATCTAGGCACCCCTTGAATTTACTTTTAAGGAACTGGGCCCTTACATATTGAATTATAGGATATGGTCATAGGGCTAGTTAAGTGGGATGGAAAGAAGAGAAGATGGAATCCAAACTTTCTTATATACTATGCTGCTTTTTGGCAAAACAATGACAATCACCTTAAACTCCATGTAACAGATTTTCACTATGCATCTAAACCCAAGCAAGGATATGCTGGATTCGTCTCTGCCAGTTTCATGGACAGCATTTTTGTAACTCTCCAGTTTAATACCTGTGCATTTCAATCTTGGGAATGTATCTAGATTTAGGACTTTAAAAAAAATTTTTTTTTAACGTTTATTTATTTTTTTGGGACAGAGAGAGACAGAGCATGAACGGGGGAGGGGCAGAGAGAGAGGGAGACACAGAATCAGAAACAGGCTCCAGGCTCTGGGCCATCAGCCCAGAGCCCGACGCGGGGCTCGAACTCACGGACCGCGAGATCGTGACCTGGCTGAAGTCGGACGTTTAACCAACTGCGCCACCCAGGCGCCCTACATTTAGGACTTTAAAATGCAACATAGTCTAGCACTGGCCAGATCACTGACACCTCCACCCCCCACTGTTGTTCACCACTGTTTTTAGTTCGTCCTTAGCTCAGGGCCAACCAACTTCCCATCTACAACCAAGGGGACCAGCAAAGGCTTCCAGAAGAAATTAAAGGATTCTATGGCAAACAAAAACGTACTTTTAGGCTGTCACTTTCTGGTCCCAGCTTATCTAACAGGAAAGCGGAATGGAAGGCCTTTGATTCAGGACAAGGCAGGTGTCTGCCAGTCAAGTCACATCCATTGTCTAGTTTTCCAGGAAAAGGAAACACCCTAAGAGAATATGGTCTTAACGATTTTTAATGAGGCAGCGTTGTATCTGTTCTCAAAACTTGGCTTCATGAAGGCAAGAATTAACAGCTGTTTCATTGATAAACTGCCTTCATCATTGATTGTTGACTAGCCCTCGGAAAGTCGGAAAATACCTTGGAGAAAAATGTATGAAAAGCTCTAACAATTTTGATTTAAATACATGAGGTTGAAAACAAAAGTGCTGATTCCTGCAGTTTATCAACTCTAACATTCTGACTTGATATTTCCTGATGGTCACTTCTACACTAATATTAATGCCTTCTATTCGCTTTCTACTCTCAGGCCTTCGCTCTGCAGGATCCTAGCCCCAACTAAAGTATTCACCCGGCCCCAAATAGTCCTTTCTTGTAGCCCTAAGAACAAAAAGGCCTCGCGCTCCGGCTCCACGCACACTCCGCCCTCCCCAGTCGTCCCTAACCCCGCTCCATTGCGGGAGCCCTTCCGAAGGCGACCTCCAACCGTCCCAGGAGTCTCTATCTCCGCACCTCCTGATCCCATCTCGGGCTCCCTAACTGCCTGTGCGGCACGGTTTCCGAGGTGTGTGCTGGGGCGGGCACCCGGAGGGATGGGGAGTCGCAGGACAGGGCTGGGGGAATGCTGCCGAGGATCCATAAATCTCGCACTGCCCGGTTAGGCCAGGACAGCTGGGGCAGCCTGGGCCGAGGGTCAAGAGAAGAGCCCTCGTCCAGCACTCCAAGCTGGCAGCGACAGTGGTGGCCCCGGCGCCCGGGGGTCTGGGAGGGAGGTCCCCGGAGCTCCCGGGGCGGGCCCCGCTGCCTCGCCGCCTCGCCACTTCCTCATTGGCCTGCGCAGAGCGTTCACGCCGAGACTTTTATGTAACGTGTCCTTCCGCCACGGAATGTAGTCCTCCCCTAAAGGGCAACCTGGCAGCGTGTTGGGTGCCGCGGCACTTCCTCCTGAAGGTGACTGCGCCCCGCGAGGAAGCGGAGGGGCGGGGCCCGGCGAGCCGGGAGCCAGGATTGGGTGCGGGGCGGGGCGGCGGAGGGATTGCGGCGGCTGCAGCCTGGATAACCTTGGGGCTCAAGCGGCCGACTGCCGCACAGCAGCGTCGCGTCGCGAGCGTCCAGACCTTTCTGCAGCCGCACTGCAGCTCGAGCGGGACCGCGCCGGAGGTGAGCGGGGCAGAGGCTGGGCCATCCGTCCCCACCAGGGTTCCGTGCACACGGCTAGTGCGGACTCCCGGCCGTCTGCGCACTCAGGGCACTTACACTGGGGCCGGCGCAGGGTCCTGGGCATCTTGCACCCGGTTGAAGTCGGGAGAGAGAGCCAGCTCGCGCCTAGGGTCTGCTCGTCAGAGCCCCCAGACCCCCCCCCCCAGCTCTTGTTTGTTCCACAGCCGGCCCTCCCCTGCCCCAGTGCTCACCCCCATTCTGGTCCCATCCTCGCCTCCCTCTTCTCGATCTGCTTCCATCCTCGCCTTCCTTCCAGTATTCCCTCCTCGGATTCCTTCCTTTCCTCCCTCACCGCCTGCTCATCTGCTCGCCTCCTCCCCTGGCCCCTTAATACTGTACCATTCCCCCTCCCTGGGCCCTCAGCCCGGCCCTGCCCCCCTCATTCGGATGCTTTCCTTGTAATCTCTCCTCGAAACCCGTTCCCCAGCTCCCTCCCCCCGTGCCGTCTCCATTCAGCTTCGCGTGCTCTTCCCGCGTCCTTGTCCCCCCTCGTGCTTGCCCCTTCCCCCATTCATGCCCTGGTCCCGCCCCTCCCCCTCCATTCTGGTCACGTCCGCTCCTCCGCATCCCTCTCCTCCGCTCTCTGATTCGCTCAGCCCGGGTCCTCGCCCCTCCCCTCTGTTCTGGTCACGTCCGCCTGCACCCCCCCCCCCCCCGTTGCCACCCCGCTTTCTCGCCTGGGTCCTGGAGCCCCGGGCCCGTATCCCCAGCTCACGCCCCTAATCGCAGTGGTCTGCGGATGGGCTGGGCCGGCTCCCGTGCCGCCGGGGGATGCAGCGGCGGCCCGCGGCCCATTTGGAAGGTTATGTAACCCTCGGCCTTCCCGCTGCATGGGGAGGAAAATGGGTGGTTGCCCCTGTGGCGCATTCTTGTTTGGGGCCGCCCAGATTCGCCGCGGTGGCTCCGAGGAGGGTCCCGGGGCTCCCTCCTGCCGCGGCGGGGCTGCATGTAGCGGACCGGGACCCGCCCCGCCCCTCCGCAGGACCGGTGCAGCCTCGCCTCTGCCTCACCTCGCTGAACACATACTCCACGGTTTCAGAACACGGAGATCTCGGGGTGGGTGGGAGCAGGTTATGGGCAGAATAGAAATATGTCAGGAGCTTGACGCCACGTACCGCGTTCACTCAATAAAATCTCTGTGTGCTAAGCTGTTTTTCTATGACCAGAAAGGTCATAGCCCACAAAGCTCATAATGTGATTAGGGAACCAACAGTGGTAACTGCTGCGAGGAAGGGATCGCTTCCTGTTGGGTGAGGGATGGAGAAAGGCCACACGAGGTGGCATCACACACTGGGTTTGAAGCAGAAAAGTACCTTCCAGTAGTAAGGTTATTTAAAAGTCCAGTCATGGAAAGGCATCCCTTGGTTTTTATCTGTATTCGTCAAACCTAGGACATTGATCCTCTCCTGTCCACGTGAGCCTGATGGGTAAAGTCCAGGCATGATGGACAGAGGCATTGGGAAGTTAATGGGCTTTTAGAATCGGGTTCGACTCATTAACATCTAGAATGAGAGAGAGAATTCAGCCCCAGGACCTCAGTTTCCCATGTATAAACTCGGAGTAACATTTTCCTCCTAATGGTTGAAAGGATTGGTCACTATATACCCAGTTACATGAATATATGATGAATACTCCACTCAGTGTCTGAGCTCTAGTGAGATGTCCAGGAGAAATGCCTTCCAATGTATTCTTTGTTCGCTGAGCACAATTACTTAAACCGTAATTGAGCATGAGGGCTCATCTTCTCCATGCCATACCCAAACAGGTATTCCTAGTTAATCTTTGGAGCCATGATTAAAATGCAGACATCTCCTGGAAACCAATCCCTTAAGGCATCTTGGTACAGTGTTTACAAAGTAACTAATAATGTTACCTTGCAGCTCTCTACTTGCTGCAGTGGCTCTTTGATCTCCTGAGAATAGGGACCTGCAGAGGAAGGAAGGCAAGGAGGCAGAATTTCAGCAATTGATGTTTGGCTAGGAGAGTAGAAATAAACTTATAAACTGAAATCTTCACTGTCATCCCCACCTATGCCAGGTGGAGTTCTAGGGTTTGCTTTACCAGCTGGTGAGTGGAGGTTAGGATCCCAGGCAGGGACTGCAGCCTCCTGTTGGCAGTACTGAGGGTGTGGTCACTCCCTGGGGTACAGAGGCTAGCCTAGGTCAGGACTTCTGCTCTGCAGCATTATTAGCAAATAATTCACTCTCCTGTTGCCTGAGGATGCTGTTGGGAAATGCAGTGGGGCTGTTCTGAGGGGAAGGGTATGTAACCCAGCACCAGGTCTGTGGTGGAGGGGGTCCTCTGTGGGGAAGATGACTCAACCTTTCAACTTATCTGCTTTTGAGAGAATTCTCTTCATTGGGTGAGTGGGAAACTGCACTGTGGTCTTCACAGGTTTAAAAAGTCCCTTCTCCCTATTCAGTGAGTCAAACAGTGAAGCATGTGTTTCCCCCAAGTTAAAAATGGTTTCGACTAAGTGAAAAATAGTTGTCCAGGTTCCCTGGCTCTCTGTACTGCCCTAAGACCTTAGGGTGCAGCATGGCAGAACCCCGGGCCCAAGTAATGTGGCCTGTGTCCCTGCATTCCTGAGACTACTCCGGGGCCATGGCTCCCTTTGTGGGAGGAGGGCTGTAATGGTCATGAATAATGATGACTGAATGTCCTTGAACTCACTTCAGAGTGAAGTTACACTTCTAAGTACTGCATTAGAAGCAAATAATTTTAGTGTTGAATTCATAGTTTAGCAAAAAGCCTTATTGGGTCTCTAAGACCCAATAATTTGCCAGTGACTTGGCAAATTTGGTAGCTGGGACTCCAAACAGCTAGCACCTTGTAGGGAGTTGCTTCTGTGCCTTCAATGTTGTGACATTAATGGAGGTGGGGGTCACAGGAAAAGTCATTTTATTTCTTAAAGCCGTTTCTTAATGTTGAGGCAATGGAAGAAATGAGGAAATGACTATGAGCTAGAAAGTATAAAAAACGCAACCCGTGCATTATCAACTCACACTAAACTGGTTCTAATTTATTTTGCTTCAGCTTGTGTGAAGACATGTCAGGATGTGTTATTTTAGCCAAGAGCTAAGACCGCTCTAGGTAGGGGAAAATGACTCATTTGACATTTAATTTCTGAATCATTCCAAACGTCCACAGTCAAATCTCAGTTGGTTGGTACACCACAAGAATGAGTTGCAATGAGTTGCCAGTGTGAGCAGAGTTTTCTTGCAACCTTGTCGAGGGTCTTGTGAGATGTTTAAGTGATTTGGTAAAAGGTCTTACAGGAGGGGTGCCTGGCTGGCTTAGTCAGTAGAGCATGCGATTCTTGATCTTGGGGTCGTGAGTTTGAGCCCCATGTTGGGCATAGAGATTACTTAAAAAAATATATATGTGTGTGTGTGTGTGTGTCTAGGTATATACGTATATATGTATATATATGTGTGTATATCTGTATATACACATATATATATTTTTTGGTCTTACAGGACCCTGAGTCATCATTTTAAACCTTAATTCTGGTACAGATAGGAACAGAGCTAAGGGAAGACTGTTCTTAATACTAGCATACTTTCTGGGAACTTGGATTTTTCACCAAAAGCCAGTCTTAGGCTAGATAAATGAATAGTCTGATTATTTGGGGCTTTGTTAGAGAAGTTGTTTTGGGGACAGTAAGCTGGGGTGCGTAGTGGATGGTGCCATGCAACCTCTGTTGGGCCTTTTTGCCTCCCGGTCCGACTGCTCAGTTCAGAAGGTTGGCAGGGCCACCAAGCGGCGTGGCCCCGCCCCTGCAGTGGTTTGTGCTGGTCTGCACGTAGGAGGACAAGCCAGGCTGCAGTACCTCCGGTGGCCTCTGAGACTTACCTCCCCCACTTCTGTCCATAGGAGAAGCTTTTGGGGAGCTCTAACTAAGCCTCTCTCTCCTGACGCCAGCAAGCCTTGTTTTGGATGTTAGGCAGGGGCTCTGGGGTGAAGATGCCAAGACCAGCTATGATAGCACCAAGCTTAGCTGATGCAGTCCAGAAAGTTCTGTGAAAAGGCCCCCGTTCCTTCCAGGCCTTTGAAATCAACTTACAGATAGTATTTATTTAATTTTAGACAGTTGGTGTCTTCCTGGTTTCCAGTGATGAGTGCAAGAGAATTACCCAGTAAGTGAGTCAGTCATGGTATAGGAGACAAAATCATGGACACTTTTGGAAGAGCCCTGGGAGCTTTGATCTAGTTAGAGGTAGGGAAGTAGAGACTTTGGATATCTGGTATCCCTCTTTTGTTACTACATTAGAAAGCAGGTTAATAAACCTATCACATGGATGGACATTTTAAAGCCCTCACAATATTGAATGTTGGGCAGAGGTATAAGAGGGCAGGAGCTCACATTACTGGTTGGTTGTAAATGGAGAGCAGTTTAACGATATTTAGTAAAAGAGAAAATAAACATACCCCGTGACTCATAAATTCCATTTGTGGAAATATAGAGAGAGGAGTTCACATTTGCACAAGGAACCATGTACTAGGATAGAGTTGTCTTTATACTGATTAATGGTGGAAAAATTGATTCAGTGGGAGGAGGAGGATGGTCAACCAGTAAGAGAATACATAATACATAAGTAAATGATCTAGTGTAGTGGACTAGGACAGCAGTTCATATGAATTCACCAGATCTAATGTACCCACCAGATAGGTCTTAAATGTGCTGAAAAATGCAAGTTGTTTGTTTGTAACAGTATACTACTTAGAACATTTTAGAAAACAGTATCATGGGGTTGGTATATAGTCACACTTAAATGAATTAGAAGGATAGAAAATTCCTGACAGTAGTTGGGTGTCAGAGTTCGTGACAGGCTGTGGAAGGGTTGGAGGGGTGTGGGGATAGAGGGAAAATGAACTCTACAAAATGCATTTTTTTTTTTAAGCCTAAAATTCTGGCTGTTAGTAGTCAGTTCTGGGTGGTAGAAATACAGCTGTTAATTATTTTTTTTTCCTTAGTTCAAAATAAAATAGAAGCAAATCTGTGAAGGTCACTATAGGAAGACCAGTCATACAAACTAGGTCCGTGCTCTTAGAGAGCTGGTCCTGCCATTCCTCCTCCCATCTCCCCTTTTCCCGCTTCTCCTCCCTCCAACTGTGATGCAGGGCAGCTCTTCCTTTAAATGCTGAGCTAATGCCTCACTCCGGAGGCCGTCACCCGTCCTGGTTGTCCCTGACTTGGGCCCTAAACTACAGGGTTCCAGGTCCCTTGCTGCTTCCAGAGTATGAATATCATGCCCTAAAACACTGCCTCATTATTTTAAGCCTAGTAAGGAGACATCATAACACAGGACAACAAAAGCTTCCTCCGGACTTCTCCTTCAGGCTGAAACCAGTTCTCTGCTCTGAGCATCTGTGGTCAAATGAGGACGTGGGATGTTTCTCTGACTTGGGACTTAGCTGCCCTGGAGTTGAGTGGTCCTTTGGGGGGTGGGCCCATTTTGTGTCTGTCTTAGTGCCCTCTTTACACTCAAGTTTGAAATAGAACCTTAGGCCCCTGCTTGTAAAGTATAAGTCCCTTAGTTGTAGCCCTGAATAAATAAAAGCGAGGGAATTTTACTTGAACCTGCAAGGGGGCTCATTTTTGTTTTATGTAAGTAACCAGGTAAACTAGACTTGGCGTTCTATTACTGGGCCTGCTGAGGGTAGATTGGACTTGAAATTCACATCTCTTAGCTAGAAATGCCTTTTCCTCCATACCCTACTCCATGTGTAAATACATGATGTCATTACTGTAAGTGAATATAAGGACAAACAGCCATTCAGTCTAGACCTTACTAGGTTCTGTAGGTGGCCCGGCACCTATTTTGATGTCGGTGTTGTCATAGTCAGATTAGGGCCAGTCTTGGGATTTCTATTGCTCTGGCATCTGGGAAGAGAGCTCCTAGAGAGCAGGCTGGCCTGGACACCTTGTCTGAAGATTGGGGAATTGAAAGGCCTTTGTCATGCTGACCTGGAGGTGCAGATAGCAAATTGATGTCAGAGCAGGGAACACAATGCGGGGCACCAGGTGCCATCATAATTGGGTTACTCTGTGTGGTGAGGTTTGGCATCAGGACACACTTGGTGCAGAGTGCCCTGGCTGGTTAAAAATTGGGTTATGCACATACAGGCCCATGGGCCAGGCTGGTTTACCAGGGCAGAATGATCTGGGCCTTTGTGAAAGAATTGGCGAAGCGTGAAGCCTTCCCGGCACAACTCGCCAACAGTACTGGCTCTAAGAAGAGGCATGTCGTATTTTTTGGATGCTCCTTCCTGCTCTGGTTTCTGGATAGCGGCCAAAGAATCGTTTCTGGCACGAATGAAGCTAGAGAACCAGGAGCTGCTGGAGACGAGGAGGAGAGGTGGGAGGAGGGGTACATGGAGCTGAGCTGTGAGCGTAGCTACTCCAGCCCCTCAGCCTGCACTGAGGCTCTGACGCTGTCTCCTTTCTCACAGAGGAGAAATGGCTGTGAGGAAGATCCTACTGCAGGGGCTCATGCTCACGAGTAAGGTTCCCGCACCCGAGCACAGCATTTGCCACCATCAGTGGGTACGCCGGGCTTCCACTGCTGGCTGGAGGTTGGCTGCGCATGTGTCTGCCTCCCAAGGAGGAGGATGCAGTAGTGAGTCAGACGGGCACTGGCCTGGCTGCATGTCTTGGCGGGCACTGTCCAGCCTGAGGGGCGGGGAGCTCTTCCCAGAGGCCCGCCCCGAGAAACCGGGCTGGGACTGCCATCCTGGGGCTAGGGGACAGTTGAAGGGTGTTTAGGAAGAACTCAAGTTAGGTGGTTGGCAGGGTGGGCAGCTTGCGCTCAAGAGAGGCTCGTGGAGGACCTTGGCAGCAGAGCCCTGACCCTCCGGCAAAGGAGGCTCTGGGGCAGAGCCTGAGGCAGGAGACCGGCCGGTGACCTGGGGATGAGACCCGAGTTCCCTGGTTTGGTAGGGGTCTTTAAGGACATGTTGAGATACCGCATAGGAGTCTGGACAAGCAGGCTTTTTTTTTTTTTTTTTTTTTTTTTTTTTATTGCTGGCATGTAAATGCGCTCAAATGCCAAACAGATTTTCATTTGTTATTTTTTGTGTGTTTAATAGCCTGGGTGAGCAAAAGATCAGAGCTTGGAAAAGCTCAGATTTAACTTGACATGGTGACATAGGATTATTGTTTGAGCCCAATATAATTGTATCTGCTCCTGGCCTTGGAGACAGCCCTTCTGTACCAGAACATCCCTGTCACAAAGATTTTGCCGTAAAGATTGAGGACAGACTAAACAGGAAAAAAAGTTTGCTGGAATTGGGTGCGTGACTAATAGTTTTTTTTGCATAGAATTGTCCTGCGGACTTGATTAACTTAGGGCCTAAGCTGTGTTATCTCACCTCTGCCCCATTTAAGCAGAGTATTCCTGAAATGCATAGAGCAGTGGTTGATTAATAAAACCAGAAGCTTCTAACCCTTTTAATTCCAACACTTTTACCAGGAAACTTATAAATGTTATCATTTTCAGGAGAGGTACAGTTGCCATTTTTCTTAATATGGAAATATTTCATTACGGGTAAATTAGTAAAAGGAAGAAAAAAATTTGCTGTAATCCTATCACCAGCTGATGTGCTGTTAATATTTAGGTAGATATTTTTCCAGTTAAATGTATGTTTATTTTATTTTTTAATTTTTTTTTAACGTTTATTTATTTTTGAGACAGAGAGAGACAGAGCATGAACGGGGGAGGGTCAGAGAGAGAGGGAGACACAGAATCCGAAACAGGCTCCAGGCTCTGAGCCATCAGCACAGAGCCTGACACGGGGCTTGAACTCACGAACCTCGAGATCATGACCTGAGCCGAAGTCGGACGCTTAACCGACTGAGCTACCCAGGCGCCCCAAATGTATGTTTATTTTAAAGTTTATTTATTTTGAGAGAGAGAGAGCGCGCCAGTGCAAGTGGGGGAGGGGCAGAGGGAGAGGAAGAGAAAGAATCCCAAGCAGCACCCGTGCTGGCAGTGCAGAGCGCAGTGTGGGGCTCAGTCTCACGAACCATGAGATCAAGACCTGAGCCAAAACCAACCAGGTTCTTATATAGAATAGTGAAATGTTAGTAAACCCCCAGGCTTAAAGAAAATTTAGAGGGAAGGTAATCTGGTCTCCACTAGGAGATAAAGCATCGTAGAGGAGCCAGTAAGAACTTACTTTTGCCTGCAAAGTTTCTGTTACCAGTTTCTTGGTATTTTCTCTGTAACATAGCTGAACCTCTGGGAGCAGCTACCACCTGGCTACCTGGTTACTAAGGTAATTTTTTCCATTGCCCCAAAGAACTTTAGTTACACTCAGCTTCTGCCTTGATCCTTGTACAGCTCTGCAGAGCAAACTTTACTCAGCTCCGAGCGATCTTTGCAAGTGGGGCCAAGGAGCCACCCTGAGCCAAAAAAAGAGCATTATGCCATTGGAAGCCCAAGCCCAGAGAACACAAGGTATGACCCAATAACCAGTGGCCCCAGCCAGGTCCTTGCAAGGAAACCCTGATGTCTCAGGTCTAGAGAAGAGGCAGCTGATGCTGATGATTTTTTAATTTTTTGGGGGGGGGGGGGGGTTGGTTTTTGTTTTTGACAGGTGATGGTTTTTAAGAAGATTGGGGTTAGTTACTCCAACCCATTCATTCAGATCTTATTTGGTTCATGATACAGTCCTCAAACTGGATGGTGACTCCACTTGGAGGCCACAGCAAGGCCTTTGTGTTCCAACTGGGTTCGTGTGCCCCCTGGTGCCATCTCTTCAGTAGTGTTCCCTTCACAGCCAGACTTGCCTAAGCCCCACCCGCTGTGTGCTCTGCAGGCAGCAACCCTGACTCCCCATCAGTGCAGGTAAAGGAACCCTGCCTGCCCAGGCAGTACCTTCAGTAATTCCTCAGTGCTTCAGATTCAGGGAAGGAGGGGAAGGGGGGTAGAACTTTGACTTCGGCAAAGAGGTGTTAAGATACACTGAAAGGTCATTCAACAGACACTGGAATACCTCCTAGTATTAGGTGTTAACAGATATAAAACCAAATAGGTCATGGAGGAGAGGGTTGATGTTTTCATTTTGCTGCCTGGTATGTTGTATTAGAGAATTAGGAAATGCACACTGAGGGGAACAGTGCATTTGTCATGTGGAATAGTTAGCCAATATCTTACTTCCCCAGTTTTAAAGTTTTGGCTTCTGTAGTTGAGGACTGGTGGTAGCCATTTGTTTTGTTTTCTTTCTTTCTTTCTTTCTTTCTTTCTTTCTTTCTTTCTTTCTTTCTTTCTTTCTTTCTTTCTTTCTTTCTTTCTTCAAAGGTTTATTTATTTTTGAGAGAGAGACACACACAGAGTGTGAATGGGGGAGGGGCAGAGAGAGATGGAGGCACAGAATCCGAAGCAGCCTCCAGGCTCCGAGCTGTCAGCACAGAGCCCGCTGCGGGGCTGGAACTCACAAACTGTGAGATCATGACCTGAGCCAAAGTCAGATGCTTAACCTGCTGAGCCACCCAGGCGCCCCTCCCTCCCCCCTTTTTTTAAAATGTGGTAACCATATATTTTCAGTAGCTGACAGGTTTGCTCATACCTGGTCACAAAGCTTCTTGGGCTTTTATCACAATTCTCGAAGGTAGCAGAGGTAGGTTTAGATGCATGGTCTACTCGAACTACCCAGAGAGGCCACCAAGTCAAGGATGGAGGAGGAGAAAGATTGTAAGAGTGATATATCAGGGTGCCTTAGATTTATAGGAAGAGGAGGGACAGGGCTGAAGAGGGGCTTGCTCCAGAGCCTGGCCTGAAGCCTCTAGGCTCAAGGGTTTTAGAAGGAGTAGCCCTTGGTCTGAGAACTTGAGAGGGACAGCCTTCTGATGAGGAGTGTCCAGCTCTGGCTCGCATCCTTACCTGATGGTTCTTAAGACACTGCCTGGAAACTTCTCAAGTCTTTGTAATCAGCTAACTAACCGGCTGAGTGAGTTTAGTTGTAAGTCAGTAATGAAGAAAGCAAAGGTCGGGACAGTTGTCAGGATTGTGACCTGGCCTGGTTAATTACCTGAAACACAGATGGTCTTTGTTACTTAGGGTGGTGTACTTGTCAGAAAGTTGAACTGGGATGGTGCATCAGAAAATCAGTTGGGAAAAGGATTTGGCAAGCAATCTTAATTTCCTCATGTTGTGACTGTCCTGTTAAAGTTGCTGTACTAATTTTAGAGTGAGACCAGTGCCCTTTGGGGTTATCCTTGAATTTATGCAAATTACTTTGTGTGTCCTAAAGTGGCTGCTGACCAAAAGTAGATGTAGTTTTTAGGTAGACTTCTGGGACAAAAGATTCTGCATTCAGCGTTTTGGATCAACTTTGCTTCCTGTCTAGGGACTGGTTTCTACTATCTGTCTGTGAACTCTCCTGCTAGCGTGAGTCGAGGAATGAACTTGATGTGTGCCCCGTGTTAGTGAAAATCTAGTATCCCAGAGCTCAACGGACTGCCTGGTTGGTGGCTGTCTTTACAACCAGGAAACTCACTTTGCGTTTGGGTGGGGATTGTTAAAAGCCAATGTGGATGCCCTGCCCTGTAGCAGACATTTATAGCTTTGAGATAGCTTTTCATACAAAGATCTAGATTCGCCAAGGTACTAAACTAGGATTCCATTCTTTACCTCACTGGAAGATCAGTTACAATTTTCTTTTGGGGAAGCTCTTTCCATGCCTGTGACATGTTTGTAGGATGGACAAGAAAGCTGTCAAGGTAGATATGAGCTGTTGTAAGGGGGGTCTGCTTACAGCAGGTACTTGGGAAGTACACACACTGGGTACGAGGTTTTAAACTGTTCTTTGAGGTCCTTCCCACTTGCTCATGGCCATGTGAACCCTATGCCTGACTTGAGGAGCACCCACATGGCCAGAGCGTGGCAGGGCTCCCTGTGGCTTGTGTGCAAAGTGTGCTTATTGAGTTAATGTGTAAGCAGGAAACAGCCTCATGTGCCAAGTGGTATATTAACTACCTGGGCTTCTCAGACTGATACTCTCTCTTCAGTTCTCCTGGACCCAGGACCTCAGCAGCCATGTCAAAGCCCCATAGTGATGTCGGGACTGCCTTCATTCAGACCCAGCAGCTGCACGCAGCCATGGCTGACACGTTCTTGGAGCACATGTGCCGCCTGGACATTGACTCGCCACCCATCACGGCCCGTAACACGGGCATCATCTGTACCATCGGTGAGTGGGTGTGCCCCTCAAAACGAGGGCCTCCTATGACAGTGATCTTTTCTCTCCTGAAAAGACAAAATAAATGTAGCAAACCTGGTTGCTGAGTGAGAGGCTACACAGATTCTTGTGGGAACTCAGGACATAGGAAGTTGCAGTAAGGAATTAGTATGCTCTGTTTTTGCTACTAAAGGCGAAATTTAGACGATGTCTTCCTTAGCACCTCTTTTAGGAGCACCTCAGAAATCTTAGGAAGATCTTTTTTTTTTTTAAGATTTAAAAAAATGTTTCAGTTTTGAGAGAAAGGGAGAGAGCAGTGGAGGGGCAGAGAGAGAAAGAAGACGACCAAGGATCCAAAGCCGGCTCTGCACTGACAACAGAGAGCCGATGCGGGGCTCAAACTCATGAACCATGAAATCATGATCTGAGCCGAAGTCGGATGCTTAACCGATTGAGCCACCCAGGTGCCCCTCTTGGGAAGACTTTTTTGACATGGCTCTGTGCAACCGCAGTTCTGTGGTTGGACATCTGGCTAGCCTTCAGGGAGAGCAGAGAGGGCTGGCCAAGTCTTACTTAGGCTTTCCTAGTTGGATAGGAGCCTGTAGAATTTGAAGGAAATAGGAAAAGTGACCCCTTAAATCAAGAAAGTGGGCAAACACAATAACAGCTATGTATATGCTTTTGAAAGAATTTTGAGCTTTTTGCAGGAGGGAAATTTAGGGACAAAGAATATCCAGAGTTCTTCAAACTCAAGTGTTATTCCTACTTTGAATAACACTTAGGCTTTAAAATTTTTTTCACTAGGTCCGGCTTCCCGATCTGTGGAGATATTGAAAGAGATGATTAAGTCTGGAATGAATGTGGCTCGTCTGAACTTCTCTCATGGAACTCATGAGGTGAGCCTCAGCTGGACAGTTTGGCCACTGGGAGAGCATGTAGGCAATTGGGTGGGAGTGCAGTGTTCATTTAACCACAGTGGATCAGGCAAGAGAGAATCTGGGGTTTACAGCCAATAGGGAGATCGTCTTCACTAGCCTATCCCTACTCTTCCTTTCCCCATCTCCTGCTATCTCAACTGGCCAAGTCTCCTTCCACAAAGAAGATTCGTTTTGTTATTGGCCGTGGTTATCCCACACACCTGTGTTCACAAGAGTATGGAAGGTTTGGGGTGCCTGACTGGCTCAGTCAGAGGAACATGCGACTCTTGATCTTGGGGTTGTGGGTTTGGGCCCCAAGTTGGGTATAAAGATTGCTGGGAAAAATAAACTTAAAAAAAAGTGTGGAAGGGTTCTACTGGAAAACCTTGTAAGCCATTAGGTATCGTGGCCACAGTGCTTGACACCTCCTTACCCTTGGGTTTCTGTAACAGTTCATATTGAGGTGATGAGACAAAAGGTCACCCTGCAGATTGAATTCTGGCCTAGGTTAGATCAAGATAACTGAGCAGGTACAGGAGAAGTCCTTATTGCAAGTTAAGGACTGAGTCTCATGCACTAACACTTCTTGGCATATAATACCCCCTTTCATCAACATTGTGTTCCTGGCCTGTGTCTTCCCAGGGGCTCTGGTACATTAAAATAAAGTCTGCACACTTCTCCAGCAGCGTGGTAGGAATGTATTTGTGCCGAGGTTGTTTATGAGCTGACTTGACCTGTGGACAGAGGCTTTACCTAGCTATTGGGAAGTGCTCCATTCCTGCCTGCTTCTGTTCCCAAACTCATTTTGAGGGAGGAATTGAGGTTCCCTGACATACAGTTCCTTTTAAAAACTATCAGCCTTACTCATAAGCCATGAGATTTCATACTGGCATTGGTACGAAAGTAATGGATGGGCCAAACTCCCCTCACTCTTCTGTTTAGAAAAAGGAAAATGCTACCCCGTAAGGGCAAGTGGTAAGGGGTTGCCCTCTGGCATTTGGAAGCTGGTGTTAAGTTTAGACTAAAAATAAAGCCTCAGGAAGTACAGTCCAAGAGGCGAATTTCTCCTTTCTGGAAATGTGAGACTCTCCATCGTGAGTTCCGTAGCCCGTGTTCCATAAACAGCCTATGGCCTGGCAGGCGGCCGGCTTCCAAATGTCATGGAGGCCTGACCAAGTTCAGAGGAACTGTGCTCAGCCGGCACTTTAGGCAGGTTAAGACAGGTCTGTGGTGACATTCTGTAATTTTCCGATGTCGGGGTCCTTGGCGGAAGTCCCTAGGAATTCCTGCAAGTGTTAGCTTAGCCCAAAGACAGAGCTAAAGATACCAGTGGGGATTGGTTCACTATTGATCCCTGCTCCTGGACCGTGCCAGGGTGTCCTCTGTGTAGCAGAAGAAGCAGAAATAGATTTTAAGAAGTTGACCTTTAACTAGGCTTGTGGCCTCTTCCATCCAGTAAAATAACACCACTGCAGCTCTGAAATGGCAAGGCTGCGTGCTGTCTACTGCACCTGCTGGACAGGGGCTGGCTCAGGGATTTTGGTCTTTTTAAACTACAAGACGCATTTGGAGATAACCTCTGCTTTGACTCTTATTCCTAAGTTAGAATTGGGACTTAAAAAAAACCCAGCAACAACAAAATACTCCCCAAGTGTCTCTAGTGGGTTTATTCTGCGGTTTTTGACCAGGATAAGGTTGTCTCTGGGATCAGGGTTTTGGCTCATCTGAAATTGTTCTAATATTATATATATTTATATAATTTAATATTACATAATGTAACATAAACAGTTTTAGTTTTGACTGCATGTCAAAGCTCTTACTTCACATGCAAGTTTGACTAGATGCTATAGCATGCTTTCCCAGCTCTTGACAGTTTTTAAGTACTCTTTTAACAGAACATTGAAATTGTTTTCTCTCCCTCTAACAGAGGGCCATCTACTATCTGCATCTTATCTTTTTGCCAGTCTCCCTAACCCCACTTGGTTAGCAGTTCACCTGGGCAAGATGTGTTCTTACTGAACATGTGGTCCCAGTGATACTGTCTTTTAAACAACCTAAATTTAGAATCTTCCACAAGGACAGTATTAACTGATGGACTTCTTTACCACTTGTTAACATCCAGCAAAACCACAGCCCTAGCGGAAGACTTCAGTACACCTTCCAGCAGTGTACCAAAAGATAACTCTAGATATATAAGACCTAATAATAGAAGACCTAATAATCTTATTGGTATGTATATAAATAGATGACTTTATGTCCACTCAAGACCAAAACACATATTTATTTAAAATGCTTAGGATTTTAAAATTTATTAGGCCACCAAAACCCACCCCTCAAGTTCCATAAAATGGAAATTATATAGGCCATATCCTCTGGCATATTTTTTTGTGGAAACTTTAAGTCTTAACACAGACTTAAATGTACTTACCAGAAAACAAAAGTCCTAATGAAAGTAAATGAAATAGTTAAAATACTAGTAACCAAATAATCTAAAAGGGGTGAAGGGAAAGCATTGATTTAAAAGCATAACTTCATGAAATAAAAACTAAATTTGACAAACCAAAACACCTCTGTAGCACAGAAACTTCTGGAAAACCTGGTCAAGAATCAGGATGCACACACACAAAAAAAAAAAGAGTAGGAGAAGGGAATATTTCCTATGTATTAGAAGAGAGTTTGAAAGTCATAAAAAGACTTCTTTAATTTCTATACATTGAGATGAACTTGACTCTTTTCCAAGAAAAGGTAATATCCAAGATGTAGAAAATATAAATAGATGAACAGCCTGAAGAAATTGAAAATGTGGCCATTAGCTCTAGCTCTGGTTCAGAACACCAGGCCTAAATGACTTTGATGACTTCCTTCTGACTGCCTTGAAGGAGCAGTTAGATCCTCTGTCACACTGTCCCAGAGCCTAGAGAAGTACAGAAGTCTTCCCAGTATGTTCTTTGAAATCAGCACACCCTGACAGTAAGATGAGCCAAGGACAGTACCCGAACCAGACAGGTTAGCACACGAGGCTTGTTCCCTTAGAGGCAGAAAGCACAAATAAAACTTCACAGCCAAATCCAGTTGTCTACTAAAAGAATGCCCTGCCTCATGACCAAACACAAAGTGCATATTGGATGAAATAGAATGGTCAATAGAAGATGATGGTAATGCTAGGTAACAATTATTAAGTAATTACTGTTGTTCATCTCTGTTCTAAATACTTCATGGATTCTTTTACGCCTCACATCAGCTCCGAGGGAAAGGGATTTGACTATATGAAACACACCCATTTCTTTGAAAAGTTATCTCTATATTCTATTCTCTATTGTTTTTATTGTGAGTCAGCAATAAAAAGAAATTTTTATAACTTAGGATAAGGGCCTCTGCCCCCAGAAAACAGCCATTGGTCCTCATTAGATAGCATAATTAGAAGCTGAAGATTTTCAGACACAAGCTTCTGGCAGCACTGTCCTTGTTCCGGCTCCCCTCCAGCCTCCTTGTGGGTGCTACTCTCCTGGACCGGGTGGCTGAAGGACAGGGCCTGCAAAGTGCTGAATTGGGTGCTTCTGTTATCAGCAGTGTCCTGTTGATTATACTAAGCACTTTTGACATCTTGGCTTTGAGTCTCCTTCTAGTCAGATGGTAGCAACAATTGGAAAAAAGAAAGGGCTTAGGGAAAAGATGGAAGCCAGGGCATTTAGTTCAGAGAGAGGCGTATTCCCAACTTTCCCTAGACTGCTCCAGAAAGTGATTGTAAAAACCAGGTCTGCTGGACCTTAGCAATGAGTTGTGTAGCTTGGCCATTGTAAGCTTAAGTAAGTAACTCTGGAGTTTGAATTGTACTTGGAATCAGTAGAGGAAAAAGCTCAGAATTGCCAAATCTATCAGAATCTGACACTGATTGCCGGACCAGCACTGTGCACACATAAGTGCAAGGTCTTTTATTTCAGTTGCCTGTTTTATTTGCCGAGGGAGAGTAATTCCTAGGTCCTAGAGAAAATAAGACACGCTTCTTTTTATGTTGAGATGTGTTTACACCATACCTGTAGTGGATTTTGGTGGCAGTGTTCTAAACTAAGATTTGCCCATGAGCGAGTTAGTGCTATGGAAGAAGTGGGCAGAAACCAAGGGGATTGAGATAAGGTTGAGGGTGCTCAGTGAATGGATGACACTGAGGCTAGCCAAAGAAGGCAGGGGTGTGGAACATCCAAGGCTTTTCCTTGAGGGATCAACTTCAGTTCTGGGGCTAGCTCCTCATGTGGGAGGACACCCATCATTCTCCTTCCTTACCCCCAGTACCATGCTGAGACCATCAAGAATGTGCGTGCAGCCACGGAAAGCTTTGCTTCTGACCCCATTCGTTACCGGCCAGTTGCTGTGGCCCTGGACACCAAAGGACCTGAGATCCGAACTGGGCTCATCAAGGGCGTAAGTATCACCGGGAGTGGGGACAGGGAAGGTACAGGGGGCGGTGGGCTCTGGAGGGCCATGTCTGTGCCCTGCTCGGAGGCCATGTTCCTTAGTTTAGATCTAGAAAGGAGAGTTCTATTCATCACTGTAAACGATGTTGATTTGATGTACTTTGCTAAGAAATGATACCAGAGAGGAAGCTTTTTTACTCTAAAAACCTAGTTCCAAGCCTCTCTTCATCCCTTTTCCCCTGTCATTAAATAGTGTGACTAAAACGTTGTAGGTTTTTCCTGGATGACTTCTTTGAGATAAGTTTGAGAAGAAGATCATTTATTCCCAAAGCCAGACGCTTTATTGTACTTCTGGCTGAGATTTGAGCGTTTTTCCCAGGAGGAAAGAACTTTTCTTTTCCTGCCATGAGGGCTGGACTCATGGCAGTAAACTGTTTTGTCTGTAGAGTGGCACCGCAGAGGTGGAGCTGAAGAAAGGAGCCACTCTCAAGATCACCTTGGACAATGCCTACATGGAAAAATGTGATGAGAAGGTCCTGTGGCTGGACTACAAGAACATTTGCAAGGTGGTGGAAGTGGGCAGCAAGGTCTACGTGGACGATGGGCTTATCTCTCTGTTGGTGAAGGAGAAAGGTACTGGAGTCAGCATCTCGTTGTCTAAAACCATCTCCCATTCTTTAAATTTCCTTTAACACAAGAAACATGGGAAGTTTGTTTGGCTGACAGCAAGATTAAGTCTATTCTCAGGAATTCCTCTTTTTTTTTTCCTAAGGTATTTATTTTGTGAGAGAGAGCAAGTGGGGGAGGGGCAGACAGACAGAACCCAAGCAGGCTCCATGCTGTCAGAGCCCGATGCAGGGCTTGAACTCACAAACCATGAGATCATCACCACCTGAGCCAAAGTTGGACGCTTAATCGGCTGAGCCACCCAGGTTCCTCTATAATTCCTTATGTTGTTTTTTAAAACAGACTTCAGGGGCGCCTGGGTGGCGCAGTCGGTTAAGCCTCCGACTTCAGCCAGGTCACGATCTCACGGTCCGTGAGTTCGAGCCCCGCGTCGGGCTCTGGGCTGATGGCTCGGAGCCTGGAGCCTGTTTCCGATTCTGTGTCTCCCTCTCTCTCTGCCCCTCCCCCGTTCATGCTCTGTCTCTCTCTGTCCCAAAAATAAATAAAAAGTTGAAAAAAAAAAAAATTTTAAAACAGACTTCAACTTAATCGTGCTTTTAGGAGATACGAGAGTTTTTTTTTAATCCATCCTCACTGTTAAAAAGCCTTTCTGCTTTCTGTCTTCCGTCAATATGATATGTGCAGGACTCTAGTATACTTGGGGATGATAGGTGATATTTAAGTGTCCGGCACTGGTCCTAAGCATTTTACACGATAATTTGTGTAAATTTTAAAACGGTCTTACGAGTATCAGATACTATTATCCCTATATAACAGGTGAGGAAACTGAGGCACAGAGAGGTTAGTTGACTTGCCCAAGAGTATACAATTAGTGAGGTGGTATTTGACTTCTGGACATAGGGCTCCAGTGCCCACAATGTACTGCTTTCAGTTCGCTATACTGGGGAGAGCCTGCTTCCTGTTGAGGGTGTTGTGCCCCCATTGCTCTGCCCCTCCCCCCCCCCCACTCTGTTTTACACAGGTGCTGACTTCCTGGTGACAGAGGTGGAGAATGGTGGCTCCCTGGGGAGCAAGAAGGGTGTGAACCTTCCTGGGGCTGCTGTGGACTTGCCTGCTGTGTCAGAAAAGGACATCCAGGATCTGAAATTTGGGGTAGAGCAGGATGTAGATATGGTGTTTGCATCTTTCATCCGCAAGGCATCTGATGTCCATGAAGTTAGAAAGGTCCTGGGAGAAAAAGGAAAGAACATCAAGATAATCAGCAAAATCGAGAATCATGAGGGAGTTCGGAGGTCAGTGCCGGGGCGGGCCCCCCGCACTTTCCAAAAAGGCTATATCCTGTGAATATCCAGTTCCCAAACCTGGTGACCAGCCTATCAGAATGCAGACTCCCTAGCTTAGGCCAGACCCATGGAGTCCCTCTTAAGCGGGGAGAATGAAAGGCATTGGTTATTTTTATTCATGCATGTATGTATACAGTCTCTACACCCAGCTTGGGGCTCCAACCCACAACCCTGAGACCAAGAGTCGCACGGCTCTTCGGACTGAGTCCAAAGGTGCCCGAAGGCATTGGTATTTAAAAAAAAAAATACATATATATCTTCCCAGGTGATGGGCATGCTGGTGCTTCCCAGTGGTGATTGATACTGTTCCACAGTCCCAGGGACCAGCGTTGGGAGTGGACAGGGTCACTGCTCACAGGTCGAGGGCCATTATGCTGTCCTCCTAATAAGGAGCACTACCTATGTTTGCCAGAATAAGGGGATATTGCCCCCCCACCCCCCCACCTACACCACCATTTTTTCACAACAGAAGGAAGATAGCAGGCCCTTAGGAAGGGGCCCTTTTTAGCCCCTCACTTGGGAGGCATGTGGAAGCTCGTGGTGTCCTTATCTTCGCTTAGAAAGCAGCTGGCCTGATGTTTGGGCTCTGGAATGTTACCAGCTTCCTGGAGGAAAGCATGTGCCTCTCCAGGTGTATTAGATGGTCCCAGCTCCATTTCACCACCTCCCCAGTATTCCCCAGGTTGAGCCGAGTGGGTATGACCAGCTCCGTGACCTCTCTTCCTCTCCAGCTCCCTGCTAGGAACATAAGCTGGCACAGCTAAAACCCCAGACCTACTTGTGTGGATTAGGCATGTACTTGGGGAGGGTGGGTGGAGCAGCCCCGCCCACTGTTTGACCTTGCCATCCTTAACTTTGCATAGACGTCCTTTGTACTGGGATCCGGCCATCCTGATGAGCCATGGGTGCTCGCTGACCCTGGCCACAGACCAGGCAGAGCCACAGCTATTCTTGCCTTCAGCACGTTGGGAGGGGGCCACCTCAAGGAGCAGCCCTTCTGGCCAAGGACCTTTATGTCGTGAGCAGTCAGTTGGCCTCGGGTTCTCTTTCTGCCTTGGAAGTGCTAGCTAGAGTGGAGACGGTAGAGAGATGCCTTAAGAGGGGGCCTTGAGGTGCAGATGGAGAGGAAATGAGCCTACAGGGCTTTGGAGGAAACCTTGCTCTCCTCCCTGCCCCTTCAGTGAAGTTCTCATGCTAGTGCTGAAGAAGCCAGGGCAAGTGTTAGCCTACTTTGGGGGGCGGCTAAGGTAGCTGGAACACCCCGTCGCATCTTTATACTCGTGATGAGGTCATAGAACCCAGGAGAACTTCCTGTGTGCAGTAATTAATGCAGTTGTGGCCTTGTTCCATGTAACCTCTCTCTCTTCCTAACCTCTCTGTCAGGTTTGATGAAATCCTGGAAGCCAGCGATGGGATCATGGTGGCTCGTGGTGATCTAGGCATTGAGATTCCTGCAGAGAAGGTCTTCCTTGCTCAGAAGATGATGATTGGGAGGTGCAACCGAGCTGGGAAGCCTGTCATCTGTGCGACGCAGGCATGTGCCTCTCCCTGCACTCATACGCTTACGGGGAGGCCACCTGGGCTCTCCCCAGGGCCTGCCCCATGTCTCTCAAACACACACACACCCTTCCTTCCCCTCATGTGCAGACACGTATCCAGGGGGTTAGCTGGTAGACCTTCATCTCTGAAGGCTGCCGAGGCTGCATCTCACTCATGCCCTGTCCCCCTCCCAGATGCTGGAGAGCATGATCAAGAAGCCCCGTCCCACCAGGGCTGAGGGCAGTGATGTGGCCAATGCAGTCTTGGATGGAGCCGACTGTATCATGCTTTCTGGAGAGACCGCCAAAGGGGACTACCCCCTGGAGGCTGTTCGCATGCAGCACCTGGTGAGTTTTCGAGTCTCCCCATCTCCGCGGGCTCAGGCCGGGCCCAGGGTGGAGGCAAGCTCTGGTACAGAGTGACACCTTTTAGGCGTCTGGGCCCTCAGTCTTTGATGATCCTCTATAAGTCACAATAAGAGTGAGGTGTGTGCTGGGGAGAGGGGTATGTTGGGTTTTTTCCTCCTCTGCCTTCCCTGCTCACACTCCCTCCTCTTTGCTCTGGAGGCGTCCTCCATTAGAGCGCACTTCACTTCTGGCTTCAAGGCTGTGAGTCCATCCCTTGGTTCAAGTACTAAGATTACTTGTAGTTTTCCTCTGGACAGCCCGAAGGACCCCTGAGTATCTCTGTCCCATTCTGGAAAAAGCCATAGGCTCCTGTTCTCAGCCGATCTGTTTGGGGTCCATTTGATTCCCCACCTGTTCCACATCAGGTGCCACCCCCTCCCCACCCCCGGGGCCCCGGGTGTGCTTGGGGGTGGTGACCGAGCTCTCCTTGCATGGCGCCTGCAGCCGGGCCTGCTTTGCTGAGCTGCTGCACATGTCTCAGGCTAAAATGTGGGGTTTAGTGACTGGCAGCAGGTCCACAAATAGAGGCAGGAGGAGGGCTGGGCCTGCTGGGCCTGCATCGAGCATCCGGAGGAGTCCTGGATGCGGCTCTTCTTTGAGCTAGCTCTTCAAGGCTCTTTGGCTCGGCCGTGACCCGCTGCTGGGCTGCTTCTCCGTTCCTCTGCCTTGTCTGGTCCAGCTCTAGACTTGCTCAAGAGTCCGCCCAGGCTTCAGTTACCAGGGCTCCTCAGGCCAGGGAGAACTGAGTGCTGTAGGTTCACTTTCTCAACAACAGCCCCACGTCAGTGCTCATGATGTGTGTGGAGCTCAGCGAACTTGCCTCTAATTCTGAAGTGGGTTTTTTTTTTAACCTTCCTGTCAGCAAAGGATCCTCATGCCCTTTGTGTGACACACCCTCCCCTGCACCAAATTTAAGCAACACCCCCTCCAAAAAACCTTCCTTTCCTCCTTTCCTGTGTGTGTAGTTATTAGGTAGTACAGATTGATGGAGTCTTCATATCCTCTGTGTGATAGATGTCAGCCCAGCTGATAGATGAGGATTACATGATGATAAAGCCTCAGTTTGTATCCAGATCTGCTGTCTCCAGAGCCAGTGTTCTCCTGCATTGCAGTGCTTTATCTAGCAGGAGATAAAGCCATGTCTCCATTAGGGGCCTGTATTGGGGGCAGAGGCTAAAAATCAGGCTCTGGCCTCTGAATTCCAGTTCTGCTTTTCCATACCCCCAGTCTTCCCTGTGAACAGACAGACACCTTAGAGGGAACCACAGGGCTTGGATGGCACTGCTCAGAAGATGAGTTATGGGGTCTGGGCTAGGTGGTGCAGGCTTCTCCTTTCCATGTCCTCAGTTAACACTGGCTAATAGCTTCTTGCAGCTGCTCACTGCTTTCTCTTGTGTCTGAGGCAATGAATGACCCATGACTAAGGGCTAGGCAGTACCAGGTATGGTTCTGTTTCCTGTTCATGTCTCCTCGTCTTTGGGCTGCATGCACCCAATTCTCAGAGAAATAAAACCTGTAACCTAGTAAATCCTGCCACATGCCTGCTTATACATACTGTCCAATTAATGAGATGTTATTACTGATTCTCCCCTCCCACATCATTCTCTAAGATGCTGCTGGTTGCATTATAATCTTCTGAAGCTTAAATTTTCTAATTTTTGATGTTATCTGAGCAGGTGGTCTGTGAATAACTGAATGGCTTTCTCATAACTGTGGTAATCCTTATGTGTTAATAATCAAATGTCATCTTAAACTTACCTGTGTGCTTCCACAGGCCATCTGTCTCTTCACATGGCTGTTCAGTGTGACCCTCACAAATCTGCCATTTCTCCACCTTCGTGCTTGGAACACGGTGAAGCTGTGTGGCTTTGGCTCTGTCTGACCCCAGCTTTCCCACGGTGTTCAGCATGCAGGGCATTTGGAAAGGCTCATAGCAGCAGCCCTGTGCCTGAAGCCAAGCAAATGCTCCGTGTGTGCATGGAAGCCCATGGAGGAGCCTTGTGGTAACCAGACAGCCATGTGAGGAGGGAGGGCCTGTTTCTTCCCATAAGCTGTGTCATGAGGCAGCATGGTCAAGTCCTGCCAGGGAGTGGCGTTGGCCTAGCCTGGGCATGTTTCTGTGCCGAGGTGCTAGAGCCTGCCGCCATGTTGTCTCTCTCTACCCCCACGCCCACTGAACAAATCCTTCCAGAATGGAAGAACCGATTTTTCCTCTCTTGGAGGGGAAGCAGCAGCAATTGGTGCTAGAAATTCTCCACCCATCCCTGAGCAGTTGGGCTTTCATCATGCTGCCTCTTGGCGTCTGCCTGAAGGACAGATTTAGCCAATTAACCTAAGGTTACCTTCCTCTGATTAATTCCCCATTCTGTCTTTCCATGTGTTGTCTCTCGTTTTTTTCCCTCCTCCTTCCCTCTTCCTTGCCTCTCCTCCCCTCCTAAACCTTACAGATAGCTCGTGAGGCTGAGGCAGCCATGTTCCACCGCAAGCTGTTTGAAGAACTTGTGCGAGGCTCAAGCCACTCCACAGACCTCATGGAAGCCATGGCCATGGGCAGCGTGGAGGCTTCTTATAAGTGTTTAGCAGCAGCTTTGATAGTTCTGACGGAGTCTGGCAGGTAGGGCCCCAAGGGCAGGTAACTCTGTAGGATAACCAGCCTCTCGCTCCAGCCGATCTGGAAGACCGCTAGGGCCCAGCCCTCTTCTCGTCTGCAGGAAGCCAGCCAGGGAGGTCAGGGCAGGGCAGGATCAAAGGGTCCTTTGGCTCAGTAGGCACAGTGGATGTCACAGGCACCTGGTGAAGGACTAGTTCCTGTGAGTCTTGATGTCACTCGGCTCAGCATCTCTAGTAGTTGGGCTCCTCTTGGCCATGCATCCAGGGACACGTTCCTCACCAGCTGTCTGTGCGACTCTTCCTCACCCTCTCCCGTTGTGACACAGCTCTGACAAAGCTCTGTCCCCCTCTCGTCCCTCTGGACGGATGTTGCTCCCCTAGATTGCCCGTGAGGCAGAGGCTGCCATCTACCACTTGCAATTATTTGAGGAACTCCGCCGCCTGGCGCCCATTACCAGCGACCCCACCGAAGCCGCCGCCGTGGGCGCCGTGGAGGCCTCGTTCAAGTGCTGCAGTGGGGCCATAATCGTCCTCACCAAGTCTGGCAGGTAGGAGGTGGTGGCGGTGCCCTGGGGATGCCCTGCTCGGGGACACCTCTCTTGGGTGTCCTGAGAGCAGCGCATTGAACAGGGCTCAGATGGCACTGAGCCAAGGTAAGACCCCTCTGCCTGCCACCAGGGCCCAGAGGATTCCAGGCAGCCCTAAGTGGCGTTGGATCATTTGGATCCAAAGCAAGTTTACCTCCTCCAGAGAAACCAGAGACTTAATCATAGAACTACAGATAGACCAACTACAAGTGGTTCTTTCATATCTAAAAGCTGATCTTTTAAAAAAGTAGATGGCCATTTTGTTCATTCCAATTACTGTATACTCTTTAAAAGGTCAGTTTGGAAAATTAGTGCTGTTCGCTGACATGCTGTTTGGTTGGTGCACCTGTCCCTGTCGGTCTTTGAGCCCCAAAGGCAAATGGGTTCAGCACCAGGAAAGGTCACCGTGATGTCTTGCTGGCTCTCTGGTGCCGTGCAGCCCTGAAGAGGCCTGTGTTTGGCCTTGGCCTTGGGATCTTTTCCTAGTCCGGGAGATTGAATTAGCCTGTGTCACTGCCCCAGTCTGGGAGTGTGCTCCCCATCCCTGACCCTAGGGCCACGAGGGTTTTTTGGGGGGGGGGGGGCAGGGGAGCAGATCAGGCGGTCTCCGTGCACTGAGGAGTGGCAGGTGGGGTTTTCTGTAGAAGCAGGACATGAGATCTGTGCAGACTCCCTCGGCAGAGGGCTTGGGATAAACAGCACCAACCATTAGGGTTGACCTTTGTGAAAAGGTCCATCCTTTGCTATTTGGCTATTTTTAGCTCCAGTCTTCTGGGATTTCACCCTTACTAGTCCCGACTTCAGCACTTGCTCCTCTGAAAGCCTTGTATGGGGGCCAGGTCTTTAGCAGGGCATTCTCTGCTGTGACATGGCTTAAATTTCCTGGACACCTGTTGAGTGTCCTTACAGTTTGCCCTCTGAGGCCCAGTGCCTCCTGCAAGCAGGCCCACCTCAACTCCTGAGAGACATCTGCAACCCAAGTGTGCAGTGTCCGTGTTCCAGGAAGCACCTGGTCCCAGGGCTCAGGGGGCCCCCCAACCCTCCATAGCCTTCACAGGCAGACCCACTGGCACTAACCTTCCCATCTCTTGGTCTTGCCTCCTGGGTAACACCCAGATTTCTAAGCCTTGCTTACATACTCAGGGTTGGCTCTAGAGCCCAGTTGCTGGGACTGTTTCAGGGACTTGGGGGCCATGTGGGCTGGGGAAAGGGCACAGCAGTAGGGAAGGCTTATGTTGCAGAGTCCCAGGGGGGATGGTGGGCTCTGCTCCTGTTCTTTGCAGATGTCAAGAGTCAGGTGCTATTCACATGCTGCTTGGCTTATAGCTGTTGTTGGCAGCGAGAGGGAATGGGTGCTGGTGAGGTTGGGCAGGGCTGTATCTGTGCCAGAATGGAAAAGTTCAGAGGAGGGGGTTCTGCCAGCTATGGGGCATTCGGGTGATAGGGTGAGACTGACCATGCTGGGCTGGTATGGCCCTGGGGCCCGAGGAAGGCAAGTGGGTAGCAAAGCTAGAGATGTCGTAGTAGAAGAAGCGTAGTACATGCTGTGGAAGATACAGGATGAGGGTCTGCCCCGGCTTTGGGAGCAGATGCTAAAATGGTAGGGTCACAGGCTGGCAATAGTGAGTTGGATTAGAGGGTGAGCTGTTGCTGAAGGCTCTCCAGGGCTTCCTGGGAGGCTCCCGGAACACTGTTTAATGGTCTCTCTTGCCCGTCCATCATCCTGTCTCAGGTCTGCTCACCAGGTGGCCAGATACCGCCCCCGCGCCCCCATCATTGCTGTGACTCGGAATCACCAGACTGCCCGCCAGGCCCACCTGTACCGCGGCATCTTCCCTGTGGTGTGTAAGGACCCAGTGCAGGAGGCCTGGGCTGAGGATGTGGACCTCCGGGTGAACTTGGCCATGAATGTTGGTGCGTGGCTGGGAGCAAGGGCTAGAGCTTGGAGGGGTGGGGAGGATGCTTGAGCGCTGGTGTCCCTGGGATCCTACAGAAAGGGGAACATGCTGACCTTAGGGTGTGCAAGAGCCCTAGCTGTCTTCTTGGGAATGTTTTCTGAACCCTCCATCCCATTCCCTCAAGTTCTGGGCTGAGCCCAGGAGGGAAGAGGAGCCTTTTGAGTTTTGGGGCTCAGTTGCCCACTGCCTCTCACTGTCTTCCAGCGTGGGGCCCAAAGCAAAGGATCCTGGATAGGGTTGTCTGCTCTTTGGCATCTGCTTATTACTGAGGGCTAAAAAAAAATTAGAGCTCAAACACTGCTGGGTGTCATACACACAGATTATGTACTCATGACCTTTGTCCCTGATAAAAGTAAGATGTCAATGGATGAGCGGAAGCAACTAGCTCTGACTTTGGGGAAGGCTCTCCACCCTCTAGAGTATAAAATGAGTGATGTCCAAAGGTCCCTGCCAACTCTCTTTGATTGATAAGGAAATATCTGGGCCTCCCTCATGCATCCCCTTTGCCTGGGCTGTGATGCTTGCGCCACCTTGTGGTGTAAGGAAGTAATGGTGAGCCAGCCCTGCTTGCTCCCTCCGGCTGTGGGGCAGTCAACCAGGTGCACATCTGCCTGGCTTGGCTTTTACTCACCAACCTTTCTTCTCTTCCTTTAGGCAAGGCCCGAGGCTTCTTCAAGAAGGGAGATGTGGTCATTGTGCTGACCGGGTGGCGCCCTGGCTCCGGCTTCACCAATACCATGCGTGTAGTGCCTGTGCCATGACAGGCCCCAAGAGCCCCTTCTCCAGCCCCGTCCCATCCCCTTCCCCCAACCCATCCATTAGGCCAGCAATGCTTGTAGTGCTCACTTGGGGGTTGTAGTGTGGCACTGGTGGGCTGGGATACTAGGGAAGAAGATTAATGCCTCTGAAACCTGACTTTTTTTAAGACCCTGTTCCGGTGAGGTAACCCAGAGCTGGGTTGCACATCATGTGACCCCCCCCAAGCCAGGGATGAAGGGAGATTGCAGGACTGGAAGCCCCAGAGCTTAACAGAGGGCAACCGCTCCTGCATCTCCTTTTTGTGTATTCCATTCAGTTCCTATAGAAAATGGATACCCAGACAACTCCCACCCCTGGCCTGGCATTGAGAGACCGCCAGCAAGAGTTGTGGCATAGGGCAGTGGTTCCAGTTTAAGGAGACTGGCCCGGGCCCTTCCTTGCTCCCCCATCCCCCTCAGGCTCCCCTTGTCGTGCATTGTGCACTTGTGTTCCTACACTCCACTCAGCTGTTGCAGGCAAACACGCCCCCCACCCTCCATTTTCCCCACTACTGCAGCCACCTCCCAGCCTATTGCTATAGAGCCTACCTGTCAATAAACAACAGCTGAAGTACCGGTTTCCTCTCTTTTCTGATGGGTGGGGGGGGGGGGGGAAGTGTGTGTGTGTGGTGGTGAACCCTGTCCTCTGAGGGTGAAAATGGTAAGGGCCTTGCGCCCTGATGGTTGCTCCTGTGTGATGACCCAGGTCACCTGCCATCTTCTCTGCAGGATGCAGAGGTGCCGGGAAGGCAATAGCTGTCGAGGATACAGGTTACCCCTTATCCTCAGGCACCCTGAGGAAGTGGTGGTAGCTGGGTTTCTAAAAACTGCAGCTGAGGACATTTTATTGGCTTATTTGGACCAAAGAGGAGAGGGCAGCAACAAGGGCCCCTCCCTCCTGCTCTGGTGGGTAAACTGAGTGATGTGGCCATTCCCCTGCACCTCCCCTTATGTCTTGTGCAGCAGAGGCCTCTAATGTAAGGGTACTATAGGAAGACACCAGCTACGGCTCCCAGTTTCCAGAATATTTACCTCTGGGTTCCCTTTGTCCCCTTCTGTTTGCCAATGTCTTACCCCCTTGACAAAGCACCGAGGGGTGGAGACGGGTTTGGAAATGGGACTGAATCTTACCCCTCCAGACCACTTCTAAGAACTAAGCCCTACCTAGTGGGAGGAGGGAAGGGTGCTGCAGGCCAGGTAAGATGGAATAGGGCTTTGGCCCCATTCCCAAGGCCCAGGTAACTGTCACATCGCCCCACTCTGTCTTGCTTCCCCACTTGATTTCTGGCCATCTTCAGTCCCTCCGTAGGACCCAACTCTGGGAAAAGCATGAAAGCTCCCTGACTGCCCGACTATGCCGTTCAAACAGTTCAAAATACCTCGTTCCCTACTCCTGTCCCTTAGCTGCTGTGGGGAGACGCTGAAACCTGCCCTGGAGCTCAGAGTCGGGAGGGTTTGGAGGAGGTCGGGAGGAGGTTGCAGAGGGCACCGAGCTCCGAGACGGGTAGGGCTGAAGAGGACGAGCCTGGAGGGGACCCAAGGCCTGCGCTCTGAGGAGCAGAAGGTGCAAACCGAGGCCTGGCCACCGAGACTTGCCGGTCGGGAAGTGGGAGCCTTAGAATCTGCGCAAAGCTCGCGGCGTTCAGGAGGGAGTAACGGCCAATGGGCGGGGCGGTCCCGCCCAACAGCCAATGGGCGGGCGGAGGCGGGCCCTCGGGGCGGAGGCGGGCAGGCAGGCGCCGGATCTGGCCGCGCGGTCCCCGGCGCTCGCTGGAGGCGCCGCGATGACCGCTCTGAGACGGGGTGAGGCCGCCGAGGCGGGCAGGTAAGGGGCTGCGGCCAGCGTGCTGGGCTCGGGGCTCCGGGGACCGCCGCGAGGGAACGCTTCCCCGCGGGGCGAAGCGGCCGTGGGGAGCCCCTGCGCCTGGGTGCCTTCTTCCCGCGGGGCAGGCACTTCCCGGCCACCGGAATTTGGGCTCCGCTCCCGAGCTGCGCTGCGCGGGCCCGGGCGCCTCCGGGGGGCTGCGAGGTGTTGGCTAGGGGACAGATGGCCCTGCTGTCTGCGCTCCGTGATGAGCGAAGTCCCGGATGAGCGAAGTCCCGGCGGCATCAGGATGGTGGAAGGCACCCTCCTTGGGACGCCTCTTACCGCGTCTCCGACACCGTAGCTATTCATTCATTCGTGTGTTCGTTTATTCATTTACTCATTCATTCATTCCCCAGCCAGATCGATTCCCTAGTCCTGACTGCCCCTCACCCAAAGTCTGGTGCTTCCCTGCTGGCCCTCGGAGGGGTCAGCCTCTCTCCTTTCCCAGCCTGGTCTGCAATTGTAATGGCCCGAGGCGGCCCAGGCGGCAGCGTGGAGCTGTCCCAGCACGACTCGGCCGCACCCGTGCGCCAGGCGCGCTGGGGCCGGTCTCTTAGCCTGCAGATCTGATGCAAAGTCGCTTTGGGAGGAAGGAAAGTTCTTGCAGCTGGGGAAGGAGCAAGGAGGCTGGGCAGGCTGGGGATGGCGTTTCAGGTGACAGCAAGAATTGTGGCCTCTGCCCCTGGAGGTCTTGGGGTGCTGCGGGCTGAGATTATTTAGGGAAGACAGAAGCAGTGAATGAAGCTGTAAGTTCCTGCCCTTGCCCAGGCCCCAAGCCCCACAATCTGAGCTCTGGAGGACAGTCTGACTTCCCTGGCCAGCTAGCAATGGGGAAGGTAGGGTGAATGTGTGAATCCTGTGCCCACCCCACACAGATTTTTGGAACTGGCTGAATGCTTTGGGGCTCCCTCCGTCCTGTTTTCAGAGGTTGATGCGTCTCTACCCAGCTGTAATTTGCCCTTATTTGCTTTGCTGTCTCCCCTGTCCTCATGATTGTTTAAGGGTGCCCCATCCTTGCAGGGATCAGGTTCCTAGAGAATAAGAGAGCACCCTGACAACCTGTGATGTCTTTGTCCCATGTACACCTCTAGCTGGCTCTGAAGTCCAGCTTCTTTCAAAGATTTGTGGGGTTGCAGGGAGAGATGGAGTAGAGGGTGTCCCTCCCACCCTGCAGTGAGGGGCCAATATACCTCCCTCCACAGTCCTCTGATTATGGTGGCTAGAATCCAGTCCATGCTGATAGACACTCTTAGGTTTGAGGTTACAGTTCAACAAGGCCACATAAGCAGTGAGCATCTCTGGGGCAAATGGGCAGATCTCGGAGCAAAGCTGACAGACGCTGCCACTGAGCTTCAGGAGAGTTTCTGTTGGGACCAAATCCAAGTTCTTCCTGACTTGCCTTAGGGAGCAATTTCTGAATACCCTAGAGACAACAGCCTGGGCCCGATCCATGCCTTGATGTTACAGATTACTTTCAAGTTTCTGAACTTGGGCAAGTCCTCAAAAGGCTTAATGCAGACCAGAAAGACCTGTGTGCCAATTCATCCACCTAAGATAACCAACCTGAGGTTGAAAGTCAGCAGTACCTGAGACGGGTTGATGCCAACCATCCTCACTGAAGCTCTTCCCAGTGCCTACTTGGGTGGCTCCACCCCATCCTTAACCTGGTTAAGCTGTAGCTTTGGCCCCTGAATGCCATATTTATCAGACCAGCATGAAGACTCTTGCTCTGGGAATCAGAAGTGAGTTCTAAGCCTCACGCTGTTCCTATTTTGCTAATACTTGGGGAAAAGTCAGACCCCTTCTCTGGGTCTGCTTTGCTATCATCATAAGGTAAGGAGATTGGACTGTAGGCTCCCTGAGAGCCTTCTCTATGCTGTCATTCAGTGGTTCTGCTAATTAACCTCAATTTCCCCTCAATTTCCGGAGGTATGTTATGTCTTCACATAATTTCTTCTTTGCTATGACTACCTATGGAGCATGTGACTCTTGATCTCAGTCATGAGTTTAAGCCCCATGTTGGGCTTAGAACTTACTTAATAAACACACACACACACACACACACACACACACACACACACACACACACGCAAGAGCCCATGAAATAAAAAATGGTACAGCATTCCACTTTGTTGTCTCGTGTCTGAGTTTGGACACCAGAAAATAACTTGCTTTTCTCTTTTCTTAAAAAGTGAAAATAAGCCCTACAATTCTGCAGCCGTCTCTGGTGCAAGTGTAAGTTTGGCATGAAGTCAGGCTTGGCCACTGTGCTGCTATTCACCTGGGTTGCAGGGCATCAAACTGTCACCACCTGTTATCACCAACCTTTGAAGCTTTGATTAATCCCCCAAGTATTTACTAATATGGGAAAGGAAGGAGGAGGGGAGGGCAGAAGCCCCTGGGAATGGAGCTGCCTATATGATAAGAAGTAACTACGCCCCCTTCCCTGCATACCCCCCCCCCCCACACACACCCCAAGGAGTACCTACCTGCTACAGCACAGATTCCAGAAGGAACGCTTTTTTCCCTAAGAATATAAGCCTCTACAGGGTACACTGGTTCCTCCCTTCTCCCTACCACAGCTAAACATTTTTATTGGTTTAGAAATGCTTGGTCATAAATTAGGACTGGAATTTTAATAACCCATGGAGGTTAGGGCACCTGGGTGGTTCAGTTGGTTAAGCAGCCAACTCTTGATTTGGGCTCAGGTCATGATCTCACAGTTGGTGGGATTGAAACCCTGCATTGGGCTCTGTGCTGACAGCAAGGATCCTGCTTGGGATTCTGTCTTTCCTTCTCTCCCTGCCTCTCCCATGCTCGCTCTTTCTCAAAATAAATAAATAAATAAACCCTAAAAAAATCCTATTAATAACCCACGGAGGTTATTAATATACTCTTCAAGTCCTAGTCCTAAAAGAGTGTTTCCTTGTGGGCTACCTGGGTGGCTCAGTCAGTTGAGCGTTCAACTCTTGATTTCCGCTCAGATCATGGCTCAGGTCATGATCCCAGGGTTGTGGGATCCAGCCCCGCATCGAGCTCCTAGCTGAGCATGGACCCTGCTTAGGATTCTCTCTTTCTGCTCTTCCTCCCCACTCACACACTCACTCTCTCTCTCCCTCTCTCTCTCTCTCTCTCTCTCTCTCTCTCTCTCTCTCAAAGAAATAAAATGAAAACAAAACAAAACAGTGTTCCCTAATATCCACTGGAAAATCACATAGTGAATTTTTAATTTAATTTTATATTTTGTATTTTGTGGGGTTTTTTGATATAATTTATTGTCAAATCGGCTTATATATAATACCCAGTGCTCATCCCAACAAGTGCCCTCCTCAATTCCCAACACCCACTTTCCCCTCTCCTCTACCCTCCATCAACCCTCAGTTTGTTCTCTGTATTTAAGAGTCTCTTATGATTTGCCACATAGTGAATTGTTTTTAACAGATGTCAATTTCTGGTTGGCACTATTTCTTTTTTTAATCTGAACTAAGAAGCACATAAAGAATTAGTTTAAATCAAACATGAATTTCTTTTCCTCCTAACTGGTTGACATGGCACATCAATGGTATATTAAATAATTGTCAGAATTGTTCTGTATGTCATTTCATTGGCATCCCTTTTGTCTCTGACTTAGGGTCGGAGCAGCAGTGTGGGTAGTATGCCTGAGCAAATAACTGTAACCAATTATACAGATTTTTTTTCTCTCTTCTGTAGAAAAAAGTTTAAATATTTCTACTATGTGTTAACATTAATTGGATTACTCAAAACCTGCCCATACCAACCCAGGCCACACAAAATGCTATTTAAAAATAGTTATATATATATATATATAGATAGATAGATAGATAGATAGATAGATATAATATATATAATATATATGTAATATTATATATATATATTATATATATATTAGGGATGCACCCATCACACAGCTTCAACAATTAACCAGGTTATGGGGCAACCTTATTTCATATATGCCTTTCCCCTCTCTCACTCCTAGATTATTTTGAAGCAAATCTAAGATATTATTTCATCTACAACTGTTTCAGTGTGTATCTATAAAAGATAAAGCCTTTAAAAAATATAACTATAGGGGCACCTGGGTGGCTCAGTGAACTGAGTGACTGACTCTTGATTTTGGCTCAGGTCATGATCTCACAATTTGTGAGATTGAGCCCCGTGTCTGGTTTTGTGCTGATAGTGTGAGGCCTGCTTGGGATTTTCTCTCTCTCTGTCTCAAAATAAATAAACTTAATATATATGAGTTATATATATATATATATATATATATATATATATATATATATTTTTTTTTTTTTTTTTTTTGAGAGAGAGAGAGAGAGAGGCAGAGGGAGAGAGAGAGAGAATCCCAAGCAGACTTCATGCTCAGTGAGGAGCCCGATGTGGGGCTCAATCCCATGACCCTGGGATCATGACCTGAGCCAAAATCAAGAGTTGGTCGCTCAACCAACTGAGCCACCCAGATGCCCCAGAGTCTATATTTTCAACACATTTTGGTGCTGATCAAACTAAAGTTACGTTGCCTATCATTTTGAAAATCATAGGCTACATTAAAAATGTAATAAAAGTGAAATGCTGTCTTTCCAGAAACATGTCCCTTTGTTCAGACACAACAATTTTGTCCCAAACCCCAGGAGTTCACAGACCCTCCCTGCAAGCCTTGCCTGGAATCCAGGACCCATTAGACTGTCACTGGGGCCCATAATGATGGAAGAAGACTTGGGAGGACTGGAAATAACCATTTGGCCCCATATAAATGTAGCAAGTAGGGACAGCTAATGGGTCTTGTAATATGAGACCCAGGAGAAGAGAGGTTAGGAGTGGTCATGGTCTAGTCTCTGCCCTGGTCACACTTACAGTGGAGATCTAGTTTTACCAAACTAAGATGACAAAGGTTTGTTCCTTGGTGAAGGATCACTTGTTAGAATGAGGACCATTTGGGTGTTGAAAAGAACTTTCCAGCAGAACTTTCTGCATGACACGCCTGATGGATGATATTCACATGTAGGTACACATTTTTAAATTCCTTGTGCCTGATTGCAACTTTACCTTTTTTTTTTTTTAATTTTTTTTAACATTTATTTATTTTTGAGACAGAGAGAGACAGAGCATGAACGGGGGAGGGGCAGAGAGAGAGGGAGACACAGAATCCGAAGCAGGCTCCAAGCTCTGAGCCATCAGCCCAGAGCCTGACGTGGGGCTTGAACCCACGGACCGCGAGATCGCGACCTGAGCTGAAGTCGGACGCTCAACCGACTGAGCCACCCAGGCGCCCCACCTTTTTTTTTTTACTCACTGGACTATTTATTTTCTTATACCCAGTTTCTTGATATGGGTAACACTGAATAGTTTTCTTTTTTCTTTTAAGTCATTCCCAGATATGTAGTCACTGTGATAGAATAATAGGAAGGGGCTGAGCCAAAGACCTGGATTCAAATCCTTTCTCCACTGCTGAATTACTACTGGTTCAGAGCCTCCCTGTCTTCATCCATCAGACAGAGGCATATCTGGCCCACTTCAAAGGTTCTCAGGCTGTGTAATGGCCTGAGACACAGTAGGTTCTCACCAAAAATTAGTTTCTCTGCAATGCTTCCAGCTTTGAGAATCTGAGACCACACCTCTGATGATCCAGTCCCAGCTTTGAGAAATCTTGGTCTGTTTTCCTTTTTAAAAAATGTTTTTAAAACATTTATTTATTTTTTTTTTAATTTTTTTTTTTAATTTTTTTTTTCAACGTTTATTCATTTCTGGGACAGACAGAGACACATGAATGGGGCAGGGGCAGAGAGAGAGGGAGACACAGAATCGGAAACAGGCTCCAGTCTCTGAGCCATCAGCCCAGAGCCCGACGCGGGGCTCGAACTCACGGACCGCGAGATCATGACCTGGCTGAAGTCGGATGCTTAACCGACTGCGCCACCCAGGCGCCCCAAAACATTTATTTATTTTTGAGACAGAGAGACAGCATGAACAGGGGAGGGTCAGAGAAAGAGGGAGACACAGAATCTGAAACAGGCTCCAGGCTCTGAGCTGTCAGCACAGAGCCCGATGCGGGGCTCGAACCCACAGACCGCGAGATCATGACCTGAGCCGAAGTCGGACGCTAAACCGACTGAGCCACCCAGGCGCCCCTCTGTTTTCCTTTTAAAGGTGCAAACTTTATTTTTCTGAAATGAACTTTATACTTGGTGATAATTGTAGATTTACATGGTCTCATGTACCTTTCACCAATTTCTTCCAGTGGTAACTTCCTGCATAACAAGAGCACCATAACACAAGCAGAAAATTGACATTGACAGAACCCATTGGCCTTATTCAGATTTCACCAGTTTTACATGCACTCGTGTGTGTGTGTGCGTTTAGTTTTGTGCAGTTTTATCACATGTGGGGATTTGGCAAAGTTCATTTTTAACATTTATTTATTTTTGAGAGAGACCGAGATAGTATGAGCGGGGGAGGGGTAGAGAGAGAGGGAGACACAGAATCTGAAGCAGGCTCCAGGCTCTGAGCTGTCAGCACAGGGCCTGACGTGGAACTTGAACCCACGAGCTGTGAGATCGTGACCTGAGCTGAAGTCGGACACTCAACCAACTGAGCCACCCAGGTGATCCTAATAAGTAAGTTTTTTAAAGTTTATTTATTTTGAGAGAGAGGGGGAGGGGGGAGGGGCAGAGAGAGAGGGAAAGAGAGAATCCCAAGCAGGTTCCATGCTGTCAGCGCAGAGCCCAACAGGGGGCTCAGTCTCACAAACTGAGATCATGACCTGAGTCAAAATTCAGAGACAGACATTTAACTAACTGAGCCTCCCAGGCACCCCAATAAATAAGTTTTAATAAATAACTGGATAAATATCATTTTAAGGGGTGCCTGGGTAGCTCAGTCAGTTAAATGTCTGACTCTTGGTTTTGGCTCAGGTCGTGCCCTCGTGGTTGGTGGGTTCAAGCAACAAGTCAGGCTCCAAGGTGACGGCACCGAGCCTGCCTGGGACTCTCTCTCTCTCCCTCTCTCTCCCTCTCTCTCTCTGCTCCTCCTTCCACTGGTGCGCTTGCACTTTCTCTCTCAAAATAAATAAATAAACTTAAAAAAAACAAACCATTTTAATTGTCACATAGCCTTCCATTCCATGAATAAACCACAATTTCTTCATGCCCTATTGTTTTTTTCCTCTAACTACACTTCATTGAACATTCTTATACATTTAAATTTGTGCCCAGTTATTTCCTAAGAGTAAATTGTTAGAGGTGGAGTTTATGGGTCTGACGGGTATCTACTTATAAATGTATGTACCTTTTCTTTTATTGGTGTAGAAAATATTTGGATGTTTAATCTCCTTGGAATTTATTTTTGTGAATTGTGTAAGATAGCCAATTGCCCCAATACCATTTATTGGACAATCCATTCTTCTCTTACTTACTTGAAATACCTTCTTTATCATGTACTAAATTCTTAGATACCCATAGATCATGTTCTGGACTCCCTGGTAGGACTCTCTGTTGGGATCTGTTAATCTTTCCTAAGCCAGTAAAAGCATGGTATTTTGATTGCTCTAGCTTTGTAGTTTCTTCTGACATCTGGTAAGGCAAGCCTTTGCATTAAATTTGAGATAAATTAGCTTCTTTAAAACTTTGAATCTTCCCACTCAAGAACATTTATTTGAGTCTTCTTTTTTTTCTTCATGTAAGTCTTCTTTTATGTCATTCAAAAAAAGTGTTGTTTTCTTCTCCTGGACTTTCTACATTTTAAAAGTTATTTTGGGGCACCTGGGTGGCTCAGTCAGTTAAGCATCAGACTTCAGCTCAGGTCATGATCTTGTGGTCAGTGGGTTCGAGCCCCACTTCGGGCTCTGTGCTGACAGCTCAGAGCCTGACG
>NW_024412415.1:36507548-36595361 GCF_014898765.1 Herpailurus yagouaroundi | reverse complement strand
TCCCTTGGGTAAATTCCTAGCAGTGCTATTGCTGGGTCATAGGGTAGGTCCATTTTTAATTTTCTGAGGAACCTCCACACAGCAGAATGTTTTCAAGGTTCATTCAGATTGCAGCTTGTATCGATACTTCACTCCTTTTTATGGCTCCATAATATTCCATTGTGTGGCTCTGCCACAGTTTATCTGTTCATCAGTTGATGGGTATTTGGGTTGTTTCTATCTTTTGGCTAATTATCATAATGCTATGAGCATTCTTGTATGAGATTTTGTGTGGACATGTTTTCAGTTCTCTCAGGGTGTATACCTGGGAGTGCTATAGTAACTCTGTGGTTAACCATTTGAGGAACCACCAAACTGTTTTCCAAAGCCGCTGTTCCATTTCACATTCCCACCAGCAACATATGAGGGCTCCGATTTCTCCACATCCTCACCAACATCTAATATTGACTATGATCTCCTAGTGTGTGTGAGGTGGTATCTAATTGTGGTCTTGATTTTGCATTTCCCTGATGGCTAAGGATGTTGAGCATCTTTTCATGTACTTTTTCGTCATTTGACATCACCTTTGGAAAAATGTTTATTCAAATATTTGCCCATTTTTAGTTGGGTTATTTGTCTTTATTGTTCAATTTTAAGAGTTCTTTTTTAAAAATTTTATTTTAATTGTGGTCAAGAAAAGCACATAACATAAGATTTACCACCTTAACCATTTGTAAATGCATTTGTGCAGTTCAGTAGGTGTTAAGCATATTCATATTGTTGTGCAACCAGTCTCCAGAACTTTTTCATCTTGCAAAACTGAGATACCCATTAAATACCTCTCCATCTTCCCCTCTCTCCAGCCACTGGCAACCACCATTCCACTTCCTGTTTCTTTGAATTCGATACTCTAGATACTTCATATAAGTGGAATCATATAGTTTTGTCTTTGGTAACTGGCTTATGTCACTTAGTATAATATTTTCAAGATTGTAGGAGTTATTTAATTTTCTGGATATTAGTCACTTACCAGATACATGACTTGCAAATGTTTTCTCCCCTTCTGTGGGTTGTCTTCACTTTCTTGATATCATTAGCTGCACAAAATTTTGCAGTTTTGGTGAGGCTCAATTTATCTTTTCTTCTGTCTTGTGCTTTCTGTGTCATATCTTAGGCAAAAGTTGCCTAATCAAAGAACACAAAGATTTACACTTGTTTTCTTTTTTAAAAATGTTTTTATTTTTGAAAGAGAAAGACAGAGTGCAAGTGGGGGAGGGGCAGAGAGAGAGGGAGACACAGAATCTGAAGCAGGCTCCAGGCTCTAAGCTGTCCGCACAGAGCCCCACGTGGGGCTTGAACCCATGAACCGTGAGATCGCGACCTGAGCCGAAGTAAGATGCTTAACTGACTAAGCCACCCCAGTGCCCCAACACTTGTTTTCTTTTAAAAGTCTCGTGTTAGCTCTGACATTTTTGAGCTTATTTTTATATATGCTGTGCAATAGGGGTCCATGTTAATTCTTTTGCATGTGAATATCCAGTTGTCCCAGCACTGTTTGTTGAAGAGACTAATTTTTCTCCTATTGACTTGGTTTTGGCACCCTTGTTGATAGCTTCTTCTTTGTGTATCCACTTTCCCTGGGGGATCTTCCTAGCTCCTGTATTCATTCATGGGCCGATAACTCAGGAATTTATCCCTTTAGTCTTGACCTTTCTCCTGAGCTCCTTACTCACGTATAGCTTGACATCTTCACTTAAATGTTTCTCACACATCTTCAAGACTGAACTCATGATTGTTTCCTTCAAATATGCTCTTTTTACAATATGTTTTTCCCTGTTTCATCTTAGCAAGGCAGAGTAGTATTCTACTTGCTTAAGCCAGAAATCTACAGTAATATTTGGCACTTTTTCCATATCCATGGATCCATATCCAATTGATCACCAAGTCAGGTTGATTTTTATTCGGATATATATATCCTGAATCCATCCCTGGCCCTCCATCACCACTGCCACCAAGTCTGAGACATCATCTCTCTGCTGGAATACAGTCTGCTAGCTGATTTGTCTCCACGGAAAATTTTCAACATATACAAAAAAGGAGAGATTGCAGGGTGGATACCCATGTATGCATCACCCAGCTACAATACCCATCAACAGAAGATTGTCCCTCTTTCATCAATATTCACCTCTACTCCCCCTTTCCCACCTCCTTTGGGTTACTTTGAAGCAAATATGTGTGTCAGAGTGACTTTTTTTTTTTTTTTTTTTAATTTAAGTAATCTCTGCACCCTACATGGGGCTCAGACTCACCACCCTGAGATCAACAGTCACATGTTCTTCTGACTTATCCAGCCAGGTGCCCCTCAGAGTGATTGTTTAAGATACAAATTTGATTGTGTATTTCCCCATTTAAATCCCTTTATTGATTCCCTGTTGCTTTTAAGAAAATAATAGAGGGGCGCCTGGGTGGCGCAGTCGGTTAAGCGTCCGACTTCAGCCAGGTCACCATCTCGCGGTCCGTGAGTTCGAGCCCTGCGTCGGGCTCCGGGCTGATGGCTCAGAGCCTGGAGCCTGTTTCCGATTCTGTGTTTCCCTCTCTCTCTGCCCCTCCCCCGTTCATGCTGTGTCTCTCTCTGTCTCAAAAATAAATAAACGTTAAAAAAAATTAAAAAAAAAAGAAAATAGAAACCCTTACTGGGGTCCACAGGACCCTGCATGATCTAGCCCTGCCACCCTCTCCAGCTTCATTGCTCACCACTTCAGTACTTCCACCCTCCAGACACAAAGGCTCTGTTTATGTTCCTCATACATGTTACACACCTCTGGCCTCAGGGCCTTTGCACATCCATCATAAACCCTGTACAATGACCCCTCTGTCACTCTCTCATTTTGGCTATCAGCTCAAAATGCTACTGCTTCTTAGGGAAATCTTCCCTGTTTTCCACAATTGAGTCTGGACTCCCTGATAGAGGTCCTCTTAGGACGCTGTGCCCTCCTTTTATAGCATATATTACCCAGTTATAATTATGTATTGATTTATGTAAATATTTGCTTCATGTCTGCCTCTCCCACCAGGCATTTTGGGGATAGTAGCTTGCCTTATCCCTCTTAGTATACACAGCACTTACACAGAACTGAGCGAATAGCAGACATTTAATTGATGTTTGTAGGAGTGAGGCAGAGAGGCTGGTGGCCTTTGAGGACTGTTATCCTGCCAGCCTCTCCTAGGATAGGGGTTCTTCTGATCACAGAAGGGTCAGTGGCCATTTGCAGTTCACCCAGTTCCTGGCTGTGCTTTGTTTTTCCCTCAGACAACATTTGCTTGCCTTCCTGGGGTGAGGCTTTATCGCCCCTTTGTAGAGAGTAACTAGGTCCAGAGATAGAGTGTGGCTTCTCCAAGGTCCCTCAACAGTGAGAGGTACTTCTAGGCCTGACTCTCTTTCTGCCCCCAAACCCAGGCTCTTTCAGGACCCTAAGACTCCTTCAAACCTGCCTGTGTCCTGAGAAGAGCCTGGAGGATGCACAAAGCCAGAGGGATTCTGAGGTGGCTGTGAGGATGGTTGGAATGGGGTGCGTTGGATGGCATCCATGGATGGACAGAGCAGACTTGTCCCAAGGGTAGCCACGCCCCCTGGCAGCCTTGAGTGGGGGCGTCTGAGCAGCTGAGGCTGCCTGTGGGCCCTCCCACAGCAAGCCCGGTGGAGGGTGGCCACCAGGAGCACAGGGGTGCTCTGTTTCTTAATGAATGCAAGTCTGTTTTTAGACCTGAATGACCAGCTTCTTGTCTGGAAATGGCCAGGCCCTAACTGGCTGGCCCAGAAAAAGTGGTCTGTGACCAGGTCCAGGGATGCCAGCTCAAACAGATGCTGCTATAGCAGTGGGCACTATGGGATGAGGCCAGCTACAGGCAGATTACTCTCTGCAGAACCAACTGCTTGCTCCATGGTGGCCTGGGTTTCATGAGAAATCCTGGACATCCCCAGGAGCAAAGCTTCCGTGTTTTAGCTGTTTGTCCCGTATGTCTCCCTGGTGACTGTTCTTACTCTGTAGGCCTTTGAGCTCTGGCCAGGAAGGGGGCAGCAACTCCTGGCCTCAAACCCTTGGTGGAAGGAGGGTGGGGGAGGGATGCTGAACAGGGTTGGGCCTGAGTTGTGAGAGAGCCTCCAGCACTGCCCCCCAACCCCCTCTCCCCAACCCCCCCCCCCCGGGTGGGAGCAGTTATTGGGTGTGGCCCAGGTGCAAAGAGGGCCCTGCCCTTGGAGGCTCTCTGGCTGAAGTCCCAAGGAAAAGATTCAGTCATGCAGAACGTGTGTGGAGCTTCAGGGTGCAGTTTGGGGCCTGGCAGTGCACCGTCTCTGCAGCTACACCTCTTGACATCCTTCAAGGGACATGACGGGATGCAGAGCTCTTAGTGGGGCTGGCAGGGGGTTGGAGGCTCAGTGGACAAGGCTGTGAGGACCAGTCCCCTCCTTGGGGCTAGGCCATGACCTCTCAGATCCCCACAGCAGCCCTGAAGATTTTCAGGTCAGCAAGGGGATTTTCCCCATTTTATAGGGGAGCAGACCCAGAGGAAGGGGACTGGAGGCCACCTAGGAGGTCAAGGGCAGCCAGAAGCAAACTCAAGTGACTTGCTCTCACTCCAGCTCTTGTGTTTGTGTTCCAAGGTCCCAGTGTGGCTGAACAAACTACACAAAGGAGCTTTTCAGCAGGGAGTGTTTGTTTATTCAGTACACAGTTATTGAGCACTTACTGTATGCCTGAAGCTGTGTGTGGCCCCAGGGTGAGAGATGAATAAGAAAGATAGTCTAGTGGGGAGACAACCACATAAACAGGGGATACAACAGTGAAGATATCTGAGCAGACGCAGACGGCGAGTGGAGACAAGGTGGGAGGGGTCTGCTCTCCCAGCCTACCAACACTACTTCAGGGAAGTGTTGGGGGATGAGAGAGAGAGGGTCTCCATCTTGGGCAGGAGCAGGTTAGCTAAGCAGGACCCAGGCAGAACTGGGAGGGCAGCTCATTAGCACTCCTCCTGAATGCCCAAGAGGAGTCAGCCTGAGCACTTTGATCCTGAATTCCATCCCTGCAAGGACCTGGGCCTTTCTAGTGTGCTGGGAGAGCCCATGCCATGGGGGAGAGTTCTAGGAGCAGGGAAGAGTGGGATTGGAGCCCTTTAACCATTTAACCTCTAATTAGGGCTTGGCTAACTAGCTCTGGGCTCCACAGAGAGACCTGGGCAGTGGGCAGCATCTTGGCTGCCAAGAGTGGGAGATAGAGCCAGCCTTGCTCTCGGCCCTCCCAGCTCCCACTGGGTGGAGCGCCCAGAGGGTTCTGAGATCCCTGTAGGTAGGAGTTCTTGTAGGCACCAGAGCTCAAAGGGGTCCTTGTTCAGGCTGGATGCAGCCACCCCCAGAGGGCTATGCTAGCTCATATCTCCTCCTGAACAACTAGCTCTCCCAGTTTGTTTGGTTCTTTGAGCAGAGAAGATAAAGGCTTCGAGAGGGGTGGGAGGGTGGGAAGGGTTCTGGTCTAGGGAATCCTACTTCTCAGAGGGGCCCCTGCATGGCCATCTCAGCCCAAGAGACCCCCTTCAGGTCTCCCCTTTTTCCTGTCTACTGGAGAAGCTTCAGGAGAGGCAGTGCTGGGGCACCGACTGCAGAAGTGAAAATTAATGGGCTGAAAGGGGGGCAGACCTTCTTTGCTCTCTCCCAGCCCATGCACCCCTGCTGGTCTCTGCTCTCTGCTCCCTCTTCCCTTGTTCTAGACCCAGCTCCAGGGGCACCCGAAGGTTCTCCTCCAGGGTCCCTGCAGTATACCTCCCTCCTGCCTGTTTACTGCTTCTGGCTGCACACCTCCCATCTCTTATGTCCCCATTGGGATCCATTAGAAATGGAATCGTATGGGCCAAAGTTCATCTTTTCCTCCAAAGAGGCTGCTGGTCAGCTTACAGATGGCTTTGTGTGGGTCTAGAGCACATCATGGTTCTGCTGGTGGCAGCCAGGGTCATTTGGTACAGACTGTGGCATCTTGGGAAGCAGGATGCCTGGCCCTCCACATCCCCTTTCATTTCAAAGCTGCTGCCACAGTGAGTAAAAGGGAACTAAGCACATTGCTGACCCAGGTGTTCTCAGACCTGCCCGTGGTAGGCAGGGTTTGTGCCTGCGCTGGGTGCCCGTCCCTCCTGAGTCCTTGGCCAGGGCTGCTGAGTGGGACAGCTGGATTGGGACCCAGTGTGTGGCCCCCAGTTCACTGAACGCCACCCCCTTACACTCAGGATTCTTTCCCCATTTCTTGTCAGCAGAGACGGCAAAGCAGTGGTCCTACATAAGGAATATTTGCTTAGAAAATAAAGTGAGAGGCAGCTTCTGTGTAAAAATAACAGAATTATTTTTTGCAAAAGAGTACCTTTTATCTTCATTTTATTTATTTTTAAAATTTATTTATTTGTTTTGAGTGAGAGAGAGAGAGAGAGAGGGCATGAACTCGGGAGCGGCAGAGAGAGGGAGAGACAGAATCCCAAGCAGGCTCCTCACCATCAGCGTGGAGTCCGATGCGGGGCTCAAACTCACGAACCGCAAGATCGTGACCTGAGCCGAAATCAAGAGTTGGATGCTCAACCAACTGAGCCACCTATGTGCCCCAAGTTTTATTTATTTTTTAAAAATAATTTTTTCAGGGGCGCCTGGGTGGCGCAGTCGGTTAAGCGTCCGACTTCAGCCAGGTCACGATCTCGCGGTCTGTGAGTTCGAGCCCCGCGTCGGGCTCTGGGCTGATGGCTCAGAGCCTGGAGCCTGTTTCCGATTCTGTGTCTCCCTCTCTCTCTGCCCCTCGCCCGTTCATGCTCTGTCTCTCTCTGTCCCAAAAATAAATAAACGTTGAAAAAAAAATTAAAAAAAAAAAAATAATTTTTTCAACATTTATTCATTTTTGAGAGAGAGAAAGAGAGAGAGAAAGAATGTGAGTGGGGGAGGGGCAGAGAGAGGGAGACAGAGGATATGAAGCAGGCTCCGCACTGTGAGAGCAGAGCCTGACTCGGGGCTCAAACTCACAAACCCACCGTGAGATCATGACCTGAACCGAAATCAAGAGTCATCGGCTGCTTAACCAACTGAGCCATCCAGACGCCCTATCTTCAAGTTTTGGAGTACTGATGATAAGCCTGACTCTATTGACATTATTCCAGTTTCCTTTCAGCAGAGCTCTTGTCAACTGGTTTCTGGGCTGTGTGTCAGGACCGTGGCCCTGGGAGGACGTAGGGAGGCTTTCGGGAAGGACACAGAGCCAGCCTCTGCCGCACGGAAAGCTGCTCTTACTTCCTTGGCACGAGCTAGTAAATGTGCTCTGTGACCTTAACAGATGAAGGAAATCTCTATTAACAATGTGATTCCTGTCTTGCCAAGGGTGTTCCTGGAACTTTAGAGGGGCAGGGTGAAGGCATAGGAGGGTCAGGGCCCTAGATCCAGAGCCCAGGCAAGAGGATTGGCCCTGAATTCCAGGAGCCATGCTTCTCCCTCTGAGCCACAAAAAAAGGAGAGAAGTGGGGGCAGGATTCATGCACAGCAGTTTCTTAACACTGGCTGCATGTTTAAAATCACTGGAGGGGCGCCTGAGTGGCTCATACGGTTAAGTGTCCAACTTCAGCTTAGCTCATGATCTCACAGTTTGTGGGTTCAAGCCCCACATCGGGCTCTGTGCTGAGCCTGGAGCCTACTTCAGATTCTGTGTCTCCCTCTCTCTCTGCCCCTCCCCCGCTCATGCTTTAAAAGCCTGAAACTGAACATATGCCTAACTTATGACCCAGCAATTCAAATCCTAAGTGTTTGCCCATAGAAATGAATACTTGTGTCCACACTACAGGTGCTGGAATGTTCCTGGCCACACTTTCATAACAGGCAAAAACTGGAAATTTCCCAGATGCCCATCTATAGTAAAATGAATAAGTTGTAGTATGTCCGTGTAACGGAATTCTAAACATTGGTGAAAATGCACAATTAATAGCTACACACAACACTGTGGACGAATCCCACAGATGCATTGCTGAGTAAAAGGAGCCACATAAAAGGGTATGTATGGTATGATTCCGTTCATAGAAAGTCCACAAAGAAGAGGCAGAGGCAACCTGTGCTGTGGAAACCAGGGTGATGGTTATTCTTGTGGGTTGTGGGTTGTGGGTGGCAGGTTGGGGGTGGTGGTGAGACTGAAAGAGGCAGGAGGGGCTTCTGGGGGCTGGTTTCCAAGTGTGTTCTATTTGTGAAATGCATTGAATTGTACATTTATTTTATGTACTCTTTTTTTTTTTAAAGTTTATTTAGTGTTTGTGTGTGTGTGTGTGTGTGTGAGAGAGAGAGAGGGGGGGGGGGAGAGAGAGAGTGCAAGCAGGGGAGGGACAGAGAGAGAATCCCAAGCAGGCTCTGAGCTGTCAGCCCAGAGCCTGACGTGGGGCTCAATCTCACAAACTGTGAGATCATGACCTGAGCCGAGATCAAGAGTCAGACATTTAGCCACCCAGGCATCTCTCCTACATATGCTTTTCTATGTGTAAACTATACTTCAATAAGAAGTTGAAAATATATAGCTACCTACATGCTACCCCCAGAGACTCTGATTTAATTGGTCTGAGACAGGGCTCAGGCATCATTTTTTTGTTTGTTTTCTTAAAAAGCTCTACATGTTGGGGCGCCTGGGTGGCTCAGTCGGTTCAACGTCCGACTTCAGCTCAGGTCACGATCTCGCGGTCCGTGAGTTCGAGCCCCGCATCGGGCTCTGTGCTGACAGCTCAGAGCCTGGAGCCCGTTTCAGATTCTGTGTCTCCCTCTCTCTCTGACCCTCCCCCATTCATGCTCTGTCTCTCTCTGTCTCAAAAATAAATAAACATTAAAAAAAAAAAAAAGCCCTACATGTGATGCTAATGTGTACTCAACAGGCTGCACATTAGACTTGACCGGATGGTCTCTCTTCTCCATGACGAAGTCGGTGAGCTGTGTGCTAAGCAAGAGGTCAAGGTAGAGATGGGCCATCTTTGTGGTCTGTGGGTTTGTGTTTTCAGGAACGTGTTGCTAAGGTGTGTTTTTTGTTTGGAGGAACTCTCTTCTTGGAGGTTACAGGGCCCAGCGTCCTGGCCAGCTGCTGAAGGGGTGGAGCTGTTGCTGGGCCAGGCCTTGAGAAGGACTGGCAGGTCCCACGTGATGCTCTAGTATCTCAAATGTCCATGAGAAGTCAACGTGGAAGACTCCCCCAAGTTGTCCCAGGGGACCCGCCTGTGACCTTGCAGACCCAGCCTGGCTTTCTGCTTCAGCATGGCCTGGGTGCTGCTCCTGCCAGGCTTGGAGGAGCCTGAAAGGAGGTTTCCCCTGGGGCTAGGGAGGCTTGAGTGTGGGCACAGGACAGTCCAGGAGCATGCCAATCCAGTGAACACAGCAGTGGAGGCCTGAGGGGTCCGGCTTGTGCTTTCCCCAAATACCACATTGCATCCCTTCCGAGCCACTTTATCCTTTTTCTTTTGTCTCTGCCTCCCACCCGAGCTCCCCCTTTGATCAGTCAGCCAGCATGGACTGAGTGCCTGGTGGTGCTGGGTCAGTGCTGACTGCCTGCTTCACGGGCAAGGCTCCTGGAAGGGACCGGTCTGCAGGTGACCCCCTTTGCTCCATTCTATGTGCCTTTCCCTTCTACTGCCTTGATTTATCCCTCCCCTCTTCCCTCTTGGAGTGTCACCATCTCTCTTTCTCTGTCTGCTTCCCTCACAGTAGCAAACACTGGGTGCCTGCTGTGTGCTGGGGATACAGAGATGTATAAGACACACCCCTGGTGGAGCTCAGAGGCCACTGGGGGCAGCTGGATGTGTAAACAGACAAGCACAGTCTGGTGTGGTAAGTGCTGGGACAGCACAGCAGGACAGAGGGGACAGGGGACCACAGAGGAGGACTGACCAGCTCTGCAGGGGGGAGACCAGGGAGGGCTTCACAGAGGAGGTGACATTTGAACTGGGACTTGAAAGATAAGTGGAATTCTCCAGGTAGACAAGCATGGGAAGGAATTGCAGGTAGGGAGGATGTGCAGGTGCGGAGGGCTGCGGCAACAAGGAAGCTGGGCTCAGGTGAGCCTCAGGAGTGAGGCTGGGAAGGGAAGCAGGAAGCTCAGGAAGGCCAGCTGAGGAGGCATGAGGGAGGTAAGGTCAGCAGCAGAGTGGCAGGATCAGTTCTGGGCCCCAGGTGGCTCTGCTGGTGGTGCAGATGTGGGGGAGGGCCAGGCATGGTGAGGAGGCTTCTGCCAACATCAGGGAAAGGATGATGGTGATCAGGGCTGGCAGGTGCAGCAGGAATGGAGTAGGTGGTGTCCTGGTGTCATAGGTTCAGCTGGGGGAAGGCTCTTGGGCCTTTGGGGATTGAGTGCTGTGGGGGGGAGGGGAGGAGAAGGAGGTGAGGCTTCTGCCTTGGGTAACCATGGAGGAAGGAGCCTTTCAGGGATATTGGGTGCTCAGAAGGAAGCAGATTTGGGGGGATGACACTGAGCTCACCTTGATGGATACATCCAGATAGCTGAAGCTCAGGAGGAGAGGAGGTGTCAAGGTTAGAGATTTACAGATTTCGATTTGGGAGCATCTGCCTGGTGGGTGTATTCTGAGCCTGGAGGAAGCTTCCAGAGCAGAGTGTACACATGTCAGGTGTCCTGTGAGGCCTGGTCCATGAGTTCTGCAGGAGGCAGCTCGACTCTTGGACCTCTGGGTTCCCTCCTTATTGTCTCTCTCTCCCTCTCCTACCCTCTCTGTGCCCCCCCCCCCCTTTCTTGACTGGCCTGGCTCCTCTGCTGACATCCCCAGTGCTAGCTCCCCGCCCCCTGCTCTTTCAGCAGCCCCATGTGGCAGGCTGCACCCTGGACTCCTGGTGTGATAAGCTCAGTGAGTATTTGGAGAGGGAATGAAGGAAGGCTTGCAGGTAGGGCAAGCAGCTGTTGTGTCCTCTGGAGAGGCATCCTGCCCCGGAATCGGGCTCAGCAGGGCGAAAGGGACTCATCTGAGGAGTTCCCCAACCTTTTCTACCTCCTCTAATGTCCAAAATATTGGGCCTCCCCTGCTGCATCCCCTTGATAACAAGAATATTTTTTTGTGGCTCTGATGGAGAAAACAGACATGGCTTTGAGGACCCCTGATACTACCCCACAGTCTGCAGGTGGGGGTAGGAGTGGGACTTGATGGGCAAGGGGGTTAGTTCACAACCCACAGAGTAGGGGCAACTGGCTTGAGGGGGTCTGTGTGGGAATGCACAGAGGCTGCCAGGAGAGTGGGGGCACCCAGGCTGGCCCCCATTCTCCAGCTTCCTGCTCTTGAAGCCTCCTTCCTGACCTTGTGCAGCAGGGCCCAGTTGGTCCTTGGGTGCTCCCCGCTTATTGGTTCTGTGGTGACCACTCTGCCCCAGACCTACCCTTGTATCTGATTTTGCTCCCATTTCTTTATTTTTACTCACCTAAATACTGTAGACTAATTAGTAGAAAATCTGACTTGATAGTTTTGCAAACCATGCATTTCGGCCACAGGCAGAGTCTCTGTATCAAGATCATTATGAGGACAGCCAGGAGGGACTGGCCTTAACAGATGGACAGGTAGGAATGGCTTGTAACCATCTTGTTCATCATGCATAAAGGAGTTGCTTTTAAGTTTAAAGATACCTGAAAGTCATTTCCCCCACCCCCAGTGACTGTGTTTTACCACTGTTCTTTTCTTCCGGGAGATGCTGTGGGGAGAGCGAGTGCACCGCCTTCTTTTGTTTTTCTCATGGTCCGTCTCTCCTCCAGCCTTGCTTACTGACCCCACACTTCATTCCTCAAACATATCGCGTGTGCCTGCTGCATGCTGGCCTTTCACCCAGCTTGTGACCTTCAGGGAGGGAGGAGGCAGAGTCCCTGCCATCTTGGAGCCCCCGGAGACGAGCAGTTCCAGCACTGACCCAGTGTGAAAAGTGCTAAGAGGGAGGCCAGGATTGGGGTGTTGTGAGTGTCTGCAGCGGGGGCTCCTCACTAGGTTGGGGGAGGGCGGAGGGCGGGCTCCCGTCCCTGAGCAAGACACACTGGACCTAAGGATGAGTTCAGTTTAGAAGCCATGCAGAGGAATGATCGTGAACGCAAAGTTAGATTATGGAACTTTTGCAGGATGACAGTCTTACCCAGGTGGTAGGGTTGGGATTCCTTTTCTCTAGGAGCCTTTCTGTGACTCTCACTCTGTCTGCCTTCTGGGCTCCTGCAGCCCTGATAGCTCGAATCACCCTTCCCAATGCCCGAATGACAGGCTCCCTGCCTCTGTGACCATGGCCAAAGTCCTTCTTGGGGTTTCACTCTACCCCTGGGCCTCCAGGTTAGAGTGTGCTCCTTAGAGTGGGCCCCATTTCCTTCTCTTTCCTTGTGGCCCAGTATGCTCACAAGCTGCAGGGTCTAAGCTCCCCAAGGACTCAGTGGCTTGACTTGTACAGTCTCTACCTCAGGGGCCTCTCCAACCAAAGCACTCAAACCAAGTGAGGAATCAAGAGATAGAAGACATAGATGGAATTTGCCACACAAAAACTGAATAGTACCACAGACAAAACTAAAAGGCAAATGACAAACTGGGGGAGATGTTTACAAAAATGAGAAATTAAGGAGTAATATTCTCAAAAAAAATTTAATACAAATCAATAAGAAAAACGTAAAGACCCTCACAGACAATTCACAGATGAAATTCTGGTGGTTAATGTGTATATATGGGAAATATTGTTGAACCTATCAGGAAGCAGAAATAGAAATGAAAATAGCATACTTCCATGTATCAAACTTGCAAAAGTGAGAAAAAGATAATAGCCCGTGGATGTAGCCCAGATGTAGGTAAGCCGGTACCCTCACGTAGTGCTGATGGCTGTGGTCACCAGTAAAACATATGGAAGCACTTTGGGAGTGAGTCTAAAGAGCCCAGGAAATGAGCATTCTCCACTCACTAATCACACTTCTGAGACTCTGTCTCAACCATGGACAGTGACATGGGGAATTTCTCATGAAATCATGTTAAGCAACAAAAGTAGAACATACATATTATAATGTATACTTCTACTTAAATGAATTCTATATTTAGGCATAAATCTTTTCTTTGGGTGATGTTTTAAGGGCATTTGCTTCTTGGTGATTTTGATCATCATATTTTGTTTTTCTCACATTTTCTGTAATGAGAGTAACAAAAGTCAAAAGGGGGGGGGGAACCCTCTTAAAATATGAAATGAAGGGACCAAATAAATATAGAAATTAACTTTGGGAGTCAACAGGGTCAAATCACTAGCAAAACTTGTCACTTTGCAAGATTCAGGAAACATATGTTGATGTGTATTTACCAAAATTCTCCAGAAGACTAAGGGCAGAGGCAGAAATCACCAGGCCACGTGGCTGTGGATGGGCTGATTTTGTGGGTGAGGTTACCTGGCTCTTCACTGTGTGATACTAGGTACAGCCTGTCCCTTGGCAGGGGTCAGTTTCCTACTCTTTACACAGTATATTAGGGGGTCAGACTAAATGACTCTGAGGGTCTTTGGCAGATCTCGGCCAACTCTGTTCTTGAAGAAGAGAACTTTGACTTGCGCCCACGACAAAGCTGAGAAGGACCAAGGGTTGGTATTTGCAGGCCTCGGGTTCCAGCTCCTTATCTGCCCAGAACCATGTTTCCTGTTTGTGACCACCATGATGCCCTGCCTTGGCCCTGCTTCTTGGCCACCTTCTCTTCCTGTCAGCTTCTGGGCCCATTGAGTTGGGGGCTAGTTTGAATGCTCAGGCTTTATTGATTCCTAGCCTGTGTGTTGGAGGGGCAGGAAGGGGGAAACCCTATACTTTGGAGCTGTTTAGTAGAGGCATGAATTCAAAAGCCACTGGAGAGCCCCACTTGCCCAGGGAGATGGTGTCTCCTCCCTCCAGGGCCCGCTCTCTGGCACATTTTTGAGACAGTATGGCTCTCAGGGCCAAGGTGCCCTGATTGTCTGAAGGCCACCAAAGCCACTTCATGGTGTGGGGCTGCTCCTCCCCTCCCAGTCCATGGTCACCTGTGGGTTGACTAGAGCCCCTCCCACACCATTAGTGGCCCCAGATCCTCAGCTCTGCTAAGGCCTCCTGTGCTCAGCATCCTTTCCTTAGCATCCTAGGATTGCACTGAGGGCTTATGGTGATGCTGCCCGGGCACCTCAGGCACTATGGTTTCAGCCATGAGCAAGTCTTAGAGTCCTCCATCCGGATGTGCTTTCTCTGGGGTGGGGCCTAGGGCTTAACCTCCTGGTGCTCCACTAAGGCAGGCTGATTTTCCTTCCCACCCAGGAATAAACTGATCTGCAGGCTTCCAGGAAGGATGGCGTGTGAGATTGTCCCTTCTATCAGGGAGCACAGGACTCCTGCCTGAGCTGCTGCCTCTGGACTCTGACAGCTTCAGCCTCACCCTGAACAGCAGGGCTGGTCTTGGGTGGGGGTGGAGGACCTGCCCTGGGGATGGTGATGCTGGTCGGGCAAGGTGTCCCCATAGAGCCACCCTTCCTGATGCAGGCCTGTTTCTGCTTAGCAACCAGCAGATGCATGGAAAGACAGCTTCTCTGAAGAGCCCTGTGTCCTGCACAGAGAAACTAGCCAGGGTTCAGGCACCCCTGAACTCCAGGTGAGGCCCTTTCCACTGGTCAGATATACATACCGATTAGGGGTGGGAAGCCCTCAGGAGGACCTCAGAGACCAGAGCAAATAAAAAATAATGAAATCTTGCCATTTGCAATGACATAGACGGAGCTAGGGTGTATTACGCTAAGCAAAAATAAGTCAGTCAGAGAAAGACAAATACCATATGATTTCACTCATATGTGGAATTTAAGGAACAAAACAAACGAACAAGGGGGGAAAGAAAAGAGAGAGACCGAGAAAGAGAGAGGCAAACCAAGACACCAACCCTTAACTACAGAGAACAAACATCAGTTTGTTACCAGAGGAGAGGGGGCTGGGGGGATGGGAGAAATAGGTGATGGGGATTAAGGAGTGCAGTTGTGATGAGCACGGGGGGATGTATGGAAGTGCTGAATCACTGTATTGTACACCTGAAACTAATAGTACACTGTGCTCACTAACAGGCATGTAAATTTAAAAACTTTAAAAAAATAAAAAAGAAAGGGGCAAAAGGGTTAAAGAAAAGTTAGAAAGGGGACCTTGCGTCAGGTGTTAGTTTGGGCACAGGCTGCTCCCGGCCCCTTCCTCCCATTCCCGGGACTGTCCCAGCACACAGGGACCTAGCAGAGTCTAGGCTTCTCAGGTTACCAGCCTCCTCCCTGCCCACCTGTCCTCAGGCCAACCTGGCCAGGGCAAAGGTTTGCGTTCCAGCACCACCCCTCTCCCTCAGCCTTGGTAGCCTCCATCAGGTCAGGTGAGTCTGCTGAGCTCCAGGCTGCCGGGAGGAGGCTTCCAGAAGGGCATTCCTGCTGGGATCATGGCCCATAGCCAGGCCCCGGAGCTGTGAGTCTGACATCTCCACCTCACCCACTCCCCAAGCTGGTCCCCATCCTTGTGTCTCCTACTCATTTATCCCTGGGTCTTCTCCTCTGCTTATCCTTTGGCCAGAGAAGTGGGAGAGGGTTTTTGACACTTGGGGGTGGGAGGCTCCTAAGCATCTCCAGGAGGCGGAGGCTCAGGCTGAGCGAACCTCCTGGGGAGCCACAGCCCACAGCTGTCTGGGAGGAGGGCTTGTAGCCTGCAGGGTCAAGCTACATACTTGCTGCTGCTTATCACTTTGCTGTGGCTCCTAGAGAAGGGCCTCAGTCTCCAATCTCTGCTCTAAGCTTCTGGCTTGAAGCCAGGGCAGACCTGGCCCCGAGGATGTATGGGCAGAACTCAAGGGTTCCTTGTCCCTGGAATGGAATGTCTCCTTTGCAGTCTGCACTGGCCAGAAGGCTTGAAGAGTGAAGAGATCAAGAAGTGTGGCCGAGAAGGGGTAAGTGTGTGGAGGCTGACTTTTCACTGCCCACCAAGGGAGGGGCCCAGGGCTGCCTGAATTTAGTGACTGTTGGTTCCTTGGCCACCAGGCTTGTCACCAGGGGAAACCCAAGTGAGTGTCCCCCTCCTGGGTGGGGGTGGTGTGTCCCCCTCCAGTCATAGGCTGCCCATTAGGATCTACCGTCACCGAGAGACATGCTGTGCTTGGAACTCAGCCTTTCACCCCCACTGGCTACTTACTGACTGCTTCATACCAGAGCCCCTGCCCCTGTGGCATTATTTCCTGGTGGCTGGTGCAGGGCCCCTTTAGTGGTCTGATCCCCCAGGACTTCTCAGCCCCAGCTCGTGTGTTTGCAGACACTACTGAGTAAATACAACCAGCAATACCACAAGCTGTTTAAGGACATCCCTTTGGAGGAGGTTGTTCTCAAAGGTGAGCTATCTCCCTGGTGTGGCTGGACAGGTGCCTAGAGTGCCTGAGGCCCAGGTCCTCTCCTCCAGAGCCTCCAAGGCACAATTTCGATACGGGAACTGGCTGCCCTTTGGATGTGGTTGGGCCTGTTTTCTTCAAAAGTATGAGAAGACTGGGTAGATTTGGGACATGAAATGGAATTTATGAACGTTTTCTTGAGGCAATATCAGGGCTTCCAAATCTTATTTTTGTTCTGCTCTTATCAATGACTGCTCTTCCCTGCTCTCAGTGAGGCCTCTCAGTGAGCAAGTTGGAGCATTTGCACAATCGAGGCTCTCTCTCCAGGGCAGGGCTGAGCAGGACAGGGCAGGGCAGGGTAGGGCAGGGAGTTTTGCCTGAGGGAGCAAGAATCCAGGCTTGGGGAACCCTGTGAGACATGAGTGGCGAAGGAGGGAACCTCTAGCAGTTTGGTGGGGTAGGGTGGGGCAGTCAGGACTCTCAGGAAGGACTCTGGGTGCTGGTGGAATGGGTGGTTTGGGGCCTGGGGTCAGGAAGTGGGATTCTGAGGAAGGCAGTCCCTGAGGCTGGGCTCTGGACTCCTGAGTGTAGGACCCAGGCCGTGGAGCTTCAGGGTTGGCCTTGCTCATGGCAATCTTCTTTCCTGTGACTTCCCAGTGTGTTCCTGTGCCCTCCAGAGGGACCTTCTTCTCCAGGGCCGGCTCTACATCTCCCCCAACTGGCTCTGTTTCCATGCTAGCCTCTTTGGCAAGGATATCAAGGTAGTAATAAGTGGTAAGGCCTGCAATGGGCCCATGAGGTCCCAGCCAGGGAAGATATAGGCCCCTCCCGTGCAGGCATGCAGGCCTGTCACTACAAGACATCCTACCTGGCGTCTGGGGAGGGCCCCCAATCTAGACTCCCCATCTGGCCTGAGCCGACCTGAACAGCTTATAGCAAATTTATTCTGCCTATGGGTGCCTCTGAAATGCCTTCAGAATCAGAGTGGGATGCCACATTTAGAGGGAGCCATAATTGTGGCCAGGTGGTAGCTCAGGGGACTCCATTACTGGAGTATGGGATTCACCAGAGCAGCCGTCCTTGGCCTCCTAGATAATAGGATGAGAGCCCAGAGTGGTGTGTGCTGTCAGAGCTGGGGCAGGTTGGTAGAGCTGGAAGCGGAGCCTGCATGAGAAAGTGGATAGTTCAGATATTCTTCAGCATAGGGCCAGGCTTCTGCATGGTGTCTATGCTTGTCTGATTGCCAGTTGTGGCTGGGGCCCTATGCAGGAAGCAAAGGGACCATGTCCTTTGGGGTGGATCCTAAGAGAAGCACTCCTCTTCCCACTCAGGTGGTCATTCCTGTGGTGTCTGTGCAAATGATCAAAAAACACAAGATGGCCCGGCTCCTTCCCAATGGCCTGGCCATCACCACCAATACCAGCCAAAAGGTCAGTGAGTCTCTGGGCCAGCCATCCCTTGTTAATTTCCCCAACCCAGCCCCAGGATCCTGCCTCTGGCACTCACCCCAATCTGTACTTACCCCACCCTTTTCTGTTTTCTTTCTCTGTCCCAGTATGTCTTTGTGTCACTGCTTTCCCGGGACAGTGTCTATGACATGCTGAGGAGGGTCTGCACACACCTACAGGTATGGAGCTCAGGGGCAGGAGCTGGCCCAGGGAGGCTGCTCAGGTCTGGACTGAGGTCTTGGGACAAGGCTGTTGGGAGTGGTTGGCCCATCTCTCCAACACAGGGACCAAGGGCAGGGAGAGGGGAGTAATAGGCTCAGGTCCAGCGTATCTGAACTTAGTCCTTGGACTGGGTGTCTATGCTTGTGAGCATGTCCCTTTGAGGCCATTGGCCCTTGTGTATCCCCTGTATATGGCCTCATTGGGCTTCCTCGATGTACAGACAGAAGCTTGTGGCTGCTTCCCAGTGTGCCTACAGTTCTCTCTGGCCCACGGTGAGGAAGTGGGGGAGGGGCAGGAGCTAGGGGAAGTATGTTGCCTTGGATTTGTGCTCTGCTCCAGCATTAGCCCCTGCAAACTCTGGGAGTGAGGCTCCATCTGACCCAAGGTGGCTTATGTGGAGGTAAAGCTCTCTTGGAGAGTACTAACACCTCTTCACCCCTGACCTTGGGTGTTCCAAATGGACAAGTGACCCCTGTTCCCTTTCTTCTTTAGCCTTCCAGCAAGAAGAGCCTGAGTGTAAGAGAATTTCCAGAGGAACCTGAGTGCGAGTCTCTGGTGAGAGCTGAGGCTGGCAGGAACAGTTGCTGGCATGAGGGACCCTATGCCTCTGAGGCCTCAGGGCCTCCCAGGAGGGTCTACAATGCAGAACTTGGGCTCCAGGTTCAAGAGCCAGTGGCCATGCTCTGCCAGGGGGTCCCCTAGACCCACCATGCTCCATACCATGTAGAGCCACTAGGTCCTGGGCAGCTCTGTGGACTTTCTGAGCAGAACAGATGTCCAGCCCCCAGAACACCACCCAGGTTGGATCCCACTTCTGTACAGACAGAGAGCCAGTGACCCACCCTCTTTCCTTTAGCAAGATCAAGAGGGCCTTCCAGGGGATAGAGATATCCTCAGGGAAGAACTTCAAAGGGTATCGCTGTAGAACCCAGACAGACTCATTTGAGATTTGCTGCGGCCCCAGCAGTCTCCTTTGCTGCTGGGGTTGTGGGTAGGCAGAGCTGAGTTTCTAGAACAGTGATGCGGATGGAAATGACCCCAGGGTGTTTGAAGCCTCCTTCATTAATCATTAAGCGTTTAGCCAAGCATACGATATGCACATTTCTATGCAGGGGATAGAAGGTGATGTTCCCATTTTTGTTGATGGGAATCCTAAGTGTCCCCTGCCAAGGTCAGTGATGTCCTTAGGGTTAGAGTCCAGATTAGAAGGACTTATCCCATCTAAATTATATTGTGCTGAGCTTTCTTGGACTCAGCAGATCTGAACATATACCTGGGTTAGCTCGCGTCTTAGATCCCATTCTGGTTCTGTACTAGCAGTCTTCGGAGACATTGTTCCCTGGAAGAATGGCTGGTCACAGCAAAGGAGCAGATAAGAGATACATGTGGTTGCTATGGTAATGGTTTCTCCCCTTGTGGGTACCTGACATCATGCTCACTAGGATTCCATATTGGTAATATCTGGAGAAGGTGTGATAAACCTAGTGTGGGCCCTTAGGACAAGTAAGATCCCAAGGGTCATAGACGATTTCTCCCTCCTTCTCTGCAGGAAGTCCTCATCCCTGAGATGAAGTGGAGAAAGGTGTGCCCTGCCTCCAGGTCCCTGTCCCTTCCAGACAACATCCCTTGTATCCCTCGGGCATCCATGGACTCCACCGACAGCTTCTTTCCCTCCAGGAAGCCTCCAGGCTCTGGTGAGCTCAGGGGGCTTGTCCATGATCACGTTTGTAAAGACCAGGCTTTTCTTCCCCCTACTTCTGCAAAAAGGAAAAGTCACAACCAGCTCTTCCTAAAGCTGTTTCTTACTTTCTTCAAATCTATAAGGGAAAGCAGCGTCCAAGGAGCTTCAGAAAATGGGGCGGAGGGGGGGGGCGGGCGCCAAGGTGGGCATGCTCCTTGCTGGGCTGGGCTCCTGCCTCCTGCCCCTAGAAGATGCCTAATTGCTCTCCTATCACAGAGAATGCTGTCTGTGAGAAGGAGAAACTGGAGGAGTTGCCCAGGAGCGACGGGGAGCTGAGGCTCTGGGATTGCCAGCTCCTCAAGGTCATCTTCGTGCTGTAGGTGACTATATTGGGCGGGGGTGGGGGGGGTTGTCAAGCTCACCTGGGAGTCTGGCAGGGGCCTCTGTGTGTGGGGAGTTCCCAGGTCAACTGAAAGTCCTGGGCAGAGTCTGGAGGCTACATGGCAGGCCCTTCTGAAGCAAGACAAAATATCTCCAGTTTTTATTCATACAACCCTGTAATTTAGGATTAAGTCTGGCAGGATACGAAACTGTTGAATAAAAGTTGCACAGGATTGGGGAGGGGGAGGGCTGACCGAATTGGAGAGGGCCATCAGATAGACTAGGGGAGAGCCACAGCTTTCCTGCTTTAGAGCAGTTTTTGGAACCCCAGACGGTCTGTAATTTGGCCTGAGGGCCAGGAGAGCGGTGAGCATGGTGGGGTGTTTCATGAACAGCCAGCCCCTGGCTTCCCGTCACCTTACCTCATGACCTTCCTCTGGTTCTGCTGGCTGAGTTCTGTCAGCTTCAGCACTTGCTGGGGGAATGTGGACCTGTCTCCTTAGGGGATGATCTCTGTGGTCTTGAAAAGGAAGCACGGGATCAAGGTGGCCAGTCAGAGGGAGGGTGGGCTCAGTTTAAGGACCTAGAATTCTTGCTGGGCTTTGAGGACACCTCCATGGGGACGAGTCTCAGGACCCCCACGTGGCCTCTCAGAACAAACATGTCCAGGCCTGAATGTAGCTAAAGGGCAAGAGTCTCTAATTCCTCCAAGTACAACTGGAAGTAGCTTAGTCCCCACTCCTATTTCTGGTGAACCTCTAAAAATGCCCTTTTCCTAGATAAGATATCCTTCTTATCTCTCTTTCTCCAGGATCTGCTTCTTGGTCATGTCCTCATCGTATCTGGCATTCCGCATCTCCCGGCTGGAACAGCAATTATGCTCCCTGAATTGGGATGGCCCAATCCCTGGGCACAGGTGATGCCCTGTCTCTTGCTAATGCCTCTGGGATTGAGGGTAAAGGATAGGAGCCAATTGCTATGGCCAGGCTGCGTGTTATCCTGGTTGGACTTGGCCCTGCCCTTGTGCTGGCTTGATGGCCCTAAGCAAGGTTGGACAGAGTGTGCAGGGTGCACAGATCCCACCCTGACTCACTCCTGTGGGGCAAGAAAGGTTCTACTGATCTGTCTGTCTGCCTTTTAGGCCCTTTCTCTGATGTGGGCATCTCCTGTGTACAGGTAACAGCCACCTGGCCTTTGTCCCCACTTCTCCATGAAGAATGCTGTGTGTGCTAAGGTTCCACCAGTGATCGCCGTGGTTTATGCTGCTGCTGCACTGAGACTGAGTATGAAGAAACACAGTCCAGATCCTTCCTCCTCCCCCTAATTCTTATCTCTCCTGTTTACAAAGCTCCTACAATTTGGGGACTCGGACAAAGAGCCAGATTCTTGGAACAACTCAGAAATTCTGTATACTAAGCTTCAGCAAGCACTTCAGTGAAAAAAAAGAAAATTAACTTGTTCCTTGGAAACAGCCTGGCACAGGTGCAGAACACTAGGAGCCACCGGAGGGACAAAGGCCATGCTTTGGTTCCTGGAATGTACCTCTCCAACTGTCACGCAGCTCACTGCCTCAGTGGGACAGAGGCTCTAACCCAAACCACCAGTGGGGCTCTGCTCTCTCCCAACATACTGTGCTCTCACTTGCGCCCCTGAGAGTCTCTGTTCCGGGAGCCAGGCCCCTGTCAGGCCAAGGGCAGACTGGGGGAGAGGAAGGGGAGGGGGAAGCTATCAACAAGGAGAGGAGGGCGTGTGGCTAGGATTCCAGCTAGAGAGGAACGTTCATGCCCTGTGCTGAGGCTCTATCCTGGCCACTCACAAAGAGGCTGGCTGAATCTGGAGGACAGTACTTGCAGCAGAGGATGGTGGCAGGGGCTGTGAAGGAGAGCAGAGGTCCAGCATTCTGTGTCCTGAGCTGCCACTTCCTGGTGAGACAGGTGGAGCGGGGCCTTTGATCACTGTGGTCACAGACCTGGTACTGTCTTCCCCTCGTGTGCTCAAACAGTTCTAAGGTCCCCCAGGCGGGAAGTAGGGGCTAGGGCTGGGGTGGGTGGGAAGGTTGGTGGCTTTGATTTGAGTTTTGCTTTGTACTCCCTGGCCGACTGTCTGAGAGGCCATGACCCATAGCAACCTGTCGGGAGGTGAGGCTGGGCAGCTGGGCAGTTGGGCACAATGGTATAGGGCCACTGCAGGGCAAAGCTCACTCATGTCACCAGAAATAAGTATGTTGTGGGCCATGGGGGGAGGCTTCTCCATTCTATGAATAAGGTAGAGGTGTCCAAGGTGGGCCTGGTACAGTGCAGGGACCAGGCCAAGGGGTTCTGTCTGATATCTCTGGGGACAAGAGAAGTAGGGGATGAGAAGAGTGGACACAGTGGTAGCTTTCTTTTAGAGATTCCTCCACTTCTGCCAGGGCCACCTGTTTTCTAAACAGCTCGTCTATGCCTCAGAACTCTGCCTGCTCTTCCTGGGACTCCCATCTGCTAAGACAGTGCCTTTGGAGGTTCTACAGGGGCCTCAGTGAAGAGGTCAGAGGTATCAAGGGAAAGTCACTGGTGATGGGGTGAGTGGTGTCAGAAATAGCCACTGTTTTTCCTCCTTCGGACACCTGAAAGGTTAATCAGGGAGAAATCCAAGCAGAAATTATTTATTGCAGAGCCATGATTGTCCTATTAGGACAAACCCAAACAAGAATTGGAGGGACTGACTGCAGGTGACAAGTCCCAAAGCTCAGACTAGCAGTCTCTTCATCCTCACCCCATTGCGGGTTCTAGGATTATGCTTAGAGCCTGGGGGCGTTGCTTGCACCTCATCTGTATGTATCAGGTGAAACTCATTCCATTCTCCCCACAGCACCACAGTGGGGAAAACCCCATCCTTTTTTTGGAACCAGCCCCCTTCATCACTCCTTTCCATCACGTCTTCAGGGAAATACTTGCCCCAGTGTCTCCCGGCCCTGGTCCTTGCCGAAGGGCAGGGAGAGTAGGTCCATTCTCTTGAGCCTTGCCAGGTTGAGCCAGAGGCTCATGAGGGGCCAGCAGAGGTGCCAAGTCATGGGTAACGGTGCCAAAGTGCTGGTGAATCTAGTCTCCACCTGTGCCGCAGGCTCAGACAGGGCAAGAGGCATGCTGTAGGGTGGGGTGGCTCTGGAGGCCCTCTTGGGTCCAGGGATTTCAGTGGTATGAGTGTGCCTGTCGCTCTGGAGGGCCCTCTGTTTCTCCCTTTGATTCCCCAGCCTGGTCCTCTGGGGCCAATGTCCCTTTTGGTTGTGCTCATTTGTAAACTGTGTATTTGTACAGACCTGCTTGCACTGGCTGATACTCCTTTAATTCCCTGAGAGATGGGTTCAACTATCCTTGGGTTGTTCCACCATAGCATTAGCCTTTGAAAATATTTTAAAATACAAAAATTTGATTTTTCTAGTGTCCTGTGGTATGGAAAGTTCATTTTTTATCTTTTGACTACTCGCGAAGGGTATCCTACTGACACATTTAGCACTCAAGAGACTGATGGAGCCCAAGTCATTCCCAGAATCCCCAGTACTCTGCAAATCTCACACGACTTTAGCTGAGCTGCCTCATACTTCAGGCATAATGGGAAGGGGAAGAGTGGCCGCAGCAAGCCTCCACAGCCTTCTGCCTCTGTTGGGTGGACAGTGAGAATGCTTCCCCACTTCTCTGGGGCAGATCCCAAGCAATGTCCCTGGTTCGAATAGTCCTGTGCTTTTTTCTGACTCAGCAATTGAAGTGCAGAACTCAGAACCAGAAAATTCCTGTGTCCTTTTCTGTGACTTTGAGCCTCGATTAGGGAGGTCAAACTTCATTTTGGGCCACATCACTTTTTCCCTAGGATGCCCCCTCTAGTAGTGATTCATTCATTAAATATTTAAAAAAAAATTTTTTTTAACGTTTATTTATTTTTGAGACAGAGAAAGACAGAGCATGAACGGGGGAGGGAAAGAGAGAGGGAGACACAGAATCAGAAGCAGGCTCCAGGCTCTGAGCCATCAGCCCAGGGCCTGATGCGGGGCTCAAACTCACGGACCGCGAGATCGTGACTTGAGCTGAAGTCGGACGCCCAACCGACTGAGCCACCCAGGCGCCCCTTCATTCAGTAAATATTAAGTGCAGACTATAAGCCAGGTACCATGCGAGGCACTGGGGATAGAGCAGTGAACATGTCAGGCAATGTCCCTGTGTGCCTGTGGCACCTATGTTCCATGTGGACATAAGTTCCAGGTAAATATGTAAATAAACAAAGTAACTACAGATTGTGAGTAGGTTCCATGAAGGAAAGAAACAGTGATATGAGAGTAAATATGGAGTTGGCTGTGGATGGCTGGTCAAGAAAGGTTCTCGGAAGTGCCATTTAGGCTGGTGAAAGGGCCAGCTGTGGGAGGAGAAAAGGGAATTTCCCAGAAAATGGATCAATAGCTGCAAAATGTAGGAAAGATGTATATGTCCCTGCACAGAGAGACTGTCCACATGACTCTGGGTACTAATCAGGTGGAAGAGTGATGTGAAAGAGGTTGGAGAGGTCAGTGCCAACAAGACATACAACCAAGTAAAAATAGGTAAACAACTTGAATAGACATTTCTCTAAAGAAGAGACACAGATGGCCAACAGGCACATGAAAAGATGCTAAACATCACTAGTCAATAGGGAAATGCAAATCAGAACAACAATCAGATACACTTCATACGCGTTAGGATGACTACTCTCAAACAGGATACTAGTGTTGGTGAGGAGGTGGGGAAATTGGAGCCCTTATGCACTGTTAGTAGGAATGTAACATGCTGCAGCCACTGTGCAAAACAGAATGTGCAAAACAGGTTTTCAAAACATGAAAAGCAATTACTCATGATCCAGTAATACCACTTCTGGCTATATACCCAAAAGAACTAAAAGCAGGGTCTTGAAGAGTTATCTATCTGTACACCCGTGTTCAGAGCAGCATTATCGATAACACCCGAAAGGTGGAAGCAACCCAGGTGTCTATCAGCCACTGAATGGATAAACAAAATGTGGTATATACATACCATGGAACGTTATTCAGCTTCAAAAAGGAAGAAAATTCTGACACACGCTACAACGTGGATGAACTTTGAGGACATTCTGCTAAATGAAATAAGCCAGTCACAAAAAGACAAACACTGTATGATTCCACTTCTGAGAGGTTCCTAGAATAGTCACAGTCGTAGAGACAGAAAGTAGAATGGTGGTTGCCAGGGGCTGGGGGGAAGGGAAGTGAAAGCTATTGTTTAATAGGCATAGAGTTTCAGTTTTACAAGATGGACGGAGTTCTGGAGACAGTGACGATGGTTGCACAATAATGGGAATATACTTGACACTATGGGAATATACACTTAAAAAGTATCAAGATGGTAAATTTTATGTGTATTTTACCACATGTGTGTGGGCATGTGTGCACACACACACACACACACACAGAGGTTGGAGAGGTAGGCAGGAGAAGGGAGTTTGGATTTTATACAGTTCCTCAGTTCTGCCAACTGAGATCTGAAAGTTTGGGGCTCATAGGCTCGGCGGTCCTTGAAACCAAGTGCTTTCTTTTGCTAGAGGAAATAAACCCATGGATATAATATGCAGAAAAATATGGTTGATAATCTACATGGTAATATACCCCCTATTCATTATTCTCAGGCTGGCTCATAGCAGCAGCATCACAGAGAGGGCAAATAATCTTTATACTTTTTAAAGTTGAAATGAGCTAACTATAAGGAAGAAACAGCTGCCTTAAATTTGGAGAAATTGAGGGAAATATATAATGCAGGGTTTTGCACCATGTGTGTAGCCAAACGAGAGAAGGTCATGAAAGGAGCAGGGGCTCTGGTGCAAAGGGCATTCAGGAATGAGGGGAGTTCTGGCAGAACTGCACCCCAACAGGGCCTCCTGTAAGACTGCCCACCCTCCTGCTCCCAGCACCCAGCCAGCTAGCCTTGGCCTTCCTACCTGGCATTAGGACACCTGTCGAGCTGGGTGAGGTCATGAACGTATGCAGCTCCTCTCTCCTGGCTGCTGGGCGTCAGAAGCAGGGCGTCCTAGGGTAGAGAAGCTTCTCAGAGAAGGCTCTTCTGTTTGCTTCCGGCGGGGACAGAAGCCAGATCCCCAGGCTGGGCTCTTTGAAGGGGAAGAGATGCCTTCTGGACCACTAGGTGGCAGCAAAGTCCAGCAGGAACTGGAGCCAAGGAGGAGAGGAATAAACTTCAGTTTCCTTTGTTCCCTTGCGGGTGAAAATGGGCCAGGACTGTCCAAGTCCAGTGCACATTGTCTATTCAGTGGCAAAGGGAAGCTCCTGTGGCCATTTCTCTATGGTCCCCTTTGGTCCTTTCTCTTCTCCTTTCATAGCAGGATGGGGGTGGGGTGGAGTGGACTGCATTCCCAAGGGCTCTCCAGACCTTCAGAAGGTAAGGCCAGTATCGAGGCAGAACTGGCAGGTGTGAAGAATAAGCATGTCTTGTTTGGGGGATGGGGGGAGTGAGGGTGCAGGAAAGGGAGAGAGGGCAGCTCTGCCTCTCTTCCAACAAGGACATAGAAATCCCAGGCTTTCCCCCCTGACCTGCCCTTGTTGTAGGTAGCCTCTTAGGGCACAGAATTAAAGAAATCTGGCTCCAGCAATGTACGATTTCAGGAGGCCATAACACTCTTTCTCCTCCTACCTTCATTTGGAGAGAAGGGGCTAGACCCCAGGGGAAACAGAGGTTTAACACTGCTTTGTCCATCTAAAGTGAGAGGGAAGGAGCGGTTTAAGTCTCTGAAATGATAATCCAGAGAAACCCGAGTGCATCTGCCTGCGTGCCTGACCTCCACAGAGCCAAGGAGCACCTGGCGCCCAGCAGGCCCAGCTTGCTGGGCCGCCTTTGTGTTGGCAGGGCTCCTTGCCTTCCCGGAATGTGTTCCTTCTTGTTTGCCACTCAGTGCTTGGCCCAAAGCCAAACCTGGGCTGCTCAGAATACCATGCCCCACTCTCTTCTCTCATAGGATCTGAGACAAGGCTCTCTTCCATTTGGGGAAAGGCCAGGACTTCTCTGCAGCTTCATCCCACTGGTGCCGACTTCTCCAGGGATATCAGACCCCCCAGCTGCTAAGAGCAGAATCACTTAGGGAGGATACAGCTGGGACCCCAGCAAAGCAGAGTGTGGCATACTGATATCCTATCCTATTGGCAGCCTTCTAAATAGGGCCAGAGTGGGCAAAGTGTTACTCATAAGCTATTCATTAACTTGTTAAATGCAAAAGGTTGGCTTAGGCACCACTTTGAGAAAATGTGACACCCACTGCTCTTGGATTCACTCTAGCATGAAGGCGTGTTAATTGGTGTAGAATTTCTGATGCAAGTTTTTCTTTGCTGTTGGTTCCAAATACCAGGCTAGTCTGTATGCATGCTCTCTCTAGTACATAAATACTATTAAAAGATTTATTAAGCATGTTCTATGGGTTCCCGATTGTATGCTTCTATAGATGCTATAGTTTTCTGAGCAGGCACTTAACTGGGTGCAAGGCCCTGTACAAGGTACTTTTTATATTTATCTCATTTGACTCTTAATAACAAGAAACTCTCAATACAACAATACAGTTTTCACACCTTAAACTGAGACGGAAAGACCAGAAATATAATATGGAACCCTTTAGGGAGGTTATTGAGGAAACAAGATAGAGGGAAGAGCCATATAACAGTGAGCCCACAATAAGTACTAAAGGTAGTGGTACAAAAGGAGACCAACTCATTGGCAGAGGGGTGTGCACCATGTGTGGGCTTCAAAGAATGAGTAAGATTTGGATCAGAGGAGAGATGTGGGGAGGGTCCTCACAAGGTACATGTTTAGGGGGTAACATCGGTAAAAGCATGTGTGTGGAAGACGGTGCAGAAGGAAGCCTGGGAAAAGCTGAGTTCCTGTTGGGGAATGAGTACATAAGTGGGCAAAATCCCTCAGGATTTAAATGCCAGGATGAAAAGGAAAGACTTGGTCTTTCAGGCAATGGGGAGCTACTGGATCTTAGGAGTGAAGGATACATTTGGTGGTTTAGGAATCCTGGTTTGGCAATGGAGTACAAAGCAGACAAAAAGTATAGCAGAATAGTCTAGATCATGGTTTCCCAACCTCAGTACTACTGATATTTTGGGCTGCATAGTTCTTTGTTACAGGGGTTATACTGTGCATTCTGATTGTCTACATGGCAGGAGATTAGGGTTTGGGCCTCAGAATATTGGCAGATAGTTTTATAACCAACTGCGTCAACCTATTGACTTTTAGAGTAGCTGACAAAAATAAAAATGGTTTCTTTGCCACAGGAAATTCATCATCAATGCTTGCCAAAGAACTTAATGGCCTAGAGAAAAGAGGTCTCAGAAGTAGATCATTCTGCATATTAGAAATCTCTAGAGGACACTCCCAAGCTACAGATAATGTGTTCTACACTCATTAGTGAGAAAGTGGCTGATGTCAGGATTTTTCTCCCTACCCCCCACCTCCAAGTCACGTATTGCTCAACGGCCACTTTGAGTAAGGAATGCCCAATCTGCTGCAGACAGAGAAGCTACTGATCTGTAATTCTGCTAGGTTTGCATTCACCTTTCCAAAGTTTTGTTTTTGGCAATTGATAAAGTAGATGAATGCAGCTGAGCCTGCCAATGAAGAGCTATGATTTACCAAGATATATCTTTGTCTAAAGGAGAATCAGTGAAGTACAGCCCACTGGTTGGCTGCTTATTTTTGTAAATAGTTTTATTGGAACACAGTCATGCCCATTTATTTATACACAGTCTCTGGCTACCCTGGAGCTCCAAAGGCAGAGGTTGAGTAGTTACCACAGAGACCATATGACCTATAAGCCTATAATATTTAGTAATATTTAAGAAAAAGTTTGCTGATCCCTGGTCTAAAAGAAAATGCCTATGTTGTACAAAATTTTGGACTTAGATTCTCATTCTGTTGCTGGGGATGACAGATTTCCATTTTTTTTATTCCAATAATTATCATTAAATGAGTTAGGCATTGAGTGACTTAGGCACAATGCTAAGTGCTTGGGGTATATTAGTGAACAAGGTTCATAAAGATCTTTACCTTCATTGAGCTTATATATTATAGTGGTGAGTGAGGGAGATAAGACAATAACAATAAATTACATAGTATGCAAGAAGGTGATTAAGTGCTAAGGGAAAAAGAAAAAGTGTAAGGCAAGAAAACTGGGATTGGAAATACTGATGAGATATTGCAATTAAAAGAGGATGATGGTTATGCACTGTTGGTGGGAATGCAGACTGGTACAACCACTGTGGAAAACAGTATGGGGTTTCCTCAAAAAACAAAAAATAAAATTACCATATGATCCAGTAATTCCACTATGGGGTATTCACCCAAAGAATATGAAAACACTAATTCATAAAGATATATGCATCCCTATGTTTATAGAAGCATTATTTACAATAGTCAAAATGTGGAAGCAGCCCAAGTGTCCAATGATAGATGAATGGATAAAGAAGAAATGGTGTGTGTGTGTGTGTGTGTGTGTGTGTGTGCATGCGTGTGTGTGTGTGTAACAGAATATTAGCCATAAAAAAAGAATGAAATCTTACCATTTGCAACAATGTGGATGAATCTGGAGGGAATAGTGCTAAGTGAAATAAGTCAGAGAAAGACAAATACCAAATGATTTCACTCATCTGTGGAATTTAAGAAGTAAACGAACAAAGAAAAATAGAGACAAAGCAAAAAACAGACTCTTAATAATGGAGAATAAACTGGTGGTTACCAAAGGGAAGGTGGGTATGGGTTAAATAGAGTTAGAGGATTAAGAGCATACTTACCATACTTACCACGATGAACACGGAGTAATGTATAGACTTGTTGAATCACTATATTGTACACATGAAACAAATATAAGTGTATGTTAACTATACTGGAATTAAAATTTCAAAAAAGAGGATGATGGTTGGGGAAGGTCTGATGTTTAAGCAAAGATGTAAAAGAAGTGAGAGAATATGCTTTGTGGGACATTCCAGGCAGAGTCAATAGCCAATGAAAAAGTTCTCAGGTGCCTGACTTTGTTCAGTAACAGCAAGGATGCAGGTGTAGCTGAAGAAAGACAACAAGAGGACAGGACTAGGAAGTGAGGTCAAAGAGGTAACGGTGGGGCAGTGCAGGGTGGCGGGGGACAGGGAGATCACAGAAGACTGCTGTAAGAACTTTGGCTTTTACTGTGAATGAAATGGGAAGTAGAGGAGTGAATAACAAGTTTTTACTATACAGGTTTTAAAAGGATCACCCTTAGCTGCTAGCAGGGTAAAGGTGGAAGCAGGGAGGTCTGTTAGAGACTATTATGGCAATCCAGGTGAGAGATGATGGTGGCTCTGATGAGAGTGGTAGAAAAACAGGTGGTAGAAATGGGCAGATTCTGGATATATCCTGAGGGCAAAAACAGACTTCCCTGTTATACTAGAGATGGAATATAACAGAAAAAGAGTTATAAAGGATGACTCTGTGTTTTAGCTTGAAAGGACGAATGGAGTTGCCATCCACTGAGATGGAGAAAGCTATGAGTGTTGCAGTTTGAGGAAAGAAGGAATATCAGAAATGTAATACTGGGTATGCTGAGTTTGAGATGAGCTTTGGATATCCACGTGGGGAATGTCAAGTGGGATATATGGGTTTGGAGCTCTGGAGAGAGGTCTGGGAGATATAAATTTGGGAACTGTTGACAAAGGGATGATATCTAGAAACATGGAACCGGGTGAAATATCACCAGGGACTGAGTATCTGTGCACAGAGGAGAGGATGGAGGACCGCGCCCTATAGCACATCATTGTAAGAGATAAGGAAGCTAATGACCACATATCAAGGAGGTGGCTGATAAATGCTAATAAATCATTTTTCTTTTACTGTGGCTCAACAAAAGTACTTTTTCCCTTGAATGTGGCCCAAAAGTTTACGATCTGGAAACTCCAAATGATTCAATGTTTAAAGGTCATTCTTTCAATACAAAAATGGCCCCTGTCTCATATCCGACCACTTTGGGAAGTCTTGAGACTTCAGTTTCTCCGAGTTGATTCTCTATCTCCTGGGTCAGACTGTGATGCAGTCTTCTTGTCTCCTGTTCCTTTGGCTATTGCCCTCTTGCCCATAATGTGCCAGTCGTCTCCCTTCATTCCTCCAAATGGCCCACCACCAAGATGGTTGGGTGTATCCAAATTGCACACAAGTTTTAGAGTTAATGGAAGGCTACAGCACAGAGCAGAAAACAACTCCAAATTCAATGCACACATAGAAATGGAAAGCTCATAGAAATGGAAATCCATTCTCCACTATTTTGGAAACTTCTCACTGGCCATCTCCAATAGGCCCCTGCCTCCTGCTATGTTTCTGGCAAACATCCCATCTCAGTTCTTTTCATCAACCCCCTCTCCGCTTCTTTCTTACCAAGGCCTCATTCTCTTTTTCTAGGGCATCCAATGAAAATTCAAATTTCTTTCATTTTATTATTTGGAGTAACTGATCTTTCTTTGTGTCCCCCTGGCCCACTCAAGCTAACCCCAGGGAGTTGACTTTTCTCAACCCCAAAAGGTCCATCTAGATATTTAGCTCAGCAAACAACAAGCTCTCTAGCAATACATTATGCCATACTCCTGAAATCAGAAAAGTTATTCCTTTTGATAAAATAAAACAGAAAAAAAAAAACCCCACTATCACTAACAAGCATTATGGTGGTTAAGTGTTCAGGTTCTGGAATCAGTACATCTACATTTAAACCTCATCAATTTACTTAACTTGGGCAGTGCTAAGCCTTAGTTTTCTCTTTTCTAAAAGGGAGATGGTAATGGTATCTACATTACAGGTTTATGTGATTATTGAATGGGAAAATTCATGCCAAATCCTTAGAAATCCCCAGTGTACAGAAAGAGCTCAATAAAAGTTATGATCTTTTAAACTTCAAGAAATAAATTTAAACAAAGATAAAACTCAATGTTGGAAGGGCTACATGGGATTAGTTTTTATGTTATATATATATATTTTTTTTTTAATTTTTTTTTTCAACGTTTATTTATTTTTGGGACAGAGAGAGACAGAGCATGAACGGGGGAGGGGCAGAGAGAGAGGGAGACACAGAATCGGAAACAGGCTCCAGGCTCTGAGCCATCAGCCCAGAGCCTGACTCGGGGCTCGAACTCCTGGACCGCGAGATCGTGACCTGGCTGAAGTCGGACGCTTAACCGACTGCGCCACCCAGGCGCCCCTATGTTATATATTTTTAATGGTACTAAACATTGATTCTTATGAGAATTCTCTAGCTATCTATATGAAGGGATAAAAATTGCTCATATGCTTTGCTGGTCCAATTCCACTTTAGCATTCCTCAAGGAGAAAATCTGAAGTGAAAAAGTTACTTATGAAGAGTTTGTAGCACTACTATTCATAACAATATCAGAACTAACCAAAAAGCCTAGCAGTGGAGAAAGGGCTAAGAAAATCATGACCTATTAACTTGATGTAATCCCAAGTTACCTTTAAACATAAGAAGTTGACAATGATTTAGGGTGGACATTTGTAAAAAAGCAGAATTAAAAGTGCTTACGCATGAGGTGTCTGGCTGGCTCAGCTGGTACAACATGCAACTCTTCTTTAGGGGTTGTGAGTTCAAGCCCAACGTTGGATGTAGAGCTTACTTAAAAAAAAAAAAAAAAAAAAAAAAAGGAAAAAGTGCTTATGCAGGGATTACAACTATGTAAAATGTGAAAACTTCAAATCAGCAGAGAAATTGAAGAGATGTGCATATTAGAGTTACATGTTTAGTGAGTTTCTCTTATTTTCTGTCAGGTTGCTTAAGTTCATCAACCTCCCTACCCCCACAATAGTTTGTTCTTATACAAGCATGAGATATTATGCTGATAGCATGGTATTTTGATTCCGGCTGCAATGCCATGGAAGAATGATGGGCTGTTTCTGATAAATTGCTTCTATATTTGCATCCTTTCATTCTACAAATAACACCCAGTGTCTATGTGCCAGGCACTATATTAAGCAGCAGGGATTCAATGATGAAAAAATCAGATATGGTCCCTAGCCTCTAGGGCATCAACAGTTTAGTGCGAAGAGAGATATAACACCAAAAATTATATGTGATTTGGGCACATGGAAAGCAAATTAGTCTGGTGCATCAGGGAAGATTTCCCTGAGGAAGAGATTACATGGGAATTTCCCTGAGGAAGAACATGGGGGAGTTAAAGGGGGAGAGAACAGCAGGTAGGAAGGCTTTAAGGGGAGAAAAGAATGGGTTGTGTTGGAGGAACTATAAGAAGGTCTGCAGAGTTGGAGTACAGTCAAGTAGGGCAAGGGTGGTCTAGCTCATAAAGAGCAAGAAAAGCAGGAAGGGGCCAGATTATGCTGAGCTTTAATATATGGGCAGAATATAAAATGGACTGAGGGATGGAAAGTATGCATGAATACTGGAGACTACCCTAGAAGCCATTGTGGCAGTCCAGATGAAAGCTGGCGGTTGTTTGGACTAGAGTGGTGGCATTGGCAATAGAGAGAAATACACATATTTAAAAGATATTTAAGATATGGAATGAACATCACTTTGAAATTGATAGATGTGGAATCCGAGAGAGACACACACGTCAGGGATGACTCCTAGATTTCTGGCTAGAACTGGGTGAGTAGTGGTGTCATTTTCTGAGGTAGAGAATACTGATAAAGTAGGTTTGATGATGGGGGAAGGTGAGTTGAGCTTTAGGATTGGCTGTGTTCAAGTTGCTTATGAAATATCCAAGGGAGATGTCCAGTAAAAGGATATAAAGGTAGAATTTTGGAAGAGTTCAGGAAAGAAGTGTCCAACTCTATCATTAGCCTGGTGAATGGCTGGGAGAGCCTAAACCCTGAGAATCTCTAACAAGTTGAGAAGAAACTGGCAAATAAGAAAGAGTGGTCAGTGAAGTACTAGGAAAACTAGGTGTCACATCAATTAAGGAAGAGTGGTTTGAAAAGGAGGGTTTAATGTTGCTAGGAAGACTAGTCAAATAAGAACCGTAAGTGATCTTATTGAGAAGTTTTTGTACAGTGGTGGGAGCAGAATCTAGATTAAAGTGGTTTGAGAAGTGGGAGGGAGGTGAGAAATTGTGACACTTTAGATTTGGCTGTTAAAGAGGAGGAAAGCAAAAGGTCAATATCTAGAGGGAGACATGAGGTTATGCTTTTATTTATTTTTAAAGATGGAGAGATTTAATACATCTATACATCCAGGTGCTATTGGAAAGGAGCCAGCAGAGAAGAGTGGAGATGATGACGATGGTGTGTGTGTGTGTACGTGTGTGTGTGTGTGCCGTTTGCACAAGGTCCTGTGTACAGGTTAAGGGATTAGCCTTTTCCTTATGAGAGTCACTGCAATAGGAGTGGAGAATGCTCAAAAGTGGTATAGATACAGGTAGGTTCATAGATTTGGAGTCAGGAACGTTGAAGGGGTACATGGTAGTTCCTGTTTTCTTTCTGAAGTTGCAGAGTGCAGGAGGTAAGGGCTTTGCAGGCTTATGGAATGTAGACTGAGGTGGCAGCAGTGGAGAGCCAGAGTGTGAGCTGGCTGGGGAAGCACAGTCCAGTGCAGAAAACTTTGACCCAGCTTGTGTCATGGGGAGAGGGTTCCAAACAGGTTTCTTCGTTTGGGTATCCAGAAGGAAAAGAGGCACAAAGTAATCCTTCTCTCTTGTCTTTTAGCACAAACCACAGGATCTAATTATTTTCTTCTAGTTTCCTGATAACTCTTCCTACTGCTGACACTGAAGTTGGCTTCCATTTCCTTTGACACTCTGACATGTTAGCTTTTCCCTACGTAAGAAAACTTCATTTACATGCATTTAGCACCAGATTTTTCCTTAGTGGAATTTCTTTTGTCTCATTTTCCCCACTTGCGTACAGAGTGCTCCATCTTTGCTTAGTTTTATTTGTTGGTTTTTTAAAAAAATTTTGTTTACATTTATTCATTTTTGAGAGACAGAGAACAAGCGGGGGAGAGGCAGAGAGAGAGGGAGACAGAATCAGAAGCAGGCTCCAGGCTCTGAGCCGTCAGCACAGAGCCCCACGCGGGGCTCAAACTCACAAACCACAAAATCATGACCTGAGCCAAAGTCGGACGCTTAACCGACTGAGCCACCCAGGCGCCCCTTTGCTCAGTTTTACTTGTATAAAATGAAATTCCTTTAAGCTCTTTTTTATGAGATACCCAAGGCTGCTGCTCTCTTTCTACTTCCCATCTTTCATATGCATGGAATGTGAAAGGAAGTACAATGTAGGGCTTTTAAAATGCATTAGATCGGTAGATCAATGTCAGGAGCTGATCCAAACATGACCTAACATATAAAGCAAAGCCAGTTATATAGGTTCTGCTACCCAGCAGTTAATTGAGATGACAATTTGTCAATATTGCTGTCTGTAATATACCAGCTGAATTTATGAAATGTGTAAAGTGAGAGATTACTTAAAATGTTCAAGTAAGGAGTTCTGGTCACTCTCAATCATGTGACTGAACTTCTCTGAGTTTGTTTCTTATCTATGACTAGAATAATGATACCTGGCAAAACATGACAATTAAGTGAGATTATATAATTATAATATCTAGTAACATAAAGTAACTTGTACATTATAAAGTGATAGGAAGATTAGTTGTTGCCATTTACAATCCTTGACTAAGTTTTTAACTATCAGGCCATTTTTTATACAGCTGTTTAGTTACAATATAACTAAGTTTTCAGGTGCACCTGGTTGGCTCATTTGGTGGGAGTGTGTGACTCTTTAATCTCAGGGTTGTGAGTTTGAGCCCCACATTGGGTGTAGAGATTACTTAAATAAAATCTTAAAAAAACAACTAATTTTTTAAACTTGTTGCTAGACTTAAAATGGAACTCGGTAGTGAGATAGATGGCAATAGGTTTATTTTAGTGTCTACTGTATGCTTTACCTATAATATTGAATCCTTATAGCACTTGCTTAAACACACTACTACTTTCATTTTGCAAATGAGGCTACTTAACCTTTTTTTTTTTTAAGTTTATTTATTTGTGAGAGAGAGTGAGAGAGAGAAAGAGTGCAAGTGGGGGAAAGGGGCAGAGGGAGAAAGAGAGTATCCCAAGCAGGTTCCACACTAAGGCTTGATTTCAAGAGTTGAAATCAAGAGTTGGCTGCTTACCAGACTGAGCCACCCAAGCACCCCAAGGCTACTCAATCTTAAACCTGCCTGAGGCTATACATTTATAACAGATGGGGCTTGAATTTGATTAAAACACTCATGTTCTTTCCCATGAGCACAGCATGTAAATTTTTGTATTTTCTCCTTTTCTATTTTAAGTGATGGAAGAAAAAAACTTCAGTATCAGTAGATAACCAAGACTAAGAAATTCTACTTTGTCATTTTAATGAAATATGTTTTATTAAAACATATGGTTAATATGGAGATAGTAAAATTTACAGTAAGAATAATAAGGTATTCTGATTATATCAAAAATATAATCCACTTGTGGTTTTTTCATTATTCTGATCCAGTTAGGACTAGTGTTTAGGAACTTTAACAGCCATCTAACAAAAGAGGAGAAATATTTATGATTTGAACGGGATTAAATATCTGTATTAATATATTACCTGTATTAATATTAATCTGTATTAATATATTATCACTGTATACCTAAAACTAATGTAACATTATGTGTCAGCTATACTCAAATAAAAAAAAAGCCCATTGATAGTTTTTTATTTTTGACCACCATCTATAGCTGGGTTTATAAGTGGTAACTTTTCTAAATTCCAAGAGACATGGGTTGGGCAAGTATGAATATACTTTTGGAGCAATACATCAGGGTATTTGAAAGCAGGGAAGTTCAGTGTAACAATTGCTCAATCCAGTTCTAAAAATCTTGCTTTCCTTTTGAATATCTTGAAGCTGCGTTTTGCAGACTGGATTCTTTTGGCTCTGAGAAAAGGAAACAATACCACAAAAGATCTTTTCCCTATTTTGTATCACATAGCATCAATGGTGTATGGTCAAGCAAGTACATGACCTATGGCTATTAAAGTATCTAGTGAAATGTTACAAGTCAACTCTTAAAGTCTCCTGTCATTTATAATGCTAATACTTAAAAATGCCATACTCAAAAGTTTTATAGAAGACTAACTTGTGGCACAGTCCAATCACGTTATTCATTTGGAAAAGGAGACCTTAGATTTTTTTTTTTTTAAGACTTTACTAGTTTAGTTCAAAATGTAATTTATTTCTGGTATGACTTTTAGGGAGTCAGGAAAGATTGCTCTCATATGTATTAACTTATAAGAGGGAGACAATCTGACATTTAAACAGACATACTTTGCATTATAGAAACAACTTTTCCCAGAGAGCATTTGCCTTTTTCATAGTCTAGACTAGATACCTAAGTCAACAGTAACTAAAATAATATTGTCTTCTTATCTTTATCTACAATCATGGCTTCAGCATTCCATGTCACTTCTCTTACTCCCCTTCCCTCCCTATTTCACCTCTATGGCTGATTGCCAGTTCCTAATCTTTTTTTTTTTTTTTTTTTGCCTGTTCCCATCTTCATTAGGTCTCCTTTTTATCCAAAACATACTGACTTGAAATGGAAACTTTTTCTGTAGCTTTCTCAGACTTTCAGTTTCAACTCATGTTCACTTGGGCCTGCTATGTAACCTGTATTACTTACACTGTGGTTTCCCCCCACTCCCCTGACTAAAAAGAATGGAGTTACTGCCTTTGTGGTTACTGAGTGGTGAGATTATTTTGGGCTATGAGGGCTGGGGGCAAGGTTAGGTTGGGGAGGGAGGTGAAATAAATTTCACAGCTGAAACTAATCTTTGGTTTTTAAGTCTCGTAAGCACTGCAATCTAGTTTTCATTAGGAATAGAATTAATGTGTGTACCCAACATATCGGGTTGTTAATTATTTGAAACAACTCAGAAAAAAACACATCAATGATTTAGGAGGGATAGCATTTCTTTTTATTCTTGGTTCCATATTTTAAAAATTACATTGTCTGCATTTTGAATTAAGTGAAAGGGTTGAGAAAGCTCACTTTATCTGCTTTATAACTGCAAAAAAACAAAAAACAAAAAACAAGCCAACTTTCAGTTTGCAAGTTTCAGATATGATAATAGTCCTGAAATCACCATGGTTGAAAACAATTCTGCCAGATTATGGATAAAGAGGAAAGGAAAAACTATGACTATTAGAAAGCAGCAATATTTATTAGAAATAACAGGCAACCTTGGGAAGTTATTGGCTATGAGTTTTAAAACCACAGAACTTTGGATATAAAAGGAAGGAGTGTTGCATGGCTAACAGACAAGGTGAAGAAAAGCTGTTATCAATGCAGAGTAGCAAGTCAACCCATTCACTGAGCAAACTAAAAGGTCCAACAGCCATTTATTTTAATGAAGTTAAAGATTCCCCCTTTCTTAAAACACTCCAGGAATAGAGTGGGGGAAGATGGGCTAACATCATCTTTATCAAATATCTGCAAAGGTTACAAAGATAGGTGGGAAAGCCTCTGCACGGAGAATGGAAGAGGTATCACAGAACTGAATAACTGATTCTTAGAATATTTAGATCTTGAATTAGGTTAGATCTTGACCTGCTTCTAGCCAGTTGATCTCTTTAAATATGCAGGGCTGTGCAATAAGTTTTTGATTCTTCTATAATGTTCTTCTTGCATTCTTCTGGATATGACATACACTTGGTTTCTTTAAAGATCACTGCTTTTCCTTTGAATAAGCCAATGGGAATAAGGGAGACAAAAAGGGAAATAATAAATGTTCAGTGTGGTTTTAAGGTTTTGATGCATAACTTCAAGACATTTTCACAGAGCATATTGCTCTCAAGTTAGGGTTAAAGTGAAACTTTCCATGTGGATAATGCAGAAGATGACATTCTTCCAGGAAAAAATAAGATACCAGGCATCTTCTTTCAGGCACTGAGATTACAGCCATCCAATAGATGGGGATGGGCAGAAAGAGGAGACTTCAACAGCCGCAAATATTCTTTGATAGCTAATTTTTGGCAAGTCTGGCAATGAGATCTTTCCATTCCCCCCTTTTCTTTGTGATGTATGTAGGAGTGAGTAGCTGCAGTAGTGATTCTGGTTTTTGCCTAAAGAAGTTCTGACACAAGGCCTCAGTGTTACATATCACATACATCCCACAGTCATAGCTGTTTTGTTGAGCAGGGGCTCTCTCTTCCACAAAGGCTAGTTTGTCTCCTTTTCTGCGTAAGAAAGCCTCCAGTTTCTCTGCTACCTGCTTTGCATGAACTGAGTTGCTTCTGCTATGGGAATCATAATGAAGAAAGCTATTTTTATCTTGGACATAAACCAACAAACTCCAATGGGTTCCCCCAGCTGCCTCATTGGAATTATCATTGATGGCTAAAAATACAACTCTCTTGTTGGGGAGGTCTAGGGGTTCAAGGAACATGGCAATCTCTGCTTGGTTGCTAGTGCACTTGATGAACTGGGTAACTTCGGGACTGATGAAGCAGACATGGTCAGAGCAGTCATGAAACTGACTGTTGGCAAAGTACTCAAAGGCAAATCCAATAATATGGTCATTGAGCCAGCTTGGAGGATCCAACAGCGAGACATCTGATTGCCGCAGTAGACTGTCCATGTAACTCAAAACTACAGGGTCCATCTTGTCCTGACCAGGGCTGATCAGAAATTCCAGTAGCTGAAGGAGAGGCAGAAGATAATATTTACTGCTGAATATGATACCTTGCTGTAAAATGGGGATCATAAATAGTAGCTACTCTTACAGGTTTTTTTAAAGATTAAATATAATTGTAAAGTTTTTAGCAATAATGCCTGCCTGAGAGTAAACATTCAACAGACTCTAGCTTCCGGATTGTGTGTTAACAATTAGTTAAAATGAAAACTTTGGAAAATTTTCATGCTGAAACAGTAAGCATGAATTTTTATCTTCCTCTTTAAATGCAGAGATTGGTTAAAATTATAACAGACATTTATCAAACTTCCTACCATTAACCCTATATTTGGTCCTTTAGTGAATATGCATGATAACAATGGCAAGTTATTTTTACATTAAAGTGAATTTTCAAAGAGTCTGAAGAAAAATGTTGCTTATTAACAAGGGAAATAGCTTCCATTTCAACATTTATTTTTGAGATAAGATAAAAATATTGCTTCCTCATTCCATAATGGAAAGTGACAGTGATTAGAGCTGTAGTTAAAAGGAACTACAGGGGTGCCTGGATGGCTCAGTCGGTTAAGCGTCTAACTTTGGCTCAGGTCATGATCTCATAGTTCATGGGTTTGAGCCCTGCGTCGGACTCTGCACTAAGAGCTCAGAGCCTGGAGCCTGCTTCAGGTTCTGTGTCTCCCTCTCTCTGTCTGTCCTTTCCCTGCTTGTGCTTTCTGTCTCTTTCAAAAATAAATAAATAAACTTGAAAAAAAGATAAATGAAAGAACATTTCAAGAACAGAAAATCATGAGTTTTACAAATGAAAATCATTCCTGATTCTGCTCAGTTTTGAGTATGAGTGATCTAGTTTTCCTCATCCATTTCTCATCTTTAACTTCAAGGGGTAAGATAAAGATTATGTAATGTTTATAAGTTAGAAATTTTTATCATTGAAAGGTAGTTAGGCACAGGAATCAGGAGACCTGGATCTAGCCCTAGTTTTATCACAAAATTTAAATGATTTTGTCTTTGCTTTGTTGTCTGTAAAAAGGGCATATATCTGCTTACATGCCTCAGTGAGTTGCAGAAAGGCCAAATAATTTTACTTGAAGTTATTAAAAGAATATAAAATGTTGTTCCAATAGCATTTATATTATTAATTAAATGGTATTAGTAAGATGATCAGAACATCTACATAGCGCTCCACACCAGTGAAAGCAAATGAAGTTTGGAAGCAAATATCTCTTCATATTATCTTTTCCAAACAAAAGCATGACTAACTTAGAGTACAGCAACACAAAGTATATGATAAGATTAATATGCTCATGATCACCGAAGGTAAGGTGCTAACAAAGACAAGAAGTCTGATAAATGTGCAAGATAACATAATATTTAAGCCAGAGAGAGTTAACTGCTATGCATTGACCTGACAGCATTACAACATCACTAAAAATCCAAAGCAATAAACGGTCACATGCAGATTGAGAGTATAAAACAAAGCATATTATAATAATATCATTTCTGTGAAAGACTGGGCTAGAATAATCAATTAATTCTAGCCATTAATAATCAATTCTGGCCATCAGACCAGGTATTTTACCATTTGATTACACTACTAAAATAATAAAATTTTGTGGCACAGACATTTTTCTGTAATCAAGTCTGAAAAACCTGTAAGAAAAAATAAATATACCCCTCAAGAAAAAAGACCCTAACGTAAGTGAGGTAATTAAGAAGCACCAAAGATGGTTTTATGTGCATATAGTATATAATAATCTGAACTATTTCAGAAACAATATAGGGCTGTTTATGAGAAATATATGTATATACACATACATATTAATATAAATATACAACATAAGATCGAATGAAAATATCTTAAGATTTTCTTTTCTTTAAAAAAAAGGTTTTTTAAAAATGTTTATTTATTTTTGAGAGAGAGACAGAGTGCAAGTGGGGGAGGGGCAGAGAGAGGAGACACAGAATCCAAAGCAGGGTCCAGGCTCTGAGCTGTCAACACACAGCCAGATGCAGGGCTCAAACCCATGAACCATGAGATCATGCCCTGAGCTGAAGTTGGATGTTTAACCGACTGAGCCACCCAGGTGCCCCAAATCTTAAGATTTTCTTAAGAAAAGAGAATAACTTCAGGAGAGACATAAACTAGAGCCTGGAACAAAGTTTAACGAGGCATAGAGCACATTTGCTATGGGTGGGCCACAAATTTGGCTCTAAGATTTTTGGCAGCTAACCAGAGACTATAAAGTTAAACATTCACAATGTCCGTAAGGTAAAAACAAAGCAACTGCTCAGGAGAGGTAAAAGCATTCTTTGTATTAAGGTTAGGCAGTTTTTTTTTCAAGCAATTTTCATAAAAGACAAGGTGTATCATAATGAATAATGTCCCTCAATATTCTTATGATAGATGAAGTTGTTTCTTATAACGATCCTTCATATCCAGTCTGATGGCAAATGAATTAACAGCAGTCTAGTAAAAACAAGTCTATGGAGGCTAGGTTCTCAGCTTGCTGCTGATGTGACTTAAGAGTAAATTAATATGAAAATGGAATGACTGCTTGTGCATCAAGCAAAGCTCCCCCAATCTCTTCCCCCTGCTCTCAATGAATACTATGTAGTGGTGAGTACCAGATTTTACTGCCTGGCAAATACCTGGAGACCTACTCTCTACACTGAAATCAGGCCCACATATTAATAGCCAACCCAACTAGGGATAGAAGCCTACAAGGAGAAGAGTTCCTGAAAAGACAGGCATCTCACCTTGGAAGGAGTGACATAAGTGGCCAAGATTTCCTTCAGAATATATAGTTCTTTTTTTTTTAAGGGCTTAATACTTTTTTTTAAGGTTTATTATTTATTTTTGAGAGAGATAGAAACAGCACAAGTGGAGGAGGGGCAGAGAGAGAGGGAGACACAGCATCTGAAGCAGGCTCCAGGCTCTGAGGTGTCAGCACAGAGCCCAACACGGGACTTGAACCCACAAACTGTAAGATCATGACCTGAGCTGAAGTCAGACGCTTAACTGACTGAGCCACCCAGGCACCCTCAGAAAATGGTTTTAGTGTTCTGTTTGATTTTGAAAATATCCAACATCCAGACAATGGGTCAGTCAAGGATCTAGGTCTATTCCACCCAGCATGGTAGCAATAGTTTAACCCCAACAATTCTAAAGCAAATGGAACCAAAGGAGCCTTTGGCCAAAGCATTGTTAGCAAAGAAAAACTCTAAACTTAGCATCTGAAGACTTGAATTTTAGACTCAATTCTGTTACTCATTGGCCGTATGATCATAAATAAACTACTCAATTTCTTTAAGCCTCAGTATCCTCTTCTGTAAAGTGAGAATATTAATACATGACCTTTATCCTGGAGTATTTGTCAATATAAAATGAAGAAACATTGGTAACTAATATTTCATTTTAAAAAAAAAAATTTTTTTTTTCCAACGTTTATTTATTTTTGGGACAGAGAGAGACAGAGCATGAACGGGGGAGGGTCAGAGAGAGAGGGAGACACAGAATCGGAAACAGGCTCCAGGCTCTGAGCCATCAGCCCAGAGCCCGACGCGGGGCTTGAACTCACGGACCGCGAGATCGTGACCTGGCTGAAGTCGGACGCTTGACCGACTGCGCCACCCAGGCGCCCTAAGTAACTAATATTTTAAAAAATATAACATAAAGTAGTATTTCCAGGCATCTATTGTGTCTCAAGGAAATTTATATCCCAATAACTGATAACTGTGATGTATTTCATTTAACAAATGTATACTGAGTGTTTCCTTTGTGCTAGGGGTTGAAAATACAGAATGGGAATGAAATAGTCATAGTTCCTACCCTGAATGAGCATAAGCCTATTATGTTATAATGAATAAATAGTGAATATACAATTCTTTTTACTCAATAAGCACCTACTGAGTACCTAATAGCTGTTGTGGGAGATACCAAGATGTATAAGATGGCTTATAGTCAATAAGATCAGAAACCCACTAGGGGCAGAAATAAAATGTATGGGAATTCAGAAGAGTGAACAATCACCTCTGGCTAAGAAAGGGAAGGAGACTTGAGATCAGGAAAGACTTCCAGGAAAAAGTGGCATAAAAGCTGGCTCTTGAAAGGCATATAGAATTAGATGCATGGAGAAGGGCATTAAGAAGGTAAGAGAGGCAAGGGAAGTGCCCCTAGAGGCTCATTCCAGTCTGGCTGGAATGAAGTAGGAATAGGGGTACAGATGAAGGTCAGAGGAAAATTATTAGAAGCTAAATGGTAACAGACTGAAGTCCAGGTGAAAGAATTTGGAATTTATACTGAGGAAATGGGAATCCATTAATGGCAAGGCTGGTGCTTTAGGAAGTTTAATAATTCAGCCATAGTACATAGGATTAATTGGTAGGGAGAGCAACTGGAGGAAGAGATCAAGTAGATTTTTATTGAAAGTGAAAGTAGGAGGAAATGGCCTAAATCAGGGGAAATGGTAGAAATGGGGAGGCAAGGAGGAAAGGTATTGTAGACAGAGACTCAATAAGTGATTAGAGAACAGTTGGGTAAAAGAGAATCATTAGGAAATTGTCTGTGGGTTTTAGTTAGGGTGACCATAAAGGACGACGATCCCATTACTAATGGGGTGGGGGAAAAGGAGACAGAAGGGGATCCAGCAAAAGAACCAAGAACCATCTAGAACTCTCCTAGGGATATTTCCTTTCTATACAGGGAGCACTGTGCTTGGCACATCTGAGGTACAATAAATATTTGCCAGATGAATGAAACATTTCAAAAAAGGAATCAGAAAATATAGATTAGGGGTAAAAAGAGAAATAAGTCCTCTTAAGACGTTTGCATTGTTTGTAACATCCCCCTTTCTGCTTTGGTTTTGTGTTTTGTCTTTTCTCCTCTTCACTTAATAGTAAACTCCTTCAGAAATAAGATGACTTATGTACTTGGCCTTGGTGGATGGTAAGGAAAACCGAAGAGTGAACTGGGGAGACAATAACCTCCTCATAGTTCTATTTGTAAAGTTCTACAAAATATATTTTAGTTCTACGTTTTGGGGCTAGGAGGCTTTGGGTCCAGGCTCTACTTTGCCACTTGCCTATCTGTGTGAATCTGGGCAAGTTATTTATTCTCTTTCTGGGCCTCATTTTCCTCATCTGTAAAATGAGGTAATAATAACACCTGCCTCATAGACTGTTACACAAAATAAAAACATGAGTGAAAACACTCAGCATGTCATCTGACATATATAGCGGACTCAAAAAGAGTTGTCTTCCCTGCTCCCTATATTTGGGGTGGTAATAATGGGCCTTAGAGATTTCTTGAAAATAAAGCACATCTGTCTTTTTTATAAGGCCACAAAGTCATCAAAAATAGATTTAGCTAGGGCATGACTCTGCTCTGTGCTTTACCTTTGGCAGAAGAAGGGTGAATGCTAACTCCAGAGAAAATTGTTCTCTCGACCTGAGTGGAGCAATGATGTTAATTGTGTATTGTCAGTATACACAAACCCTGCAGTAACAGTTTATAACATCTTCCAACTTCTGTAGCTAAATGAAGCTAATATTGAATTCATAGTATAGAACAGTTCCTAAACGAAGGCTTAATTTTAGCAAAAGGAAGAGACTACTTTTTCATCTTAATCTTGAAATCCTTAAAATGTATATTACTGGAATATTTGTTGTAAAAAACAACAAGATAATTACATAAAAGGTAATAAAAACTACCTTAAAGGGAAAATTTACAATTCAATGGAAGCCAATCTGATACAAGTAAGGGAAGAAGCTGCTGGTTCAGTAGAAAACCAATAGGTTGGGAGTCAGTTTCAATGAACTGTGTTCTAAAAGAGTGCTGTCCAATAGTACTTTTGATGATAATGGAAATGTTCCTTATTGGCAATGTCCAATACAGTAGTCACTTGCTACATGTGGCTACTGAGCACTTGAAATGTGGCTCATAAGACTGTGGAACTGAATATTTAATTTTTAATTAATTTAAACTTAAATTTAAATATCTACATGTGGCTATTGGCTACTATTTTGGACAGTACACTTCCACAGATTTCAAAGGTATTTCTTGAAAGAAAAAAAATAAGATTATATGGTTAAATAAGTTAGGGAAATGCTTCATCCTAAAAGTCCTCATTGGAGGTTCATAATGCACACAATCATATTAGAGACTAGAAGTTTTGTAATAAGGAAATGTAACTTTTCTTGGTCTTATTTTTTCCCCCAAACTCATTTGACCACGAGACACTTTTTTTTTCCTTTTAAACAGAATATCTATTAACACCTTATTGGCTGTGCAGTGAAGTTTGGGACGTGCTTGCTGAGTTACTTAATAAATGGCAGTGAGGCAACATGTTAATCATTTGATAAAAAAAAAAAAAAAGAAGTTAGATCTCCGCCTCATACCTTATATGAACTCATATTTTAAGTGGAATAACATTTAAATGTTAAGAAAAGAAACAAAAATATTAGAAGAAAATGGAGCTTAATACACTTATGCGGCCAATAAATGCATGAAAAGATACTCAACACTTTACTAGTAATCAAAGGAATTCAAGTTAAAGCAAGATTTAATTTTTTACCTATCAAATTAGCAAAGATGAGGAAAACAGGTAATAACTAGCATTGCTGAGAGACCATGGGAAAAACAAGCATTCTCATTGTTGACAGGAGTATATAAACATATGCAAGCTTTTTGAAGGGTAATTTGCCATTATATTTTAATTCTTAAGAAATGTCTGTGTGAAGGTATGACACTTTCAGAAATTTATCTTAAGGGAAATATTAAGGATGTGTGCAAAAATTTATGAAGGATGTTCATCACAGCAATATTTATAAAAGAAAAACTGAAACAATCTGAAAGTTCAAAAGAGGACTGATTAATTTAAATAATAGATTTTCATACAATGAAATATTTTCAGTCATTAAAAAATAAAGTTGTAGATACCAATGTATTGACATGGAAATATGTTTATGATATGCTACAAAAAGGAAGTTTATATAAAAATTTATACAAGAAAAATATACACGAAAAAAATCAAGAATGATAGCCAAAGTTTAAATATAGTTTTAAAAAGAGAATTATTAATGCTTCTTAACACTTTTTTCCTTCTACCTTTTAATACTGTTTGCTTTATATTTTTCCCCTTTCTTTTTATAATAAGCATATAACCAATAAATATAGCTATTTCCATTCAGGAAAAAAAAGGATATACCATCTCCCACTCTTACACTGACCTAAAATATGTCTGTTCTTTCAACTCGCTGGTCTCTTCTGTCCTCTGGAAAGAAAAGAAAAAACAAAACAGAGAAAGTCTAATATCTCTTCTATAAATATTCAAACACAAAGATGTAAAATTAATCTATTTACTAAAATTAGATTATGTCCAACTTCTAATGTATGATTCCATTTGCAATTTCACAAAAAGAATCAAATCCAAAGACCAAATGTGCTTTTCATGGCAGCATAAGCAGAAATATTTTCAGGAAGGAAGTTCAAACTTTTTTTTTTTGGTTTCAATTTCCCCCTATTAAACGTTTCCTTTTAATGCTAGCCTAAACCTAAATATATGTATAAAGTAGAATGTAAAAATTACCATCAAGATTTATATATCCCTCTTGAGGGCAGAAATTATTAGATTTTATGCATCCCCGTTTCTTTAGTGCTTGACAAACTGGAGAAAATTTAATAAATGTTTCTCCTGAATAAAATATAGAAGTAAAATACATTTTGAAAAACTCCTAAAAACACAAAATTGTTATAAACAGGAAGATTTCTCAATTGTATAAATTATTTATAAATTGAACAATATTCCTCTTGACATCAATATTTTACAAATAGAGGAATTCAGCTCTCAAAGTAGAAAAACTACTTGGTATGATGATGATGCCTGTTAACTCTCCTACCAGAATACTTAACTTTAAAGTATTTTAAGTATAAATTCCATTTGGTCCTGCCTTGGGCCAGGAAGATAAACTAGAAGACTTTCTAGAATTTCTTCTAGCACCAAGGTTCTCTATTTACTGTTCTGTTACTAGGCATGGCTATCAATGGCTAAGATGTCATTGACCATGAAAATAATTTTATTTTCAGTCTACTGTTTCTAACTCAAAGGTTCCATTTCTAATTGTACTACAATTTTTTTCCTTACTATAAACTTGATGTAAACACCAGCCTTTCCTTAAGCTGTGTTTTGCTTAAAATCTTCCGAGAAATGACTTTGTACAAATGCAAAATTTGAAATACCTGGGGTTGTAAAGACAGTGTGTAGGGAGGCCAAGAGGTTGAATGAGGGGTTTGAGTAAGATAACATTTTATGAAGGAGTGGACAGAATTTTATCATACGTATAAACAAATTAAAGCTAATAAGGTGTGATCAAGCTGAAGTTACGATGTGCCTGATTTCATAAATAACCACTGTGTTCAGCACACAATAGCTATATGCAGACACAGTTTGAAAGAGTATGAAAAACTCATCAAGTTTTAATCTTATTTGTCCTGTAGATTTCAAAGCCTGGTAAAGTATTTTTTTTCATAGATAGTTAAGAGGTAAATTGTTATTACAAACTCCTAATTAATGAGTTTCAAAAATGTGCTTGGCACATAGTAGGGGCTCAATGAAAGTTTTTAAAAGTTTTTTTATATATTGCTCAGAGACAGAGCAAGTGGGGGAGGGGCAGAGAGTGAGAGAAAGAATCCCAAGCAGGCTCCACAACTGCTAGTGCAGAGCCTGACTTGGGGCTGGAACCCACGAGGCTGAGAGATCATGACCTGAGCTGAAACCAAGAGTCAGCTTGGTTAACTGACTGAGCCACTCAGGGGTTCAATAAATAATGAATGAATGAAAAAATAATGAATTTATGTTTTACTGTATTGTGCTGATAGGAAAGCAGGATCTGAAGGGATCCAATAACACATAGAGAATTTTCTGTCTTAGCAATTTGTCTTTAAATGTTAATTAATACAAAATATTTGTGAACTACCTAACCAAATTTTAATTATATGCTATTAAGTAGGGCTAAACATTTCCAGCAACTATTTATTTTAGCTGCTAATGTAAAGTACCAAGTTGCTACAACAAATAGTAGTGAGAAAATTAGAGCCAACTAAGGTCAGAAATCTCCAAGCCATTGCTTTGATGGAGGACTTGAACCTACCACTCTACTATGAGAGAGTATTTATTTACTCACTGGCCATAAGGGAAGGAAGTCCTCAAGTTTTTTAACCTGTAATTTAGACGCTCGAAAATAATAATTGTAAATGGGACAATTTTTTTCAGTATCAGGACTGTGTTTGGTGCTTTCATAACAGATAAAGGTGTGGAAGGGGTAGTAGTCACTTAATCAGAAGCCAGAGAAAGGAAATTTCCGAGATCTTTTGTAATAAAAATTCTTAAAAAGCTTCAAAAATTTCCAGTATTCTTTCTGCTTTCAGATAGACCTGTTTCCTGGTTCCCCTAAAAAGGAGACAGACAGATGAACCTTAGCCTCTACATAAACTTGATTTTCAGCCTGTTAAACCATATCACTGTCCAAATGTTCTCCAAAAGTTAGACGGACAAGATCAATACAGCTAGTCATGCTGAAGAAAGTAGTCTCTCAGAGAATCTGGTTCAGAAAGTTAACTTCACATTACTTATTTGGATTAGTAATATTTGGACCCCATAATTAATTTTTTGAATATATTTTAAAAAGCACACAAGTTGGGGACTAGCTGGAATCTGGGCAGTAAATTTCACATAGTTTGGTATTGATCAATTTCTTTTTTTTTTTCTTTTTTCAACGTTTATTTATTTTTGGGACAGAGAGAGACAGAGCATGAACGGGGGAGGGGCAGAGAGAGAGGGAGACACAGAATCGGAAACAGGCTCCAGGCTCTGAGCCATCAGCCCAGAGCCCGACGCGGGGCTCGAACTCACGGACCGCGAGATCGTGACCTGGCTGAAGTCGGACGCTTAACCGACTGCGCCACCCAGGCGCCCCAAGTTTGGTATTGATCAATTTCTAATGAGACAGGTTATCTGGGCTTCAAGGACTTCCTTCTTGTTTGCTAATGCATTTTACTCATCCAAGAGGTTTAAGGGATTGACAAGGAGAGAGAAATCTTGACCTTAAAAAGTCAGAAACGTAGGATTTAACACGTGTAGATGGAATTTAAGAAAGGCCTTAGCAACACCTGGGAACCTATATATGTGGTAAAGCCACTGCCTATCAAAAGTACTAACATTATCACTTATAATACAAAAGAATGGGCTGGCCTCTTGACATGTAAAATGCTAATGGACCTCCACACTGGTAAACACATCTCTGTAGAAAGGTATGTAATTTAGTTCAATCTATGTTTCTTTAGACTGGTCAGTCACACTGGGGAAACAAAGTAACTTAACAGACCCTTTAGAGATCACTTTATAGTAAAATTTAGTTAAAGATTATTTATTGGTCTAGTCTCTTCATTCCTATCTTCTGACAATCCAACCTACACATTACTTCTAGATTAATTTTTCAAACAGAACTCTAATAATTACATTATTCTACTCCAAAGATTTTAACATCTCTCCATTATCTACCAAATTAAGTACAAATTACATCTTGACATTCAATGATTTCCACAAAAAGAGCCCCAGCCTATCTTTCCCAATTTATTTCCTAGTACTGCTCCTACATACATAGGCACAAGTACAGTACTCTAACAGGCCCAAATTATTAGGCAACAGTGGATTAATTAGTACTGGTTGCTGCCCCTACCGTATAAGAGGAGAAGAAAATAGCCAGTTCCCTACTTCCACAGAGAGGCTGGGAAGTGAAAACTACTCTAGTATTTTTCTGAAACAGAGAAGTGATCTATCATGCTCTTGTTTAAAAAAACTATTACAGTCAGCTTTTTATAAATCTAGGGTCCATGGGCCAGGATGCAGCTAGAATTAGGGTTCCATGAACTTGGACTGGGAAAAAAATTGCATTCTGGATTTTTAATAATCTCTAGCTGAAATTTAGCATTTTCTTCAATAAGTATAGGCAATAATCCACAGCAGTATTAGCAGTCCCTATGTCTTTGTCACCAATAGAAATATGATATTTTAATATCACATTGAAGTTACGAGTATCTCAAAATATAATTTATATGCATCACTATTTTGAAATTACATAATTAGGCCTGCTGCCAGATATTATTTAATGCATAAAGAAGCACATATGTAACTACATCATACAGTTGTTTGAATATTCTAAAACTTCCAATAAAATTGATTTTATTTCTATGCATTTTATTTTGTATATTTAAAAATATTATTCTGAGATAGGGTTCATAGGCCAGGCTGCCAAAGAAGTCTGTGGTGTAAAAAAGGTTATTTTATCTTTGTTTTTTATACCTATTAATTGCTTATAGTAGATTATCTAAACACTTTAGCATGGAATTCAAGGCTCTTCATAATCTATTCACACCCACTTTATCGCCTTTATCTCTGCCCCACCCCTACTCTCCATATTAAGCCCTAGTCATACCAGACAACAGTAACTGTCTTTTATCTGGAGGCAGATAGACTGGTTTTTGAATTAGCCCTAGTTAATAGTCAGTAGCCTTGCACTCACTGGCTTTGGCATTGCCTTATACAGACCTCTCTGCTTGCCAAGGGAATTATTCTTTTTAAAGGTTTGTTTTCCCTAATACTATGAGGCCTTAATAGGGCTATATCTTTAAAATTTTTTAATTTTTTTTTTCTTTTTGAGACAGAGAGAGACAGAGCATGAGTAGGGGAGGGGCAGAGAGAGAGGGAGACACAGAATCCGGAGCAGGCTCCAGGCTCCGAGCTGTCAGCACAGAGCCCGATGCGGGGGTCAAACTCACAAACCGTGAGATCATGACCTGAGCCGAAGTCAGACACCCAACCGACTGAGCCACCCAGGTGCCCCTGAATAGGGGTATATCTTAACTATCTTTATATCTTATTCCTTAAATGATTGATGAAATGAGTAATAAAAGATTCTAAATTGGCAAGGCACTGTATGCAGTAATTTCCAGGGGAGTAAAGTTAGTCTTTGAATCTCAAATTGACTTAGCGCTGATCTTTTTTGAGGACATAAATAAAGATACCCTTGATTCAGCCCTAAGGCTGGATCCCCAGCTGATAAATGCTGGATGGTAGGGAAAGGGAGAGTAAAGAGAGCCCTAACTGAGGTGGACTTCATTTTACATCCTCAGATTGAGGGATGTAACTGTGTTGAAGGGAAAGGCAAAAATGACACTTTTTTCCCATTTCCCAGAGTGGTTACCCAAAACTTCCATCACTCTGCTCAAGCTTCTCATTCCAGCCCCAACTCTTTCATCAAATAACTCCCACCTTAATGTTACAGAGCCAACACCATCAACTTCCTGCCCCTCCTTACTTTCCCATCCTTTATTGGTTCTCAACCGTCAGCGTTAGTCACCTCAGAAACTTTTTTTTTTTTTAAATACTGATGGCCTGGGCCCTAGTCCCGGTTTATTCAATTGGTCTTGGGTGGAGCAACAGCATTTTTTTTTTTTTAAACTTCTCAGGTTATTCTAACATGCATACAAGGTTGAGATCCACTAGTGCTCCTGAAGCTATCAATCAGCCACCCTTATCCATGAATTGTCCACTTCGAGTTCCACGGTGGACCACTTCTATGCCTAAGTCTCCCATCTTTAAAGAAAACATTCTTGCGGCCCACATTCTCGCCCCTTAACTCTCTCACAATCTTACTATGATGCTTCTTTAAAGGGTAATCTACACCTATCGCTTCCGCCAGCTATATTCTATTCCTCTTTTTACTCTTAACAGCCAGTACTATGATTGGCTTTTGTGCCCGTCATTCTCTCTGCTTGTCTCATGTTTCTCTGACCAGCTACTGCTCACTGGCCTTTTAACACAAGAGTGGCCAAAAGGTCACCTTGGAAAAGGTTTCCCCAAGTCGTTCCACACAAGCAGGGGCCCCTCTTCTATGCTCAAAGAGGACCCTGTGCCTTTTTTTTTTTTTTTATATTATAATTTCACTTTATTACCACTGCGGATTCTCTCAAAGTCTCCCATGTAACACAGCACTTCAGAAAGCTGAAACGGTTTCATTTGCTTCTGACTTCCTGGAGTCTAAAGCACCAGAAAGCACTCAGTGAAAAGTCTGAGGAATGAATGGAAAGCGAGACTAGGAAACGGAGGTCGGGGGCGGGGAAATGCGAGGGGAGAGGGCGTGTGTGTGGGAAGGGGCGGGGGCTAAGAGGGGCGGCGCTGAGAATCCTGCGCCAGAACTGGGGAGGGGGCAAGGACACGTTAAGTCGGCTAGGGCAGCAAAGCAGCTCCCCGACGGGACACACCGCCTTACCAACCAAAGTGGGGAGGCGGCTTCTTACCTGCCTCGGGCCTCACCACCCCAACCAGCCTTCAGGCACCTCAGTATTGGCCGGAAAGCGAGAGCTACAGTCGTAAACTCAGAGTTTTCTACCCCAACCTTGCGACATTCCTCTCTAGTAGAGTGAGAATCTGAGGCAGCGTTCCGAGCTCTGCCGTAAGGTGAGGAAGAAAAGTTTGGGCGGGGCCGCCTGGGGCGGACGAATGGGGCGTGCCCGCGCAAGCGCCAGCCGTTCTCTCCGGCGGCGTCACGTGCGGGGGCAGGGCCGGCAGGCTGGCCGGCTCCGGCAGGCGGTAGGGGGCGTGGGAGGTAAGTGCGCGCGCGCCTGCTCGTCTGCAGCCGAGGAGTCGCTCGGGGCGGGGCCGCGTGCGCGGGGTCGGGGGCGCGCGGGCCTGAGCGGACGAGGGACGCGGCGGCGGTTGGCGGTGGCTGCTGAGGGTACCGCAAGGACTGTGAGAGGCGGCGGAGGAGGCACCCGCGGCACCGGCAGAGGCGGCGACAGCGGCTGAGGCGACGGTCCAACGCGTGCTCTCTGGGCGGGGTGCGGCGGGGGATGTGCCCTCGCGGGCCGGGCGGAGTCTCTCTGACAGGGCGGGGGATGCGCGGCGGCCGCTCTCCCGGACCCTGAGGCAGCTGGGCCCACCCTCCTGGAACCGTTTGACTCTTGGTGGCCTCAGCCTCTGCGGTCTCCGGCGCCCTGACCCTGGGGCCGCGGGTAGGAGGTGGCGTTTCCCGAAGAGGAGGGGGCTGCAGTGGCCACCGCGGCGGAGCCCGAGGTAAGACCCGCCCAAGCCGCCCAGAGGCCCTGCCGCCCGGCCCGGCCCACGTCTCGGTCTCGCTCTTTGGCTCCTTTGGGGCAGCCCCGCCCCAGCGGAGACGCCCCGTGAGCGGGTCTGCCTAGGAGCCTCCCAGACACCAGATCGCAGCGCTGGGTCCCCGGTAGACCCCACCCATCGTATCTTCCATTGGCCAGACACCACTCCGGCCCGCCAGCTCCCGGACGGTTCTGTCACGGCCCCCCATCCCCAGCACAGCCCGTTAGAACCCCCTTCGGACTCTCTTAGGACTCCTCGTGGAGCCTCCAGACTCCGTTACGGCCTCCCGTAAGCTGACCCGGTCACAGTTCCTCTGACACCCAGGCGCGGCCGCCCCCTAACCCAGAGCGACCTTGCAGCCCACCCCTGCCTGCGGACCCCTCCCAGTTCGCTTCCCGTCAACCGTACCCTCCTCGCCTTGCGGATAGTCTGTTCTTGATGCTCTCTCCTCCCAGTGGATCTGGTGTCAGCCCCTCTGTAGACACCATCAGACAGCAGCCTCTCCCCCAGTCCTCTCAGGCAGACCTTGTTATCTTTCTCTTTTCTTTGGTTGGAAGAGTTTTGCCTTTAAATCCTGGAGGGGTGTTTGCTTAACCTAGTGTACTCCCTACCCCCCCCCCCCCCAGTGGGACCTAAGGGGACTAACTGACACCCAAAGGAGGGAGGGGACAGGGAAGAGTGCGGGCCCAGGGCAGGGGTGTGTGTGCTAATATAAGGTCATACAGCCTGCTTCTCATCTTGTCTCTTCTGTAGAACGTGTGAGGTAGTCCAGTCTGACATTTAGGGACCTCTGTAAGAATTAAATCACATTACATTAAGGGATGTGACTGTGTCTCCATGTAGTATCATTTGCTTCCCTTTCTGGAAGATTTTTACACATTTTTTTTGTTTTGTTTTTGAGTGACACAAGGCGATTGTTTTTTGTTTTTTTTTTAACGTGTTTTTTGAATTTTCCGGAAAAATAAGACTTGTGGCTTTCCTTAATCCCTGAAGATTTTAATGTCAATTTAGTAATAAATTTCTGCTACCTGGTGCTGCTCCTTTTCCAAGGAGCAAGTACAGTTATCATGCAGTGTTGACTGATGTCATTACCAATAGCCTTCTCAGCAGTAGTGAAATAGTGAATAAAATCTTGTTTGTGGAAGTTGAACTCCTGAGTTGTCAAGAAGGAAACGTAATGATGCACTAAGTGATCAGTACCTAGGGATGAAGTATATAGTGAGGTTTTTGTAGTTAGTACTTTAAAATTTTTTCTTTTGTGTGTGTGAAACTGAAGCGGGAGAAAATCATATTAAAATTACAGGTAATAACTAGACATAGTATACAAGTCAAAAGGTTCTAAAGAGTATGCAGCAAAACGTTTCTCTTCCCCCTTTATCCTGCAACCACCTGTTTTTACTTTTTAGAGGCAACTACTATTTCCATCTTTATGTGGGTCCTTCCTGTGATTTTTAAATTTATATTCTCAAATATATTCTTAAAATGCACCACAAATGCTTGCAATACTATACACTCTATACCTCCCCTCACTGCCCCTCATTGCCCCTCACTTGATAGTAGAGCCTAGAGCTCATTCAATTAGAGTACATATGGACATGCCACATTCATGGGCTGTATAGTATTCTCTTTTTATGATCTTGACATTATTTTTAGTCTTTGCTTTTACAAACGGTCTCATTTGCTTTTCTTTTAGTGTATCAGCTGTTACATGTATGTTGTAAATAATTATCAGGATTTAAAAAAATTTCCTGATGATTCTTTTGTATTGAACCTACAAAAAAGGATATAACTAAAGTTATCATTGAACCTCCGAGCTTTCACGGAGTGATTCATTAGCTTTGATGGTGATTACAATATTTATCAAATAAGTTATTGAAGGATATAAAGTCGGGGACTGAAATGATCAGATTTGCATTTTTAAAAGGTCACTGGCTGCAGTGAGGAGGGTGGATTAAAGGGTAGTCTAAGGCTAAGGGCAGGAATATTAGGCAAATGATGATAGGGAGTCTGGATTTGGGTATTGGGAGTAGAGAGGACTTGGTGATTTCATTGGATTTGGAATTAGGGAGAAGGTTCATAGAAGATTTAGGTTTCTAGCTTGTGCCCTTCACTGAAGTGGGAATTGATAGAAGGGAGGAATGGGGTTTTTATTTTTGTCAAAAAAGAATTTGTGACAGGTTGGATTTGGGTGATTATATTTCTGTCAGATACTGACGGCCAGGAGACAGCTGGCTTTGTGTCTTAAGCTCATTATCAAATTCTGGATTGATAGTAATAGATTTGGGGGCAAAAGGTATAAATGAGAGGAGAAAAGATTATAGGACAGAAATCCAACATTTACATTACAGATAGAAGTTGAATGTCTAAAGCTAGTAAAGTAAGTGATTAATTTTCTTTAAGTTTGTTTATTTTGAGAGAGAGAGCCCACAAACAAGGGAGTGGCAGAGAGAGAGAGAGAGAGGGTGACATAGAATCTGAAGCAGGCTTCAGGCTCTGAGCTGTTAGCATAGAGCCAGATGCTGGACCCGGCTTGAACTCACGAACTGTGTGAGATCGTGACCTGAGCCAAAGTCAGATGCTCAACTGACTTGAGCCACCCAGCTGCCCCAAGTGATTAAGTTCTTTAAAAAATCTTATTATGGTTTACGTATCAATAGTGAGGTTCACGGTCTAATGTGATGTAATAGTTTTTTCCCTTAGTTAACAATAATGCCTTAGTTTATGAGGGAAATGAGAGTAAAATTAGATTTTTTTAAAGAAGTAAAACCTCAGTAGAAATTAGTACTATAAACCCATCCTTTCTAATCATTTGAATTTTACTATTGCAGATGTTTGTTCAGTCTTCTTTGTTTGTAGAGAAGTGTAGGATATTTGAAAATATGGTTTACCAAGAATAGTGTTTCCTAGTTTGCATGATTTTTTAGTTGTATTAACTTAATTTAAAATAAATATTAGTCAAAAAATTTTGGTTCATGTTTAAAAAATTTTTTTTTAATGTTTATTTACTTTTGAGACAGAGAGACAGAGCATGAATGGGGGAGGGTTAGAGAAAGGGAGACAAAGAATCTGAAGCAGGCTCCAAGCGGTCAGCACAGAGCCCGATGTGGGGCTTGAACTCATGGACTGTGAGATCATGACCTGAGCCGAAGTCGGATGCTTAACCGACTGGAGCCACCCAGGCACCCCTGGTGGTTCATGTTTTAAAATCTAACATTGACTTTTTTTTTTTAATGTTTGTTTATTTTTGAGAGAGACAGTGACAGTGTGAGTGGGAGAGGGGCAGAGAGAAAGGGAGACACAGAATGCCAAGCAGGCTCCAGGCTCTGAACTGTCAGCACAGAGCCCGACGTAGGACTAAACCCATGAACTGTGGGATCTCACATGAACTGTGAGATCATGACCTGAGCTGAAGTCAGACACTCAACCGACTGAGCCACCTAGGTGCTCCCCGACTCTATGTATTTCTAAGTTTAGAGCTGCTGTATAGATCTCTAACTTTGATGATGAATCACTGCTAATGAATTCACTTATGAATTCACTTATGAATCACTGCTTATGGATATCTCCTCTTGGATTCACATTTCACAAGCACTTCAAATGTGTGCAAAATAAAAACTCTTCTCTGCTTCTCTTTCTTCCAAAAAGGCGAGGGGAGAGGGAGACAAACTGCAACAAAAATTTTTGTTTTTTATTTCCTATCTTGGTGAATGGCACCACTCTCCTTGAGAAGTCTTCAGGAACCTGTGAATCATTGTCCACTCTGTACCTTAAACGTTACTAAGTGCTCCACATTCTCCCCCATGATAATTTCATATTTATTGTTGTTTTTGTTGTTTCTATTTTATTTTAACCAGAAATGTCTCTGGTGCTCCTGTAATGTGTTCTAAGGAGTCTTGTTGCTTTCTCTTTTCTGCCTCTTGTTTTGTCTTACCCTCCAATTCATTCTCTGCACTGCTGCCAGATTAGGTGTTCTAAAATGCTCTTTTAGTTAGAGTCTTTCATTTGCAAAGAGACTCAAGTTACAGTAAGTAGTGGAGTGCTTTTTAAAAGGAAACATGCAGAAAGGGAACCTAAGAAAAGTTAAACACCTTGGTCTCAAGAAGAACAGGAGTTTAATAAATAAAACTAAAAGCAGAAAAATACATATTTCACTCCTAGTGCTCTGTGGTTAATGTGTCTTAGATACTTTTACGATTTCTCTTTTTTTCTCCCTACTCCAGTTTTTCCTCTCACAGCTTCCCTTTATTCCCAATTTATGCCTCCTTATAACTACTGTGTTACTCCTGTGCCAACATTTTGCCTCCTGGATGCTGGCATTTTAACTTGAGCTGTTTGTTAACTTCTTCCTTTTCCCTAGGATTTTCTGGTTTGAATTTCTAAGAAACCATCTCTTGGGCTCAGCTCTTTTTCTCATGGGCTACTAGTAAGCCTGTGTACTTGGGACATGTGATCACTCCTGGCCATTTAGTGTTGGCCATGTGTTTATTTGTGCATGTGGGTGCGGGGCAGGATCATAATGGTGAAAAGCACAGGGCAGTGTGTGGGCTAATTTCTCACAAAATAGGATTGCAAGCATGGCAGACACTATAGTTGACATTTGTAGTACAAATACAAATCCTTTCCTATTGAAAGATCTTCAGTGTCTTCTCATTGCTTTCAGGATAAAGCTTAATTGTAGCATGGCATGTATGTGAGATTCTTTATGACCTATTACTTTTCTAGGCTTTCCTCCCATGCTCTCTTCCTTAAATTCTTTGATCCACCCTTATTGAACTTAGGATTCCGCCCAGATAAGGTGCTTTTTTCTCTTGTCTTTGCATCTCTCTTCCTTTCCTGTCTTTCCCTTCACCCATTCTTTGCTTGGCTAATTCCTATCTGACCTTCAGGATTTGTTTCAGGTATATCTTCAGGAAGATTTCTTTTACTTCTTCTAGATTGAGTTAGATGCCACTCATGTGTGCTCCTACTTAGTGCTTATGTCTGTCATAGCTCTCAAATGAAATTCCTAATTACTTGTGTATTTAACTTCTTTTTTATCCCTACTATATAGGAAGGAAGACTTAGATTGGGGATTTAAAAAAAATATGTATATGTGTGTGTGTGTGTATAATGTTTTTTTTATAAATTTTAAAGTATACAAAAAAGTACACAGATCCTAAGTGAATTTTCACCAAGTAAACACACCAGTGTAACCAACACCCATGGTAAAATGCAGAATATTTCTACAACTCCGTAAGCTACCTCATGCCCTTTTCTAGTTACTAATCCAGTTCAAAGAGGATTTAATTTTAAATGGGAAAACTCTTTTAATGTTTTTTTCTACATATTTTGTGTGTATCTTTAGACATACGAGAGATAGGTATCGGGATTGTGATCCTGTAGAACGAATATAATTTGTTATATTACAGAAATGTAATTTTCGCATACTTACATGCAACAGACAAATTTGAAATCACATTCTACTAATATTCTAATATTCTAATATTCAGTTGTGGGATGTTTATATTTAAGTAGATTTTCTTGTTTATAAGTTTAATATTTCAGAGTGGTAGAAAATAATATGATAGATCAAAGAATATTTGTTGAAAATAGCCTATTAATTTTGAATGGTGAACTTGCTGAAGATGTGTATAGTAAACATGTAAAGCACTTTCCAAATGGCGTTTGGCCTCTGAGTTTTAATGTGAATTATGTTGCTAGCATATTTTGGCAGTGGGGTTATCCAGCGGGCAACCGGAGTGTAATTTTACATGTACAGTGAGGAAAGTACTAGCTGTCCTATGTCATAGACAGCTGGCTTGCTAAGAATTTTTTTTTTTTTACAACCAGCAATCATTTTAGAGTGTATTTTTTCTTTTTCTCAGTTTTGATTTTTCTTTGACATTATGTAGCTCTTTGAATATGAAGGTATTCTTTTAAACATACTTTTTCCTCAGATGGGCTTTTCTGTCTGTAAATATTAATTTAAGTCCATTAAGGCCAATCAAGTAGAAAGAATATGGACTTTCAAACCTGGATTTCCAACAACCTCAATTCAGTTTCCAGCCTCATCATTTATAAGCTGTCATTTATAGGCAAGTCACTTAACATTTCTGAGCTTTAGGAATGTGCGTTTCTCAAATTGGAAATACTTACCTGACACAAGATTATCATTTAGAGTTAAAAAAAACTTTGTGTAAAGCACTAGGCACATAGTTGATATTCAACAAATTTTCCTTTTCTCCTGCAAATATGTCTATTTCTTGTTATATTTAAATATGAGGTCAGGAATTTAAAGAATTCATTGTGTGGCATTTAGAATAAATGGCTAATCAGGGGCGCCTGGGTGGCGCAGTCGGTTAAGAGTCCGACTTCAGCCAGGTCACGATCTCGCGGTCTGTGAGTTCGAGCCCCGCGTCAGGCTCTGGGCTGATGGCTCAGAGCCTGGAGCCTGTTTCAGATTCTGTGTCTCCCTCTCTCTCTGCCCCTCCCCCGTTCATGCTCTGTCTCTCTCTGTCCCAAAAATAAATAAATGTTGAAAAAAAAATTTTTTTAAAAAAAGAATAAATGGCTAATCAAAGTTTGTTGCTAATAGAAGTAAATCGTAGAAAGTCGGCTAGCTGTCTTTCAACTGTGATAATATTTTTGAATTCAAGAAGTTTCAAAGAAATGCTTTTGATTTCTTACTATATAAGTTTAATGGATGTTAGAATGTATTTTGATTCAATGTATTATGATACTTCAATTGAAGTATCATAAGACAATGTTCTGTTTGCCAGTGACAAACATTCCTTAAATCATTGACAGATTGTAGTACTATTGCTATTTGTAATGTGTAAGTATTTGTTTGAAATCTGTTTACTTATATTGATTAGATGATAGTGGGTTGAGTAATCTCTGGATTTTTTTTCTTTAAAAAAATTTTTTTTAATGTTTATTTTTGAGAGAGAGAGAGAGAGAGAGAGAGAGAGAGAGAGAGAGCGCGCGCATGCACACTACTTGGGAAGGGGCAGAGAGAGACGGAGACACAGAATCTGAAGCAGGCTCCAGGCTCTGAGCTGTCAGCACAGAGTCTTTGGGAGGCTTGAGCTCATATCACGATCTGAGCCGAAGTTGGATGCTTAACAAGACTGAGCCACCCAGGTGCCCCTTTTTCTTTTTAAATATAAAGAAGAAAGTTCTTCAGATGACTGTGTGGATATGTGTTTATAAATGATTTTTAGATCGTATTTTTTCCTTACTTTCTTTTGAAACTCTACCTTCTTTTGGTTCTCTTCCAGCCTCTCCCCTATTTTTTTTTTTAATAATAAAAAAACTTAGAGAATAATGAAAAAATTGAATGATTAGGACAAAGAACATTGATATGTCTGCCACCTAGATTCAGGTTATCAATGGCCCATCCGTATTTGCTTTATTGTTCTTTATACGTATGGACATGTGTATACTTTCACTGAGCCTTTTGAAAGCTGTGACTATTATGATGTTTATCTCAAAATACTTCAGCATATATCTCCTAAGAAAATAAATATTCTTGGGGTGCCTGGCTGGCTCAGTTGGAAGAGCATGTGACTCTTGATCTTTGGTTTGAGAGCCCCATGTTGGGTGTAGAGATTATTTAGATAAAACTTAAAAAAAAAAAAAAAGATATTCTCTACATCACCACAGTGCCATTACCAACACCTAGAAAAATAAGTCATTTCCTAATAGCATTTAATATTCAGTCTATATTTAAAATTTTCCCATTTGTCCCATAAAATGATTTTTTCAAACCAGAATTCAGTCAAGATTTTTGTATTGCATTTGATTATCTTTTTAGTCTCTTTTAATCTAGAAAATTTCCTTCCTCCACTCCTGTTTCTCTCATGATATTGACATTTCTTTGAGAAGACGAGATCATTCTTGTGGAATGGCCTGTTTTCTAGAGTTACCTGATTGTTTCTTTGTGCTTTTGTTTAACTTATTCCTTTGTTCACTGTGTATTTTGTAAATTGGAAGTTATATTTTATTTTTTTTCAACGTTTTTATTTATTTATGGGACAGACAGAGACAGAGCATGAACGGGGGAGGGGCAGAGAGAGAGGGAGACACAGAATCGGAAACAGGCTCCAGGCTCTGAGCCATCAGCCCAGAGCCTGACGCGGGGCTCGAACTCACGGACCGTGAGATCATGACCTGGCTGAAGTCGGACGCTTAACCGACTGCGCCACCCAGGCGCCCCTGGAAGTTATATTTTAAAGGCTTGAGTTAGATGCATATTAAAGAAGTTTTGGCAAGAATACTTCATAGGTGATGTTATATTTCATGTTGTATATTACGGGAGGTACATAATGTCACTATTAGTAATCTAAGTTTTATGAAGTTTAAAGTTGGTGTTTGCTGACTCTCCATTGTAGAAGTGTATTTTTCCTGCTGTGATCAAATACAATAATTTGTGGGGGTGATACTTTGGTACCATAAAAAATTACATTATTCAGTGTTCCTTACCTCATAATTTTAGCATCCTTTGTTGAACCTTAGGCAATTCAGTTATTTAATTGAAACTTGAAAATTAGTGATTTTTCTAATTCTATTATTGTTTTTACACTTACTAGCTATCATTCTTCAGTTAACAAGAGCTTTATAACCTTCCAGCAACTGGGAATGAACTATAGTTCTTCCTAAAGGGCAGAGTAAATAAATGCTTAATTCTTTCTCATCTAATTTTCAGAGTGAGGAGTTGGTCTATGAGTTATTACAATGGTAACAAATGAATGTTGTTATGATCTCTTGGATTTTACTTTGTTGAATTACAATAAGTTACAGATATTGTTCTTTTTGGTGCTCAAATGGTCTCAAATAAGGGCATTGGGAGCCCCTCCAAGCATAGCCCTCAGTTCTTTTTGCACAAATGCATTATTAGTCATTGAATGAGCCCTTTTGAGTATTAGATACCTTGGCTCACCATGGACTTTTCCTGCTTTAGATTTCAATTAGCAGTTTCTCTTCAGGAGCTCTGTCTCCTTATAATGGAGGATGATATTTAGAAACCAGTATCTGGATGCTAAATATGCTCATTTTTATGGGGCTGTCACTACTTCTAGGCCTTGCCTTGTCTGGAGGGGAAAAAAAGCATGAGGTCATATTGATAATTCTAATTCAAATTTAATGCTGTGGGTATTTCTTTCCTTTTTTTTTTTTTTAAGTTTAATCTCTTTTACATTGAAAACCTTAGTTTTTCTTAACTTTTATGTATATGTATATATTTAAAGTACACCTTAAATAGTTTCAAGATAAATAAACCTACTCAGTGAAGCTTAAGATTTTTTTTTGCATTTCATTTTGTCCTTAGAATGTATCCCAATAAGGATATACTTATTGTTAGTACTATATTTAAAAGTCACTTGAAATCATTATTTTCTCAGTGTGATTGTTACCAATTTGATAGGTATGTAGTTAGATCCATTTGTTTTTCATTTTAGGGTTTGCTCCCCCCCTTTTTTTGTTTTGTTTTGTTTGTTTAATATTACTCTTTGAATATATGAAACACTTACATAGTTCAAAGGAGAAATCAAATGAAAAGGCATATATAGAAATCTCATTTTTATCCCTGTCTCTTCTATTCTGTTTCCTCCTTGCTCCTGTAAAGGTAACATTTTTGTGAGTTTTTGATCAGTCATTCCAGTATTTTTTCTCTTTGAAAAATAAGATGTATGTGTGTATTCTCCCTTCATATGCCAAAGGTGTGTGTGTGTGTATGTATGTGTATGTGCACGTGCATGTGTGCGTGAGCAATATCTATGTATACTGTTCTGTAGCTTTTTTTTTCTCCACTTAATATATTCTGGAGAGTACTTCATATTGGTACATTCGGATCTTTCTCATGGAGGCATAATATTCTGTGCTGATATACCATAGTTTTAATGAATCTGGATCTGATGGATATTTGTGTTTAATTTTTTGGACTATAAGTAATACATATGGAATAAATTAATTAAAAAAAAAGTGTCTTCCCCAAGTAATTGAGAAGGAGTTGATTTGTTCCAGAGAGCTATAGTTTGAGTGGGCATTGTTGTGTTTTGTTGTTGTTGTTGTGAAGAGAATTTCATGGTATGTTTTGGGACATAGTATACTTTCTTCCCCTTGTATATTAGGTCATTGGTGTTAATGTTAATCTGCTTTTATTGTTGTATGATACGAGGGTCAGACAATAGATGATTCACTTGCTTTTTCTTCCTCTGCTTCTTGGTTTCTTTTAAAGCATTGGAACTAAAAACCTGATGTCCTGGGTGTTTTCATGTAAGGATAACTCAAGTTTGTCTTCACTTTTTTTCTACAACTTCCCCCTCCCTCACTTTAGCCTTCTTCTTTTCTGCCTTAAATCTCTCAGATTTTGGGATTCCAAGCATTTTGTGACAGTTGCTTATAGTCTGATGTATAATAAGATGTATATTATGAGTATAAATAAAAAGTAAGAGATCAAGAATACCAAAGGGAGAGGGAAGGGCATCTGTTAGGATAGAAGGAATTCAAGCTCTGGGGCTTGTGAAATAGAAATTGGAAGTTAGGGAACCTAGCCATTCAGATCTAAATTGTCTTTTACTCCAGTGCTTGAAAGTAATGTTTCGTTTATTGTTTTTTTTTTTTTTAAATAGAAGTATAGTTAATATGCAATGTTGTATTAGTTACCACTGTACAGCGTAGGTGATCCACTATTCTATGCAATTACCCATTAGGCAGTGTTCACCATGCTAAGTGTGTTTATCATCTGAATTTGTTTCATTTACTGAACAAAATTTTTCAGTATCTACCATAAGCAACTTCGGGGAAATACTAAAAATTATATAATTTAGTAGCCTTTTTTTTTTTTTTTTGAATGAGCACTAGGTACCAGACTTACATAGGTTGCTTTATTGTTTTTTTTAATTCTTTAAATGTGTTATTTATTTTTGAGAGAGAGAGAGACAGAAAGTGAGCAGGGGGAGGGGCAGAGAGAGAGGGAGGCACAGATTTGGAAGCAGGCTCAAGGCTCTGAACTGTCAGCACAGAGCTCCGTGTGGGGCTGAAACTCAGGAGCGGTGATCTGACCCGAGCTGAAGTCAGATGCTTAACCGACTGAGCCACCCAGATACCCTGTGCCCCATAGGTTGCTTTATTGTGTTAAATTACTATAGCAATGGTATGCAGTTTACTTTTCCTTTTATTCATATATATAGGAGAGTGAATAAAACTTGCAATTTGAAGAAAATTTTGAAGTAAATATTTGTGTTGTCATCACCCAGGCCAACAAATCAGGATTGCCTCTCCCTTCCCTTTAAAAAAAAAATTTTTTTTTAATGTTTTATTTATTTTTGAGACAGAGAGACACAGAGTGTGAGCAGGGGAGGGGCAGAGAGAGAGCGAGACACAGAATCCAAAGCAGGCTCCAGACTCTGAGCTGTCAGCACAGAGCCTGATGCAGGGCTCGAACTCACGGACTGTGAGATCATGACCTGAGCTGAGATCAGGAGTTGGACGTTTAACTGACTGAGCCACCCAAGTGCCCCTATTCATTCTATTTTTGATGGACATTTGAGTTGATTTCATTTTCTTGCTGTTATACAAATAATTTGGTGGTAAGTGCTCTTCTACCTGTTTCATATTTTCAAGTGTATAAATGTTTCTCTAGAATTTATAGGAATGGAACTGCTAAGTTGTGAGGTATGCACATGTTCAACTTTGATAATGGCAACGTGTTTTTCAGAATTATTTTAATTTATACTTCCTCCAACACAGTATATAAGTTCCCATTGCTCTGTTGTTGTTGTTTTTTTTTTAAAGATTTTATTTTTTTTATTTCATTTATTTATTTATTTATTTTATTTAAAAAATTTTTTTTCAACATTTTATTTTATTTTTGGGACAGACAGAGACAGAGCATGAACGGGGGAGGGGCAGAGAGAGAGGGAGACACAGAATCGGAAACAGGCTCCAGGCTCTGAGCCATCAGTCCAGAGCCCGACGCGGGGCTCGAACTCACGGACCGTGAGATCGCGACCTGGCTGAAGTCGGATGCTTAACCGACTGCGCCACCCAGGCACCCCTAAAGATTTTATTTTTAAGTAATCTCTACACCCAGTGTGGGGCTTGACCCATAGCCCCAAGATCAAGAGTTGCATGCTCCACTGACTAAGCCAGCAAGTTGCCCCTCCATTGCTCTACATTTTTAACACTTGGTATTGTCAGACTCTTAATTTTTGCCAGTGTGAAGGGTGTGATGGTATGCCATAATTTTATTTATTATTTAAAAAAAAATTTTTTTTTCAACGTTTATTTATTTTTGGGACAGAGAGAGACAGAGCATGAACGGGCGAGGGGCAGAGAGAGAGGGAGACACAGAATCGGAAACAGGCTCCAGGCTCTGAGCCATCAGCCCAGAGCCCGACGCGGGGCTCGAACTCACGGACCGTGAGATCGCGACCTGGCTGAAGTCGGACTCTTAACCGACTGCGCCACCCAGGCGCCCCTTTATTTTTAATTTTTTTTTTTTTTTTTGGTATGCCATAATTTTAATTTGCATTTCCATGATGGCTCATTAAGTTGAACATCTTTTCATAGATTTGAGTTTTCTTTCTCTTCTCTTTTTCTTTTTAAAGTTTATTTTGAGGGTGGGGAGGGACAGAGAGAGAGGGAGAGAGAATCCCAAGCAGAATCTGTGCTGTCAGCATGGAGCCCCACATGGGGCTCAAATCCATGAACCGTGAGATCATGCCCTGAGCCAAAATCACGAGCCAGACGCTTAACTGACTGGGCCACCCAGACACCCCCATTTGAGTTTTCTTCATATGATGTGCCTGTTCAAGTTGTTTGCCCAGTTTTTTTCTGCTTTTCTTACTGATTTTTAGGAATTCTGTATGTTTTGGAGACTGGTCCTTCAGTTATACCTGTTACAAGTTATGTTCTTGGCTTGTTGGTGCTTGTTGATCAACAGAATTTCTCAGTGTTAACATAGTTGAATTTATCAACCTTGGGTAGTACTTATTGAATCTTTTTTTTTTTTTTTTTAATTTTTTTTTCAACGTTTATTTATTTTTGGGACAGAGAGAGACAGAGCATGAACGGGGGAGGGGCAGAGAGAGAGGGAGACACAGAATCGGAAACAGGCTCCAGGCTCCGAGCCATCAGCCCAGAGCCCGACGTGGGGCTCGAACTCACGGACCGTGAGATCGTGACCTGGCTGAAGTCGGACGCTTAACCGACTGCGCCACCCAGGCGCCCCATTATTGAATCTTTTTAAAGAAACCCTTTTCTAGGCTATGTTAAAGATGTTCTCGAATATGATCTACTAAGAGCTTTCAAGTTTTAACCTTTCACAGATGCTCTTTATTTGGGATAGACTTCATGTATAATGGGAGGTCCCATCCCAAATGGATACTTCCCATTCTTTCCCATCCCAAATGGATACTTGATTGTCCTAGCACTGATTTTGAACATTTCGTCTTTTCTATACTGATCTCAGTGCCACATCTGGCCTATATCAAGTATCCATATTTGTGTAGGTCTGTTTCTGGCCTTGTTCGTCTGTTCTATTGGTCTGTTCCTGTACTTGTAACATACTCTTTTTTTTTTTTTTTTCAAATTGAAATGCTTTTATTAGAATACTAATAATTGAAGATAGAAGAAAACCATACACACGGAAAAAGAAAAATACTCAGAAATGCTATTTATAGATTAGGCAAATTACAGAAAATTTCTTCAGTGTATGCAAAACGTAAACATTTTCCCTGGGATTCCTCACAGATGGCACAGTCCACAAAGACTTATTTGGAACAAGAATCTATCAAGTAGTCTACAGTATAGCCTCTAAAATGTTTCTTAACTTCCTACATTAAACTTAAAGTTCCTAGCACACCCAAAATTTTCTATGCAAAAAACTAAATGGCTCCCAATCATGTTGCATACTTTTTTTTTTTTTTTTGTAATTTAACTTTATTTTTTATTTTTTAAAATTTACATCCAAATTAGTATATAGTGAAGCAATGCTTTCAGGAGTAGATTCCTTAATGCCCCTTACCCATTTAGCCCAACCCCCCTCCCACAGCCCCTCCAGCAACCCTCAGTTTGTTCTCCATATTTATGAGTCTCTTTTGTTTTGTCCCCCTCCCTGTTTTTATATTATTTTTGTTTCCCTTCCCTTGTGTTCATCTGTTTTGTCTCTTAAAGTCCTCATATGAGTGAAGTCATACGATGTTTGTCTTTCTCTGACTGCCTAATTTCACTTAGCATAATACCCTCTAGTTCCATCCACATAGTTGCAAATGGCAAGATTTCATTCTTTTTGATTGCCGAGTAATACTCCATTGTGTGTGTATATATATATATATATATATATATATACCACATTTTCTTTCTCCATTCATCCATTGATGGACATTTGGGCTCTTTCCATACTTTGGATATTGTTGATAGTGCTGCTATAAACATTGGGGTGCACATGCCCCTTAGAAACAGCACACCTGTATCCCTTGGATAAATGCCTAGTAGTGCAATTGCTGAGTTGTTGGGTAGTTCTATTTTTAATTTTTTGAGGAACCTCCATACTGTTTCCCAGAGTGGCTGCACTGGTTTGCATTCCCACCAGCAGTGCAAAAGAGATCCTCTTTCTCCGCATCCTCGCCAACATCTGTTGTTGCCTGATATGTTAATGTTAGCCATTCTGACAGGTGTGAGGTGGTATCTCATTGTGGTTTTGATTTGTATTTCCCTGATGATGAGTGATGTTGAGCATTTTTTCATGTGTCAGTTGGCCATCTGGATGTCTTCTTTGGAGAAGTGTCTATGCCTGTCTTTTGCCCATTTCTTCACTGGATTATTTGTTTTTTGGGTGTTGAGTTTGATAAGTTCTTTATAGATGTTGGTTACTAACCCTTTATCTGATATGTCGTCTGCAGATATCTTCTCCCATTCTGTTGGTTGCCTTTTAGTTTTGCTGATTGTTTCCTTCACTGTGCAGAAGCTTTTTATGTTGATAAGGTCCCAGTAGTTCATTTTTGCTTTTGTTTCCCTTGCCTCTGGAGACGTGTTGAGTAAGAAGTTGTTGCGGCCAAGGTCAAAGAGGTTTTTGCCTGCTTTCACCTTGAGGATTTTGATGGCTTCCTGTCTTACATTTAGGTCTTTGATCCATTTTGAGTTTATTTTTGTGTATGGTATAAGAAAGTGGTCCAGGTTCATTCTTCTGCATGTCGCTGTCCAGTTTTCCCAGCACCACTTGCTGAAGAGACTGTCTTTATTCCATCGGATATTCTTTCCTGCTTTGTCAAAGGTTAGTTGGCCATATGTTTGTGGGTCCATTTCTGGGTTCTTTATTCTGTTCCATTGATCTGCGTGTCTGTTTTTGTACCACAGTTTTGTTTTGTATTTCTAAACTGTTTCTTGGTTATATTCCTTGTTGATAATGCCTTTTATTATTTTCTTCTTGGTTTCCTATTTTGCTTAGGATCACCAGTATAATGTTGATAGAAGTAGATAATGGCCATCCTTATTTTGTTCCTGATATCAGAGGAGAAATGTTTAGGCTTTCCCTGTTAAGTATGCTGAAGGTTTTTGTAGGTACCTTGTATCAAATTAAGGAAGTTTTCTTCAATTTCTAGTTTACAAAGACTCCTTTTGAGACATGAATAAATATTGAATTTTTATGGATTTCTTGAAGCATGGTTGATTATATTAACTGGCTGTCTGATATTAATATTGGATTTGTCTTTGCTTTCCTGGGATATGCCTAACTTGATTACAGCATATTATGATGCTGTTTTTTGTTTGCCAGTATTTGTTTGTAATTTTTGCATACCAGTTCAGGGGTAAGATTGGCTTAAGATTTCTCTTTCTAGTCTGGTCCTTACCAGGATTTTTGGTTTCAGAGTTATGCCAGCTTCATAAAAAGAATTGGGAAGAATTTATTTAAGATTCCTTGAGTATTTGGGAGAACTTGCTGGTAAAGCTCTGGAGTTTTCTTTGTGGGAAGATTTTTTTTTTTTTTTTTTTTTAGAGTCATTGTGCTTTGTTTTTTAATGGGACCATTTAAATTTTCTATGTCTTCTTGAGTAAGTTTTGCTGAGTTAAATATATTTCTAGGATATTTTTTCAATTTCATCTGTATTAAAAAAAATCCTCTTACTGTTGTAATGTTTGTAGCATTGGTAGTTTTTGTCCCTGTTGTCATTTCTGATCCCTTTCCCTTTCTTTTACTCAGCATTCTTGCCAGAGGATTGGCAACTTATAGTTTTTACAGAGACCCAACTTCTGGCTTTGTTGGACCTTTCCAATATATATTTTCTTTTATTTCTCATTTCTATTATTTTCCCATACTTGTTGTAGGTTTATTTTGCTATTTTCCTATTTTCTTGAATAGACAATTCCCTATTTTTTTTGTTATACCTATTTAGGGTTATAAATTTCCCTGTCAGATATTGCTTTAGCTGCATCTCATAAGTATCTTGTTACAGTCTAGTTCAAAATATTTTCTATTTAGTTATTTGTCACATGGTTTATTTAGGACTGTGTTTTATTTTTTATTTTTTTATTAAAAATTTTTTTAATGTTTATTTTTGAGAGAGAAGGAGACACAGAGTGTGAGTGGGAGAGAGGCAGAGAGAGAGAGGGAGACACAGAATCCGCAGCAGGCTCCAGGCTCTGAGCTGTCAGCACAGAGCCGGATGCGGGGCTCGAACTCACAAACTGAGAGGTCATGACCTGAGCCGAAGTCAGACGCTCAATAGACTGAGCCACCCAGGTGCCCCAGGACTGTGTTTTAAAATTTACAACTCTTCTGAGGATTTCATTTGTATGTTAATTATCTGTTGTGGCATAACAAGTTAAGCCCAGAGCGCAGTGGCTTATTACCGTTTACAGTTTTTGTGTGTCAGGAATTCAGGAGCAGTTCAGTTTGGCAGTTCTGCCTCAGTTCCTTTCCATGTGGATTTTTCCATGGAGCTTTTAAAATGTTATAGTATGACCACTGGAATTCCTGAGGAAGAAAATGCTAGGTAGCAGCCATGTTACTGTTTTTGAATTAATCTCAGAAGTCACACAGCCTTACTTTGTTGCATTTTGTTGAAGAGACAGTTACAAAGGTCCATCCAAGTTCAATGGGGAAAGAACATAGGGAGTGTGAACATTACATTGTAGAAGGATATGTGAGATGGGATATATATTGGTGTGAAGGATACCATTTGTTACTCCTAGTCATCTTTTTATTACTGGCTTCTATTTGAAAAGAACATGATATTACAATGTCAGGACTCTTTTCTTTTCTGGATCTCCAATTTACTTGTCTATTAACTTTTTTTCTTAGGTGATCTTTTTAAAAATATTTTTTTTCTTTTATTATGGGTAATTTTTTCTTCACTGTTCCAGTTAGTTTCAACTGTGTTTTACAATTTTATAAGCTGTTTTCTCTATCTTCCAAGTCATTTTGTATAGTTCTTGTTCCTTTCAAATATTTTCAGGCATGTTTATTGCTTTCAGCATTAGTAAGCAGTTATTTTATGTTTTGTGTATGATCATTTACAATATCTGATATTTTAGTACATCTGGTTTTTTTTTTTTGATGAGAATATTAACTTTGTTGTTTTTTTAAAAATATAATTTGTTGACAAATTGGTTTCCATACAACACCCAGTGCTCATCCCAACAAGTGCTCTCCTCATTGCCCATAACCCACATTCCTCTCTCCCCCACCCTGTAGATCTGTTTCTAACCTTTGTTTGCTTGTTGTCGTTGATGGTGTTTTGCTTTCTTTGTGCTTGGTCTAAGTAATGCCCTTTCTTGGGACATTATTTGTGACATTTGCACAGGCATGTTCTAGATGCCTATAACCTGTTTGTTTGTTTGTTTGTTTGTTTTTTGGTCATACAAGTGATGTGAATTAGGGCCACAAATCTGTGTGTGTAGTCTAGTGGTGCCTTAGATGGTGGTGTGTCTTATGGTTACAACTCAAGGCAGACTGTGCTCTGTGCCACCTGGTTTTTGTAAGGTTGAAAGCTAAGAATGGTTTTTACATTTTAAATGATTGGCAAAAAAAGAATATTTTGTGACATGTGAAAATTATATGAAACTCAAAATTTCAGTGCCCATAAATAAAGTGTTATTGGAATGTAACATGCTCATTTGTTTCTGTATCGTTTGTGGCTGTTTTCAGGCTACAACAAAGGAGTTTGAGTGGTTGTAGCCTCCAAAGCCTCCAAAGCCTAAAGTGCTTACATCTGGTCCTTTACTGAAGAAGTTATAACTTGACAGGAACTCTGCTTTCCCCTTTTCTGTTACAGTTCAGTGCCAAAGCAACTTTCTTTGCAGTTTTAAGGGGGTGGGTTAGAATGGAACAGGTTTTCTTTGGTTGATTTAATGGGTTACAGTTGTATGGTATAGGGTGTCCTATCAGACTTACTGCCTTGGGTGGGCCCTGGGCTACTATCTTTATGAGACTGTGATAATCAAAGTCCAAGTTTGGTTTTGATTAGCGGCTAACCTGGCTTCAGCACTCTGCTTTCTTCTCTGAATTCCTGCCCTTTCTTATGTTTTGACCTTATGGTTCCCTACTATCTTGTCACTTTTTGATACTTTTAAGAATATGTGTTTTCTGTTTTATTTAGTTTTGAAAATCTCATTGCTTTGTTCCAAATAACTGGCCATATTATTGGAGATTGATGTTATTTTTTGTTTATTATTTGGCTTATTTTGAGAGAGATAGCGAATGGGAGAGGGGCAGAGAGAGGGTGACCGAATCTCAAGCAGGCTCTGCACTGTCAGCACAAAGCCCAGTGGAGGGCTTGAATTCATGAATTGTGAGATCATGATCAGAGCCGAAATCAGGAATCAGATGCTTAACTGAATGAACCACCTAGATGCTTCAATATTATTTTTTGAATATGAAGAAATTAAGGCTCAGAGAGCTAGACTAGCTTGCTTCAAAATTATATTACTAGTAAGTAGCAGACAGAGACTTTGACTTTAGAAAGCTTATTTGTGATCTAGAGTGTGAACACTTAGGTTTGTACGTTCTTTTCCATGTTCCCAGTACGGTCTTAGGGATTTCAGCTGCTTGGGCAATGCAGGAGAAGTCTCAGTTATAGAGGACAAGAAAGGCATAAGATACTCAAAAGCTGTTTGTTGGGAGAAACTAACACCATATGTAGATACACAGAACTTAAAAATGTTGAAAAAGAAATGGAAAATTTTGTTGGCTGTACAAAAGGTGATAAAATTCAGCAAATATGCCACATTAACGTCTGTAAATCAAAGATGAAAGTACACCTTTTAATTGTGCACCTACTTTGTAAGAGTCATTGTGTTTTTTTGTGAATTTTTTTTTTTTTAAAGTTTATTTACTTTTGAGACAGAGACAGAGGATGAACGGGGGAGGGTCAGAGAGAGAGAGGGAGACACGGAATCTGAAACAGGCTCCAGGCTCTGAGCTGTCAGCACAGAGCCCGATGGGGGGCTCGAACTCACGAGCCGTGAGATCATGACCTGAGCCGAAGTCGGACGCTTAACCGATTGAGCCACCCAGGTGCCCCGAGTCATTGTTTTTTTTTATGTCTAGTATCACATTTAACTTCATAGCAACCGTGACTTAGGTGATCATGGTGATTTCTTTTAACTGCATGCAAACTTTTAGGGAAGGTGGCTTATTATTTATGTAGGACTCTACAACTAGTAAGTGCTAAAAGTAGGATCTGAACCCCTGTGTGACTATAAAGCCCATATTTCCCCCATAAAATTATTTTGGAAAAAGTCTCTAAATGGTTAATGGAGATTTCATGAAATCTATGGTTAACATTTCTGTACTTGTGTGACAATCCCTTAGGCTTTCATTTAGAGGTTAGTCTTATTTTAGACAATTCAAATAAGTATTTGGTTTCTAAGGCCGCATGGATTAGAAGCAGCAGTGAGAACAGAGGGGCATTTGTAGGTTGTTAGGCTGAAAGGATGAAAAGCTTTTCTATAAACTAAAAGTAAGCCAATCTGTTGATACTGAGATAGGGACAGAGAACTTTGCTTATGTGTGTCAGTAGTTTTTATGAATATCACTATCATATAAAAATTGACATTTACTACAAGATTCCAGATTCTTAAGAAATGTGTGAATTATATTCAGTATACTCTGCTTTAAAAGATATAAAGTTAGAAATATGTTGTGGAGGGGTGTCTGTGTGGCTTGGTCGGTTGAGCATCCAACTTTGTCTTAGGTCGTGATCTCACGGTTTGTGGGTTTGAATACTGCATCAGGGTCTGTGCTGACAACTTAGAGCCTGGAGCCTGCTTCAGATTCTGTGTCTCCCTCTCCCTCTGTCCCTCCTGTGCTCGTGCTTTGTCTTTCTCTCAAAAATAAACATTAAAAAAAAAATATGTTGTGGAAATAATTTCATCCAGAGTATTTGAAAACAACTTCTAGTGCTTAATTAAAGAGCTGAAATTCCAGTGTTGGAGAAGTTGGATTTCTAGAATGACTTCTTTAAAAATTCAGAACAGCTGAGATTTTACTGATGTACTGGTAAATAATTTGTGACTCGCTATATATCTAATTGCCATGCAGTAAAATAATGATTAACTTGAACTTTTATTTTTACATAAAACTGTTAACTTACCATGAATACTTATTCCTTATAAGTTATTAATTTACAATTGTTATCTCACAGCATAAAAAAAAAAAGAATCCCACTTAAGTCATTGGCACAATATGGTTTTTGACACATAGTGAATGAAGGCACCCTTTTCATAGGATCAAAACCTAAGAAAACTTTTAAGATTAAACTTTTTTTTTTAATGTTTATTATTTTTGAGAGAGAGAGAGAGAGAGATGGAGCAGGAGCAGGGGAAGGGCAGAGAGAGAGGGTGACACAGAATCTGAAGCAGGCTCCAGGCTCTGAGCTGTCAGCACAGAGCCCGACGCAGGGCTTGAACTCATGGACCATGAGATTATGACCTGAGCTGAAGTCGGAAGCTTAACCAACTGAACCACCCAGTTCCCCAAGATTAAACTTTTCTATAAATGATCTGGCAATATTGTGTTGATAAAAGTCAAGATCTTGAAGGAATAAAAATGATACATTTTTCCGTAATGTTTGACTTTTGAGGCAATAAGGCAATATTTGATGAGTGCGTATTTTGAAGTATTAACTTAGTTGTTTGCTGTGCTACTGTTCTAATGAGAACAAAATTTTAGGCTTTATTCTTGAGCAAGTTGGTAAGGGATGCTCTTATCTGAACGTACTTGTATTTTTGGAATGCTGTTTCTTTGTAGAAATGTACCACATTGGTCAGAGAAGGGAGACTGGATAACTATGGATAAATGAGCACAGAGCTGTCAATGTAAGTAGAAAAATCAACTTGTAGCACATGTTTTGTTGATGGAAATCAATAAAGCTACTCTCTTTGTAGATAATATTTGAAGAGCAGAGGTTTTCACTTTAATAAGCTTACATAGAGTTAAACATTTGAATTTTCCCAACTCAAGGAACAGTTGCAACACTCAGGGAAAATAGCCTACTGGTGTGGGCAAAAAGATAAATAATAGAAAGTACCATGTTACTGTTTTGTTCATGGACCAGAAGTGCTCTCATTGGTCAGCGATGCTTCTGAATGCCTTATGTCAGTAGTGCCAAGGCTGAGAAGTGTATGTGATGCAGATTGTAAAGGGCTGGGTTAGAGAGGGGAAAATGTGTCAGAGTGGCAAGTGACAAGTATGTCAGGTTACATTTTTGAGTGTGTTGGAAAGGAGATGCCTGACTGTGGTAAGAGTAGAAATCAGAAATTATCACAGTTGAAGGGATGGAAGAGAAAGGAAGTTGTGTATATTTCAAGCTCTGATGGAAAAAGAAAGCCATGCATATACTAGGCACAGAGGGATGGCATTGTATTTCTTAGGCAATGGCAGAAAACTAGAGTAAGTATCATATAGAGTTCACTATAATACAGTGTCAAGTTTTAAGGTATATTGGTAATTGTATATCAAAAACTGCTGTATAGTTGTACTAGTTTGCTAGGGCTGCCATAACAAAATCCCACAGACTGGGTGGCTTAAATAACAGAAATTTATTTTTTCACAGTTCTGGAGGCTGAAGGTCCAAGATCAAGGTGTTGACAGGTTTGGTTTCTCCCGAGGTCTCCTAAGCTTGCAGATGTCCACCTTTTCACCGTGTCCTTGCATGGCCTTTTTTTTTTGGTGTCTCTTCTTTTTTTAATAAGGATGTCAGTCCTATTGGATGATCTCATTTAGCCCTAGTTACCTCTTTAAACATCCTATCTCCAAATATAGCCACATTGGGGGTTAGGGCTTCAGCATATACATTTTAGGGGGATACAATTCAGCCCATAATAGTAGTGTAAATCCAAATATCAGAACAGAATAGAAGCTAAATCTTGTCTAGAGAAAGCCATAGTGGAAAAGAGTGTAAGAAAGAGAAGACAAGTATAGGATAGTTTTGATGGATTGGTATATTGGTTTATTCATGTCATAATAGCATATCTCATATCAATTTTTTGCATATTCAGAAATAATGGATGCTGTTGAATGTTGTATTATAGATTCACTATTGTCTCTCAGAGTGTCAGACTCTATACTAGGTTTCTTTGTGGGTTTTTTTTTTTTTTTTTGAGGGGGTATCTAGGAATCAGCTAAGTAGTCAAAGAGGAGGGTGCAATGGAAATACCGTAAGCATTGTAAGGATAAAATTATTGATAAACAGAAATCAGAAAATAGTGGTTTTCTTTGTCCAATCACAGTTGAGCAACTTAAAATTTCTTATAGGTATGAAAATATTTGCAGATAAAGATGTATGTCTAATGTTAATTTATGCCATGGCTGTGTATTGCTAAAGGTTTAGAAAACACTTTGAAATTTGAGTTAAAAAATTAAAGTTATGTTTGTTTTCTTCATTTGTACAGATTGAAAAGGTGGTATCCTATTAATTAAAAAAAAGTTTATTTATTTTTAGAGAGCTAGTGAAAGTGCATGCACACGTGGGTAAGGGGCAGAGAGAGGGAGAGCGAGAATCCCAAGCATGAGGTGCTCTATCCTACCAACCGTGAGACTGTGAACTGAGCCGAAATCGGGAGTTGGCCGCTCCTCTTAACTTACTGAGCAACCCAGGCACCCCTCTATTAATTAATAGTATTAACAAGTTTATTGGTGTGGCTATGTGCCTTAAGCTTTGCTTTCATTCTCATTTCTAGTGAAGATGACATAAACTATATGGAACATGATTAATTTTTTATTATTGTACAGGAATGTCTAGTCAAATCTAAATTTTCATTAGTTAATTTTGGATTTCAGCTTTTATGAGTAAAGGGCAGGTGATATGAGGGTAAGTTTTTATTTACAGTTGTTTTGGGGCTACAAGGGCAGAGTTGGGTAGTTGGGAAAGAAACCATAGGACCTGCAAAGTTTAACATACTTACTGTCTGGCCTTTTACAGAAAAAAATTGTGGACCTCTGCACAGACCATGATTAAATGCCAATGAATAATATTGTGAGTTAAATAATTTGTACAGGTCACACAGCTACTTTATTTTTGGCTATCCTTTTTCTTAACTTTTTGGAGAGCCTTTTAATTTCAGCAGACTGTGGTACCAAATTTACATATTACTTGTCATTGTTGGCATTTCCAGTTTGTTGCTTTCTGTTAGAAAGCACCTCAATTCCATCTGTAAAAGGTCACCAAAATAGAGGAAGATTATATCAGTGCTGGGTTTTGTTTGTTTTTCTGGCTCCGTAGGGAGCTTTTGCTATAAAATCAATGCCATGCTAGACTCTTGCTAAACAGCTAATCCCAGCTATAGTTCATGTATTTGTTTCAATCAAATGATTTCTTTGTCTCTTCCTTATCTAAATTTCTTTTTTCAGTTTTTATGAGACTGTCATTGATATTTTAATTTAGATTCCCTTGAGATATGAATAAAAGTGATACGTTGGCTCTGTGGAATAAATTTAGAAGAGCAGGGGGTATGCTTAGATCTAATGACTGTAGCCAAATGCATGACTTGGCTGTGCTTTTTTGATGTTCCATGGATCCTTATTGCAGTGGTAGTTGGTTGAGGTAGGTATACTTTCTAATTGATTCATCATTGATTTTTAATTATCTGTGGTAAATGTTGCAAGTTGTTGATCTTGATATAGGTACCTCTTTAGAGGTAAATACAAATTTATGTAAGGTCACTCTTGTTGGGTGGTTAGTAGTGGCTTAGCTTTAACTTCTGGGAACAAATGGTTTGCTCTATCTCCATAACGTCTTAAATATTTATATTATTGGAGAATGATCCTATAAAAATAGATTACTAACCATGAATGATTTATAATAGGAAAGATGAGTTGTCTGTTTATAGGTAGGTAATGGAATACTCAACAATAACTTATTTATCTTTCACACCTCACCCCATGAGGAGATTGGGGTAACATGCCCAGATGCAACTAGTCACAAACATCAATCAGATCTAGAATGGTCACATATGATTTCCATGGTTTCAAATCCGTAGGTCATTTCTCTATTCAACTTCATTTGCTGCTGCTTGAAATACTTTTCCTTCATGAGCCTTCATTTTTCTGGTGGTTTTCCTCTGCTTCGATATACCATCTAAAGCACGTTGTTTATCTGCTGTTCTTCAGTTTCTTCATTTGAAAATTGTGATAATAGTGCTGTTTAGCTCCACAAAATTGTTCTAAGATTGAATGACTAAAATGAATAGTTTGGCACATATCAAGTATTGTTTTTTTTTTTTTTTTAATTAAAAAAAATTTTTTTTAACGTTCATTTCTGAGAGAGAGCCCAAGTAGGGGAGGGACAGAGAGAGAGGGAGACACAGAACCTGAAGCAGGCTCCAGGCTCTGCGTGCACTGTCAGCACAGAGCCTGACGTCGGGCTAGAAGTCACAAGCCGTTAGATCATGAACTGAGCCGAAGTCAGACACTTAATCAACTGAGCCACCCAGGTGCCCCACATATTAAATATTCTAAGGGTTAACCATTATTATTATTATTATTACTACTATTGCTGTTATTACTGTGTGTTTTAAGTCATTAGCTGCTCTATTTTTGACTCTCATTCTTCTCTGCAGGACCCCTAACCACTGATGACCCATAGGGCTTAGTCATAGTTCTTCTCTATCTGCTGTGTGTTTGTACGTGAGTTCATCTAGTCTGATTGCCTAAAGTGCCATCTATATGCTGATGGTTAGCAGATGTGCCTTATCTTTAGCCCTTCCCTCGTTTGTTTTCCAGACTTGTCTATCTAGTTGCTTTCATAATATTTTCACTTGCATATCCTGTTAGAGTCCTAGACTTAACATGGCCAAAGACATATCACAGCCCCCAGCCCCTAACAGCAACAAACACACCAACATCAAATGAACATGAACAAACCTGTTTTTTCCCCAGGTTTCTATTTCTATCTTAGTAAATAGAACCACTATTTACCTGGTCCCTTTCAGTCAGATGAACCTAAGTGTTGTCTTTGTTCCCATATCTAATCAATTCATCATTGAGTACAGAATACATACCCAATCTGTCCATTTCTTTTATCCCCAGCTGCTACTATTTTATTCAACAACCATTACCTTTTGCCTAGACTGCTGTAATAGTCTCTTAACTGGTCTCCCAGCTTCTACTCCTTCTTCCCTCCCTCCTCTAATCCATTCTCTTTCAAGTAACTGGAGTAACCTTTTAAAAACATAAATCAGGTTATATTATTCCTTGTATATAAACAATAAAATAAAACAATACCCAGAGGCTAGTACATTAGAATGAAATCCCAGACTGTGAGGTACGATCCGACTCCTTTCTATCTCTAACCTCAACTTTCTCACCATTTTCCTTGTGGAATACTTTGTTTCAGCCATACTACCCTAACCTCCTTTCTGTTCCGCAACCATACCAAGTTTGTTTCTGATTTAAACATTTTGCATTACGTATTCCTCTTAGCCCGGAGTATTTCTCACATATGTTATCATAGTTGGCTTCTTCATTTCATACAGGTTTGTTACCACCTCCCTGAGGCTTCACTGCATGCTACTGATAACTAAAATAGCATACGTAAGTCCTCTAGTATAATGATAGACAAACTGCTGTCCACAGGCCAGATCCGGCAGGTGGCCTGTTTTTGTTCTGTCTGAGAGCTAAATATGGTTTTTACATTTTTAAACATTTAAAAGAGTAAAACAAAACAAAAACTCCACAAATATGTGATCCACAAAGCCTAAAATATTTATACTCTGGCTCTCTATAGAAAAAGACCATATGGTTATCCAAAATTAGTTCGTTCATTTGTTTCTTTGTTTTTGTTATTTATTTATTTATTTATTTATTTATTTATTTATTGTTTTGTCCTCAGGATGCTTAATTGTTGAAGAGTTTTAGAACATTGGTTAAATTATCTGGAATGGAGGAATTGAGCAATAGTTAATACAAGGAACATTAGTATTATTGAAGAGTAGAAAAACAGGGCAAATAAAAAATGTAGTAGGGACAAAGACTAAAGAGACTGTGGGACATCTCCCAAAGTGGACAAGAAGAGATGATCTGTTAGAAGGGTCTCCTGCTCACATGACTCTGAAAGTCTCTCAGAATCATTCATACAGAGGATTCAAATCTGAGTTTAAAGTATGCCTGTAAAACTACTCAAGTGATTAAGAGTATGGTTATCTGAAAAGTCATTCAGTACCTGAAAGATGTCATATTATAGAAGTGTGTTTCATAAACAGAGTAGTAGGGTTGAAAGATACCCCTAGGCCCACCCTTATAAATAAATGCTGAATTCTTTTTTTAAAAAAAAATTTTTTTTCAACGTTTATTTATTTTTGGGACAGAGAGAGACAGAGCATGAACGGGCGAGGGGCAGAGAGAGAGGGAGACACAGAATCGGAAACAGGCTCCAGGCTCTGAGCCATCAGCCCAGAGCCCGACGCGGGGCTCGAACTCACGGACCGCGAGATCGTGACCTGGCTGAAGTTGGACGCCTAACCGACTGCGCCACCCAGGCGCCCCAATAAATGCTGAATTCTTATTCCTCAAGCTTAAGAATGTGGAAAGTGAGGCTGAATCGCAGCATTTTGTATTTTATAGTCATTGAGCTTATCTATCTTGTCAACAAGACCTTCAAAATATTTGGACATTTATGGAGTTTGTAAGTGGATCAACTCCCCAAGTCTCTAATTCTTATTGAAAATTAAAGGAAGAAGTGCTCAGAAGAAGGTTATCTTAACTGAAGGGATAAAAATTTATGAATGTGTAAATTAAGAAAAAAAAGTCTCTCTGCTTTGTTCTCATATTTACTACTGGGTATATATAACATATGTTGCTACTCTCTTATATGTTTTTATTGTCTATCTCTACCTTTCCCTGCTTTTTTTTCCTACTTCAACAGCTTGATAAGTGGTTTATCACAAATTGTAAAATTGCTTCTGAATCTGTTTTATATTATTGATTCTATTGATAGTGGCTATTGTGAGGTAAAATACTTTATAATAGTTTCACATATTTATTCAACAAACATTTTTTGAGTACCAAACATTGTGTAGCAGATATAAAGACAAATACTCTGCTTCATCAAGCCTATAGACTGGTAGAGGAGACCACCAAATATGGACTAAGCAGTTGACAACACAATTTGGGAGTTCAGTGGCAAGGCTAAACTCAAACATCACTATTGCAAAGAAGCCTTCCTTTGGACCCCAGCGTACCTCCTAGTCTCCCTTTATTATTACCAGTTCCTGTGCTAAAGAAAAGCTAATACTGAGCTGCAGTGGGGTCAGAATTGATCTCTGCTCCATAAAAAGCTTATGATTTCATAGAGGAAATATGATATGTAGCTTTTCAACTATGACATGAAGCAGTTTATGAAAGGCAAAGTAGCATAGTGTTTAAGAGCACCAAGTCTAGGGCTAGACCACTGAGGTCCAAATCTTGGCTCTGCTGTGTAACTAGCCTGTAACCTGAGACAAGTGTCAGTCTTCATGTGCTTCAGTTTCTTGATTCGTAAAATGAGGATAGTAATATACATTTGATTAGGATTGTTATGAAGATTAAATGACTTAAGCACAGAGTAAATGCTGAGTGAGTGTGTTGCCATTATTGTCATCATCATGTTTCTTATTTGTGCTAAGTGTAGCATATTGGTTAAGAAATTGGGACCTGGTTTCTTTTTTTTTTTTCTTCAATATATGAAATTTATTGTCAAATTGGTTTCCATACAACAGCCAGTGCTCATCCCAAAAGGTGCCCTCCTCAATACCCATCACCCACCCTCCCCTCCCTCTCACCCCTCATCAACCCTCAGTTTGTTCTCAGTTTTTAAGAGTCTCTTATGCTTTGGCTCTCTCCCACTCTCACCTCTTTTTTTTTTTTTTTCTACCCCTCCCCCATGGGTTTCTGCTAAGTTTCTCAGGATCCACATAAGAGTGAAACCACATGGTGTCTGTCTTTCTCTGTATGGCTTATTTCACTTAGCATAACACTCTCCAGTTCCATCCATGTTGCTACAAAGAGCCATATTTCATTCTTTCTCATTGCCATGTAGTACTCCATTGTGTATATAAACCACAATTTCTTTATCCATTCATCAGTTGATGGACATTTAGTCTCTTTCCATAATTTGGCTATTGTTGAGAGTGCTGCTATAAACATTGGGGTACAAGTGCCCCTATGCATCAGTACACCTGTATCCCTTGGGTAAATTCTTAGCAGTGCTACTGCTGGGTTATAGGGTAGGTCTATTTTTAATTTTTTGAGGAACCTCCACACTGTTTTCCAGAGTGGCTGCACCAATTTGCATTCCCACCAACAGTGCAAGAGAGTTCCGTTTCTCCACATCTCTCCAGCATCTATAGTCGGGACCTGGTTTCTAACCCCAGATCATCTGTATCATCTTGGGAACATCACATAACATTTCTGAGCTGGTTTCTTCATCTTTAAATGAGGATAATAGCACACATTTCTTATTAAATGGGGTAATGCATATCAAGCATATAGCATAGCATATATTATCAATAAAGAGGCATTAGTCTTCCTAAAGCTGTGAATGAAAATGTTGTAGACTTTTAAAGAAATGAAGTGCTGCTGAGATGTAGCACATTCCTGAGCTCGTAAGAGTCATTAAGTGTGTGTTCACTTAAAACATTAATTATTTAGAGATTGGGAGCCTAGAGAGAAAGCTGTTTGATGTACAGTTTTCTTTCTGTGAGGACTGTGGAAGGGTAATTTGATAATCTTATAGGCAAATATCATTGAGCTAGTAAAATAAAATCTATGAATAAATGAGCTGGATAAAAAGCATGTATAGTTTTTTTTTCTAATTACAAATAGAATTTTTTTTTTTCCAGAAAGAGAGAGAGAGTGCAAGTAGGGGAGGGGCTGAGAGAAAGAGAGAGAGAGAGACAGGGGGAGAATCTTAAGCAGGCTCCACACCCAGCATGGAGCCCCGTGCGGGACTCAATCTCCCAACTGTGAGATCATGATTTGAGCCGAAATCAAGTTGGATGCTTAACTAACTGAGCCACCCAGGCACCCACAAATATAATTTTTTGTATTTTCATTAAGAATTGTAAAGAATTGTAAGATTCTTTTTCTGTAAAACTTTGTGCATCATATTGTAATTTTGAGTCAACTAGTTGGGTTTTCTCAGAGCAGAAACTTTGCTGTGTAAAACTATATAAAATTTTTTTTGTAGCCTTAAGAGATTTTTATTAGAATTAATAAACATTTTGAAGCTTTTGGAATTTTGTTAAGTGGATAAAAGCACAGAAACATCATAATTACATCATCCATATTGGTGTATTAAGAAAAAAATCTGAAAGTAAAAATAGAACTACCCTATAATCCAGCAATTGCACTATTAGGTATTTACCCAAAGGCTACAAAAATACAGATTCAAAGGGGTACACTATGGAGAGAGCCCAAGTGTCCTCTGGCTGATGAATGGATAAGGAAAATGTGGTATAGGGGCACCTGGGTGGCTTAGTCAAGCATTCGACTTTGCCTCAGGTCATGATCTCATGGCTTGTGGGTTTGAGCCCCATGTCGGGCTCTGTGCTGACAGCTCAGAACCTGGAGCCTGCTTCAGATTCTGTGTCTCCCTTTCTCTGCCCCTTCCCTGCTTGTACTCTGCCTCTCTTTCTCTGTCAAAAATAAACATCAAAAACAAAAGAAGATGTGGTATATATGTATATACAATGGAATATTACTCAGCAATGAAAAAGAATGAAACCTTGCCATTTGCAGTGATGTGGATTAGCTAGAGTATATTATGCTAAGCAAAATAAGTCGATCAGAGAAAGACAAATACCATATGATTTCACTTATATGTGGAATTTAAGAAACAAAACAGATGAGCATATGGGAAGGTAGGGGAAGAGAAGAGAGGGAAACAAATCATAAGAGACTTTTAATGATAGAGAACAAACTATGGGTTGATGGAGGGAGATTGGGGGGAGATGGGCTAGATGGGTGTTGGTTACTAAGGAGGGTACTTGTTCTGATGGGCACTGGGTGTTGTATGTAAGTGATGAATCACTGAATTCTGCTCCTGAAATCAATATTGCATGGTATGTTAACTAAAATTTAAATAAATTTATTACTTTTTTACATTTATTTATTTTTGAGAGAGAGTGGGGAAGGGGCAGAGTTTAGAAAGGGAGACAGAGGATCTGAAGCAGACTCTGCTGACAGTAGCAGGGCTTGAACTCAATGCAGAGCTTGAACTCAAGAACCATGAGATCAGGGGGTACCTGGGTAGGTCAGTTGGTTAAGTGACTGACTTTGGCTCAGGTCATGATCTCATGGTTTATGGGTTTAAGCCCTGTATCAGGATCTGCGCTGACAGCTCAGAGCCTGGAGCCTGCTTTGGATTCTGTGTCTCCCTCTCTCTCTGCCCCTCCCTTGCTTATGCTCTCTCTCTCTCAAAAATAAACTTAAAAAAAAAAAAAAGTGTGAGATTATCACCTGAGTTGGGCTTGAACTCATGAACCAGGACATCGTTACCTGATCCAAAGTCAGATGCTTAACCAACTGAGCCACTCAGGTGCCCCAAGAAAAAAATACTATTTACAAACACTGGAGAGCTATCTTATAGAGGGAGTGATTTTAAGTTATTTATGTTTTGGTCATAGTCTGGTCTCTGCATGGAGTCTTTTGTCTGTGAGATTAATTGTTGTTTGTATCAGCAGTTCTTTTTTATTGCCGTATTGTATTCCATTAATTAATTTTATTGTTGATAAGATTTTGATTGTTTTTATTTCTTTGGCTATTTTTAAATGAAGTAGCAGTGAACATTCTTGTATGTAGCTTTTAGTGGACATAGCCAATTTTGCTAGAGGTTTGGTAATATCCCATTGTGGTTTTTATTCTCATTTCTCAGATGACTAATGATGTTATATTAGTCAACTGATAATCCTAAACAGACAATTTGAAAATTGCCAGTGGTGTACAATAATATTTATTTGTTGGTCATGATTTTGTGGGTCTCCTGGCATAGCTCTTCCTTGTGTATCTCATCTTCCTACTGGGAGTAGTAGGCTAGATAATGCATATTTTGTGGCACAAATGCAAGAAGGCATACCTAACTGGGCAAGCATATTTTAAGATCATCACGTCTCCTGACCTCTCACTCTTGAAATTAAGTCATGTGGCTTAGTTCAAGGGATGAGGAGGTATACTTGACTGGACTTGAGGATAGGTAGTGAATAATTTTTTTTTTTTTTTAAAGAAGCCTCCACACCCAGCACAGAACCCAGAGTGGGGCTTGAACCCACAACCCTGAGAGCAAGACCTGAGCTGAGATCAAGAGTTGGACACTTAACCGACTGAGTCACCCAGGCACCCCAGGTAGTGAATTTTTTGAACAATAATCTAATTCACTGCAGATGTTGAATTCTTTTTCATATCTTTATTGGCCATTTAGGTATTCTCTTAAGAGCCATCTTCTTTTTTTTTTAATGTTTGTTTATTTTTGAAAGAGCGCAAGTGGGGGAGGGGCAGAGAGAGGGGGACAGAGGATCCGTAGTGGGCTCTGCTCTGACAGCAATGAGGCCAATGTGGGGCTCAAACTCACAAACTGTGAGATCATGACTTGAGCCAAAGTAGGATGGTCAACTGACTGAGCCACCCAGGTGCCCCAAGAGCCACCTTCTACATATATTACTCGGCACACTTACTCTATCAGCAACATTGATTAACTCCTTAGGAAAGAAATTTGATACTCATTTAAATTTTTAAATTTTATTTATTTATTAAATATTTTATTTTTTAAGTAATCTCTATACCCAACGTGGGGCTTGAACTTACAGCCCCGAGGTCAAGAGTCTCCTGTTCTACCAACTGAGCCAGCTAGGTGCTCCTTCTTGCTCCTATTTTTAAGGCCAGATATTGTTAAATTATTGTTGAGAACAGCTCTTACAGGAAGTTAAATAAAGTGGTGTATATAGATGAAAATAGATGAGAGGGTAGGAAAAAGGGAAAACAAACTATTAATAAAATGACTGCCTTAAGCAGTAAAAATGATTTCTAAAACACATGAATTAATGCGCATGTGGATTTATTTCTTTAACAAATATATTTTTGAGCTGTGGATACCCATGAAGAAAAAGACAAAAACGTTTTAGTGGGGAAGTCTTCCAATAGACAAAAAAACAAATAAATAGTAATATAATTCTAGGTAGTGTATCAAGTTCTATGATTAAAAATAGATCAGGACAAGGAGAATATAGCAGGGAAAGGGTGTTATTTTACATAGGTTAGGAAAGAAAATCCTCTCTGAGGAGTTGGCATTTGAGCAGACACCTCGGTGAATGAAAGAAGGTCCAGGTAGAGGGGGCAGGAAGGAAGTGTAAAGGTCCTAAAGCAGGAATAAGCTTAAATTCAAAAAAAGACCAGTGAGGGTAGAGGTGGAGTAGAGTGAGGGAAAGATGAAGTTAGGCTACAGTAAGAGGTTACAGTTTTATTCAATTGTGTTATGGAGAGACATTGAAAATTTTGGTAAGAGAGTGACGTGATCTGATTTACCTTTAAGAAGGGTTGACTCCCCTGTTAGGTGTAAACTAGACCGTAGTGGAGCAATGGATACAGGCATATCACACTCTTTCGCTAATTCAGATGAGAGAATGATAAGGGGCTTGAACTAGGTGGTATAGATGGGAATGGCAAAAATGGTTAGATTCGGGATATATTTTAATGGCAGACCAATAGTACTTATTGTTGGATTGGATATTGAAGAATTTCCTTATGGGGGAAGTTAGAACATTTCTTTAGTAATGCGTTAGTCAGGGTAGACTAACTGCTATTACTAAACAGCCTCCAAATATCAGTGATTCTACACAATAAAATTTTACTTCTTTTTCCATCATAGTCCAATGTAGATGGGTGAGGATGGGGTGATGGTGGGTGTTCTTTGTGTGGTCATTTGGGACCAGGGTTTTTCCATCTAGTGGCTCTGTATCCCATAGGACTTTAGAGCTTTCCCCTGGATCCTTTCCATTTTCTAGTAGACAAGGAAAGGCAGGCCCTCCCACCCCCTTTATTTAGGGGCTCTTATTGGCTCAGCCTGAAAGGACATCACCCCTGCCCACTTACCATTGGCCAAGGATTCAGTTGCATGGTCCCATATAATTAACTGCAAGGAAGGTTGGGAAATGCAGTCTAGCTGTGTGCCCAGGAAGAGGAGGAAATGGGTTTGTAAAAAGAGTAGAGACTTTTGAAAAAAAAAGAGTATTATAAAACACATAGTTGGAAAAGTTTAAAAATATAAATGTTTACATATTTAAGTAAGTTATATATTTACTTGTAAATTCAGTTTTAAGTACTAAAATATGAAGAAACATGAATATTAGCTCTTGAACACCACTTCCTCCAAATTATT
>NW_024412415.1:36353915-36507538 GCF_014898765.1 Herpailurus yagouaroundi | reverse complement strand
AAGAAACATGAATATTAGCTCTTGAACACCACTTCCTCCAAATTATTTTTCCAAAATTATAAGTACTAAAATACAAAGAAACATGAATATTAGCTCTTGAACACCACTTCCTCCAAATTATTTTTCTAAAATAAGTTCAAAATATTTAATAGCTTTCTCCCCATGACATTTACAACTGTATACAAATCAGTATTGTTTTCTCGAATGGACCCTGCCTTGATAGTAGAATGTTCTTTTAATATCTACTGGTGAGATTTTTGCTTTGAGTTATTTTCTGTGTAGTGAAGCTAGATTTTTATTTTTTAGATATGAATTTGCCTGATTTTATTTTTCTCTTGTTACTGAATGTTAGTGTATGATCTTACTAACATTCATTTGTAGATCCCTGTGATAAAGTAAATATAAAGAGAAAGGATACTTCTTTTTTTTCTTCTTGGAAAATGACCTTGAGAACTTGGTAAAGAAGTAAAAGCAGCTATAAAAATTTTTTGAAAATTAAATTTTATTAGTACACAGATGCAAAATATGACATTAAAAATCTTTAGTTACTTCTTTTTTTTAAATGAACTTCTAATTTAAAGGAAGCTCTGTATTCCCTATTTTCATTCTTCACCACAGTTTTCCTCTATAATTAGTTTCTTCTCAGACCACTGAATAACAGCATAAGCTGGCCTATTCTGAACCACACCCTACTGACCACAGCAACTGTCTGACCGCATTGTTTCCCTCTGTTAGCATATACTTTCGAAATATTACTTTGGGATAGGGAAAAAACATATTAAATAATTTTATTTATAACTGGTACAGCTATGTGTAATTGCTCCATAAGTGCCAGTAAAGTGCTTAATTCTTTATATGCATAATATAAGTTATTTTATTCTCTCAATCAGTCATTTATCCATACTCTTTTTATCTGCTGGTTTGAAATGCTATCTTTTATCATAAGGTAAATTTACATAGACTTTTTTGCTCTGTAAGCCTTAATTTTCTAATTTGACAGGTATTAACTTCTTACCTGTCTCAGAGATTTCCTGTTCAACTCAAATGAGGTAATGCACATCAAACTTATTTTTGATGAAAACTATAAAAAGGAATTTTGAAGATTACTCAAAAGTCTAATATATTTGTCCTTATTTAATATATATATATATGCCTTTATGTGTAGTTTTATATTTTAAGTTTTTTAAGTTGACATCATATTATACATCCCTTGCCATATTTCTTCTGCATGACTGTCATTACAGGTATCATTCACCATCTAAATCTGTTTTACCCAATCTTTAGTTTGGATAGGGAATTTGGATGTCAGGGGGTGCTGCCCTATTTGAATCTATTTGGTTCCCCAAGTTTGGATAGCAAATAGCATGATTGTGAAGTAAGCACCTAAAAGTTTATTCAAATATATTTGGTTCCTGAGCTTAGACTGTGAAATTTAAGTTAAAAAAATTTTTTTTAATGTTTATTTATTTTTGAGAGAGAGACCGAGACAGAGCACACGCGGGGAAGGGGCAGAGAGAGAGAGGGACACAGAATCTGAAGCAAGCTCCAGGCTCCGAGCTGTCAGCACAGAGCCTGAGATGGGACTCGAACTCACGAACTGCGAGGTCATGACCTGAGCTGAAGTCAGATAATTAACGGACTGAGCCACCCAGGTGCCCCTATTTAAATTTTTTTTTTTAATGTTTACTTTTGAGAGAGACAGAGTGTGAGCAGGGGAGGGGCAGAGAGAGAGGGAGACACAGAACTCCACATGTGCTTCAGGCTCTGCACTATCCACACAGAGCCTGATGCGGGCTCAAACTCACAAACTGTGAGATCCTGACTTGAGCCGAAATTGGATGCTTGACCAACTGAGCCACCCAAATGCCCCTAGACTGTGACATTTTTAGATATCAGTAATTTGGATAACAAGAGATACCTAAATTGTGAAAGGGTATTGCACTGAAGTGTTACCTATTAAAGTGAGTTCCTTTGATTGCAGAGAACAGAAACCCAGCTCAAAGTAGCTCAGGGTAAAAGGGAATTGATTGTCACGCTTAAGGAAGTTCAGTGGTGGAGTTTATTTGAGGCACAGCTAGCTTCAGTAGCCCAAACAATGTTGATTAGGTTTTGCTGTATGTATTTGTTCATTTTCTTTTACTGTGTAAGGACTTCTGTGCATTCAGGAAAGATGGCTGCAAACAGTTTTAGATTTACATATTTCTGGATAACCAGCCCAGCAGAAAAGAAAATGCAGCAAAGTTCCAATATGGAATCTCTATGAGCAGCCGCTGTTGCCAGTGGGAATGGAATAATTGATTAGCTGGGTCTGGGTCACGACTAATACCACCCTTCCTCCCCTAGCTAGGGGATGAGGTTGGTCTATTCAAAGTGTGCTGTGTCAAATGGTAAGGGAGGAGTAGTAGTTCTTCAAAGGCAAATGCAGTACTGTACTTTCATTAGAAGGGCCGGATTATCTACTGCACAGATGAAACCGGTTAGCTGTCCATGTACCTATCTATAGTGTGTCATCTGATAACTAATTTATTCCATCACCTTTTCTTTAGTTGAAATATTACAAAATGTATTTTCTTTCAGCACTCAATTTGGCTTTTACTTGGCATTGACCTACTATAAGTAAAACTGGGCTCCTATGTGCTATCTAGTTGTGAAGATGAGCTAACATGCACATTTGTCACATCTTACCTAAAAAGCTTTTTCTCAATCTTTTTTTTTCTTTAAATTCTTTAAGGAAAAGAAAAGAGTATGTTTTTTACTTTCTGAGAGATGCACCTGTCCATCTTTGACCTAAATCTCATTCTCATTTAGTTTGTCTTATTGAAGAACCTTGGCTCATCAGATAGACCTTCATTTTCTTAAGAGTTCAGTTTCTGCTTCTCTACTTGATTCTATTTATAACCATAAAGATGTGCTCCCAAGCCCCCTAACAAATGATTCACTCATACTTCTCCCTTTTTTCTTTATAGCAGATTTGACCAATGTCTGCTAATTTACTTGCCAATCTGTCTTCTCCCACTTCTTCCTTAACTTCTTACTTCCTACTTTTCAGAGTCCCCAGTAATATCCAGAGACCTTCATTTCAGGCCTAAACCTAGAATTACAGTATGTAAGGGCTAAAAGGGACCTAAGAGATATTTAACTCAACTTTCTTTTTTTATTTTGCTTGATGTTATTTTGATTGTACTGACTTTTTTTTTGTCTAGAATTTAGATGGTATATGGAATTTTTTTAAACTTTCAGATCTTGATCAGATCATAAATGCGTGTTTATTAAAAACATATAGTTGGATTTTAAAAATCTCTTGGTAATCTTTTTCTTTTAAGTGGAGCATTTCCATTTAATGTAGTTATTGATACATTTAGTTTGCTTTCCATTTGTTCCATCTGTTCTGACTCCACCCAGGACCCCCTTCCTTTTTGCCTTCCTTTGAATTGATTATTTTTTAATCATTCCATTTTTTTCACAGTGTTAGTTGGGAAGTTATACCTATTTTCTAATTTTTTTTAGGGGTTAGCCTAGAATAGAAGTTGGCAAACTTTTTTTTTTTTTTAAGTTTATTTATATATTTTTGAGAGCGAGCTTGGGGGAGGGGCAGAGAGAGAGAATCCCAAGCAGTCTCCATGCTGTCAGTATGGAGCCTGATGCGGGGCTCAATCTCATGAACTGTGAGATCACAACCTGAGCTGAAACCAAGAGTTGGTTGCTCAACCGACTGAGCCATCTAGGCACCCCTAACCTGTTTCATTTAAGGGCCATATAGTAAACATTTTTGGCTTTGTGGACCATATGGTCACTGTCATTGTAGTGCAGAAGCATCCATTGATAACAGGTAGTGGTATAAATTACAGACAGTGGATTAGATAAAGTCATTTAGATAGAAGAGCACTGGGTTGAGACCAGAAACTGGGAGATTTTGTTGTTGTTGTTATTTATTTTTATTTTTATTTATTATTTTTTTTTTTAATTTTTTTTTTTCAACGTTTATTTATTTTTGGGACAGAGAGAGACAGAGCATGAACGGGGGAGGAGCAGAGAGAGAGGGAGACACAGAATCGGAAACAGGCTCCAGGCTCTGAGCCATCAGCCCAGAGCCTGATGCGGGGCTCGAACTCACGGACCGCGAGATCGCGACCTGGCTGAAGTCGGACGCTTAACCGACTGCGCCACCCAGGCGCCCCGTTATTTTTTTTTTTTAAATTGAGGTCATGGACAGGAAGCTCTGAGAGTGAATCAGAAAAAGAGTGAGCCTATCAGGAAGATTACAAGAAAAATAATTATCATGTGAGGGCAGTTTCAAGAACGAGAAGATGGCTTTCTTAGTCAAATGCTATAGAGTGCCGTGTTAAGATGAGGATTCAGAAGAGGCCGTTGGATTTGGCAACTTTATGGTAATTGGTGACATTTTCAAAGAATATTGGCAGAGCTTGCTATGTGGGAAGAGTGGTAAAGGAGTGGAGAGTGGAAACATAAACCATTGATTGTCAAATACTATTTTTTGGACCAGCAACAACAGAAGTGACTAGATTTCCCAATCTCAGAACCATTATTGGGCTTAGAAATGTATATTTTTAAAACATTGCCCAGATGATTTTGATAAACGCTAATGGCTTGCTGTCAAGATGTATTTGTTAGTGATATTTTGAGGCAAACCCTCTTTTCCAAACACAAAGCTATGATTGATGAAGCAAAAAGAAAAATCAAGTTGACATAAATGGGGTGCAGAAAAGGTAAACATTCCTATGTTTCAGAAAGGCAGTAGAACACAAAGCAGTGAGTAGGGCTGTGGCTGGGACCTTGCAGGTACAGCAGCTGAGGTTTGAGTTTCCTTGAGTGTAGGACATATCTTCTGATTTGAACAGACCACCGGTAAGAAACATATTTATGAGATAACGGGAAATTGAACATTGACCAGTAATATTAAAAATTGTTAATTTTTAAAGGTGTGATTAATGGTATTGTGGTTATATTAAAACAAAGTAGTAAATAGTGGGTTCTCAGTAAATGTTTATATGAAAAACAAAAAAAAATTTCCATCAGAAAGTACACCTGTACATCTAAATTTTCAAACAAATTAGCCATCTAGTGCCGAGAATGATATGAAATAAATCTGAAGAGCAGTTTACTTTGGATGACATTAAAATGCTTCACTGAAAAAAATAAAATTTTATATTTAATATTTTCAAGAAGAAGAGTGAGTAATATCCCTTAAATTAAAACAATTATGGGGGCAATGGGGGGGGGGGCACGGTTGAGCATCTGACTTGATTTTGGCTCAGGTTATGATTCCAGGGTTGTGGGATCGAGCCCTGATTCGGGCTCTGTGCTGAGTGTGAAGTCTGCTTGGAATTCTGTCTCTCCTCCTTTACCCCTTTCCCCCACTTACGCCCTTTCTCTTTCTAAAATAAGCCAAACAAAGCAAAAAAACTCAGTTATGACACTTAAGGTAGAAAAAAGATCAGGTGGATATGAAAATGACAGAAACTTTAGAAGTGAAAGCTAGTGTAAAACAACAGTGTGATTTTCATGAAAGGGAAGTCAATAGGATGTCTGTTTTCCCAGTATTAATCTATGAAATCAGTGTAGTGTCAGTCAAAATATCAGAAGATTTTGGGGGTGCCTAGGTGTCTCAGTCGGTTAAGTGTCTGATTTTAGCTTAGGTCGTGATCTCACAGTTCATGAGTTCCAGTCCCATGTCGAGCTCTCTGCTGTCAGCACGGAGCCTGGAGCCCTTGCTTCAGATTCTGTGTCTCCCTCTCTCTGCGTCTCCCCAGCTTGTGCATGTGCGTGCTCTCTCTCTCAAAAAAATAAACATCAAAAAATGTCAGAAGGTTTTTTTTTTCGTGGTAGTGGACATGCTGATCTTAAAATTCTTATGGTAAAGAGTCAAAGTAACATTAAAGAAGAACAAATTGAAATGATATGCCTTCCATCAAAACTTATTATAGAGCTATAGTAATTAAGATAGATTCAGGGATGGACAGATAGACTACTGGAAGAGAATACAGAGCCCAGAACACCTTGATATTTATATGGAATTAGCTACATGACAGAGGTGGCATTATAAATCAAGGGAGAGATTGGACTCTTCATTGAGGTGCTGATTAAATTGCTAATCTGATTTGGCATGAAAATAAGAGTGCTATGAAAATAAATTCTGTATGGATTAAGTACATAAATGAGAAAAGAAAAACCTTAGGCCTTTTCGAAGAAAATGCAGGATGGATAACTTTATGTCTTCAGGATGAGGAGGGATTTTTAAAAACTATACCAGGAGATAACGCCATGTAGGTTTTAGAGCCAGACGAACTGCTTCAAATATCAACTTTCTCACATGCTAGTTATGACTTTGGGCAAGTTATGTAATCTTTCTTGTTTTCTCATTTGTAAAATGAGGATGATAAATGGTAAAAACAGCCCTCAGGAATTGTGAGAAATAAAATGTGAAATGCTTAGAAAAATGACTGGTATAAATAAACACACAATAAGAGTTCACTACAATTGTTGTTACTGTAATTTACTAAAAAAGAAATCATAACCTGTAAAGGATTGATAAATTTGACTATTAAAAACTCTATGACAAAAGGCATTGTGAATAAAATAGAAAGCTAAGGCACTAATAGGTAGGAGATAATTATCACACATTTAACTGAAAATTGATTAGTATCCAGGCTATATGAAAAACTCATTTAAACCAATACAGAAAAGACAACTCAAAAAACAGAAATGAATAAGCAACATAGTCCAAATGGCAAATGGTAAGTGTTGCTCATCCTCATTCTAATAAACAGGGAAATGCAAATTAAAGTAATGAGATACCTTTTTACACTTATACTGGCAGAAACTCAAGTCTGACAATACTTTTATTGGTAAGGAGGCAGAGAAACTTGAGCCCTTCCTACACTTGCTGTGAAATAGTTGGTACAACTACTTTGGAGAGTGTTTTGTTAATATCTAGTAAAGTTGAATGTGCTTAAAACCCAACGATTCTAGGTCTGAAGCCCAGAGAAATTCTAGGAAAGACATACGAAGAGACATGTATGAGATCTGCAGCATTGTTTTAATAGTGTAATATTGGAAACATTCCAAGTGTTCACTAGAAGGACAGTGGATTGATAAATTGTGGTATAAATCATCCAATGGGATTTAAAAACAAAGACCTTGCTTTTAAGAGCAGTTTTACGTTAGGTTCACAGCAAATTTGAACAGAAGATCCAGAACCCCCCAACCTCCCCCCATACATACATAGTCTCCCCCAATATCTACATCCCCCCCACCCCAGTACATTTGTAACAATTAATAAACATTAATTGGCATATTATTTGGCAGTTAATGAACTTTTACATGTATCAGCACTTATAAATAGAAAAGACAATGTTAACGTGAGATGCAGACTATTAAGTATGGTATGACACCATTTTTTTAAAGCCTAAAAGAGTGAAACAGTACTATCTATAATTCATGGAGACCCACATGTGTAATAAAAATATAGAAACAGGACAGTGGTTCTCTCTGAAGAGCAAAAGAAGGAGCTTTATCTCTAATATGTTGTTTGTAAACTGATCTGGAGTAATTACAGCAGTTTTCAAACTTGTTGAATTCGGTGGTAGCTATATGACTGCTTTTTATATGTTCCATAATATTCTCTGTGTTTGAAAGGTCATCTAGGAAAAAACAAAACAGAGTTTCTTCACTTGAGAACTTTTAAAAATATGTAATATTATGAGAGAGAAGTAACTGAAGGTATTTAAAAAAAATAACAGCATCTTTGTATGTTAAAGGATGAAATAAAAAAGGAAAGTGGTAACATGTGAGGATGATTCTCTGATGGGGCAAGTTTGATGGAGATGATAAGAAATAGGTTTTATTAACCCTGGAAAGGACATGGGATATATTTTCTTTGTAGACTAGAATGGAAAAACTAAGATGAGATGAAAATAGGGATACATTTTGAGTTGGAAAATGCTATTTTCTCAGTGGGATGCCAAAGTTGAAATCATTCTGGAGGTGTTATGTACATGGGGTTTGAGAAGATTGGAAGGATATGCAGAATACGTGTAAGAAATGAAATAAGGTTAGATAAAAAGGTAACCTTGAAGGAAAAGGGAAGGTTGAATAAAAGTTATAATAGTATCAGCTATATAATTTTATCAGCAAGCCGGGGGCAGGATCTTTGTTGTTGTTAGGAGAGGTAGAGAGAGAGCCCAAAAGTCCTTGAAAATATATCTATTCTATAGCAGGTTTCTCTCATATTTTCTTAGTTATAATTTTATCTAGTTTGATTTTTTTATTTAATCTCATCTTCTTAATGGTTTTTTTCAAGCTTTTATTTAAATTCCAGTTAGTTAACATACAGTATAATATTAATTTCAGGTGTAGCTTTTTTGTGATTCAGTTCAATACCTAGTGCTTATCACAAGTGTCCTCCTTAATTCCTATCACCTATTTAATCCATCCTCCCCACCCATCTGTTTTCTGGTAACAATCAGTCTATTCTCTATAGTTTAGAGTCTGTTTCTTGGTTTTCCTCTCTCCCCTACATGTTCCTTTGTTTTGTTTCTTAAATTCCACTTATGAGTGAAATCATATGGTATTTGTCTTTCTCTGACTTATTTCGCTTAGCATAATACACTAGTTCCATCCACATTGTTGGAAATGGCAAGATTTCATTCTTTTTTTATGGCCGAGTAATACTCCATTGTGTGTGTGTGTGTATGTGTGTGTATTTCACATCTTTATCCATTCATCAGTTGATAGATATTTGGGCTCTTACCATAATTTGGCTATTGCTGATAATGCTGCTGCAAACATTGAGGTGCATGTATCCCTTTGAATTAGTATTTTTTTATCCTTTGGGTAAATAGTAGTGCTGGATCATAGCGAAGTTCTATTTTTAATTTTTTGAGGAACTTCCATACTGTTTTCCAGAGTGACTGCACCAGTTTGTATTCCCACCAACAGTGTTAGAGGGTTCCCCTTTCTCCACATCCTCTTCAACATCTATTATTTCCTGTGTTGTTAATGTCATCTTCTTACTGTTTTTAATTTCACAAAAATTTGGCTTCATTGATGGCATTGTTTTGTGTTTTTGCTTTATCCATAAGAGCTTTTGGGTGCAGGGTGATCTGTATGATTATTCTGCCCTTTTTAATCTAGTCTTTGGCAAGTCTCTTTAAATATAAAGAAAGAACTTGACTCTAATCTCAGGTACTTTGGAAACATTTGAGATAGAGTACAAAATAATTTTTATTTGCACTCTGGATTTTGCATTATTAGTATGATAAAACATGGAAAAATCTTTGGCAAGTTGCTTTGGGAGAAAGTGTCCAGATTTGGGCAATAAAATGTAATATTACGTGGTCTCAGACTGTTTTCAAGACTTTCTAGACTAAGAATTAGGATATTATGTTCTAAAAGATGTAATCAACATGATTTAAGCCTTTCTTTCTTGAGCATCAGAAGGTAAAGATTGTTTATATGATTTCTAAATGTTTCACATCTTTTATGTTACAGTTCTTTTGCCATGAAAATGGTTTGCAGGGTCTTGGACACATACTATCCATGCTGATGGGACAGGATCCAATATGAATATAAATGATGGAGGAAGACGACGCTTTGAGGATAATGAACATACGTTACATATATATCCTGGGACAATTTCAGAAGGGACTATCTACTGTCCAATTCCTGCCAGAAAAAACTCCACAGCTGCTGAGGTGATTGACTCTCTTATAAACAGACTTCATCTTGACAAAACAAAATGTTATGTTCTTGCAGAAGTAAAGGAATTTGGTGGAGAAGAATGGATACTCAATCCAACAGACTGTCCAGTTCAGCGAATGATGTTGTGGCCCCGAATGGCTCTGGAAAATCGCCTGAGTGGAGAGGACTATCGCTTTCTTCTGAGAGAAAAAAACCTTGATGGATCAATCCATTATGGTAGTCTGCAGTCATGGCTACGGGTAACAGAAGAACGTCGTAGGATGATGGAGCGGGGTTTTCTTCCACAGCCTCAACAAAAAGACTTTGATGATTTATGTAGCTTACCTGATTTGAATGAGAAAACTCTCTTAGAAAACCTACGAAATCGCTTTAAGCATGAAAAAATTTATACCTATGTTGGCAGTATTCTAATAGTTATTAACCCATTCAAGTTTCTTCCTATTTATAATCCCAAATATGTCAAAATGTATGATAACCACCAATTGGGAAAACTGGAGCCCCACATTTATGCTGTGGCTGATGTAGCTTATCATGCCATGCTTCAGCGCAAAAAGAATCAGTGCATTGTGATTTCAGGAGAGAGTGGTTCTGGGAAGACTCAAAGCACAAACTTTCTTATACACCACCTTACTGCACTCAGTCAGAAAGGATTTGCCAGTGGAGTGGAACAAATTATTCTTGGAGCTGGACCAGTACTTGAGGTAAGTGTGTAGAAATAGTTTTCTTACTCTTAAACATGTCTTTGAAAAAATTTTTTGTAAATGTGAGAAAATGTAATGAAACCACAAGTATAGATATCATTTTTAGTTACCAAGGAAAACTGGAAGATGGGAAAGCAAAAAAGGCAGCGTGGAAGATTAAAGGGTATGACAGTGGCAGTATATTTTTCAAAGGTGTTTTTGGGTCATAGTGATGAAGTAAGCGATGATTGGAGTCGTATGTATCCCCCTATAAAGGGAAATAGCCAGCACAGGACTCCTGTCTGTAATTGGGTTGTGGAATTAGGTGTTGGGGAAAATATTCTCATCAATCTATTTGTATCTTTGCAACTTTAACATGTGTGCCTAGTATTGAATTCTAAGGGTTCAGTTTTGAAAATGTAGAGAATATGGGAAAAAAAGTTTTAGTTCTATAATGTTTTAGAAGTAATAGTACCAAAGGTAGAAAGGAAAAAGAATACACTTTTTGTTTTAGAGTTGAAAGGAAAAGGTAGTATTACCTATTTTTTTTATTAAAAAAAATTTTTTTTATGTTTATTTTTGAGACAGAGAGAAACAGAGCATGAGTGGGGGAGGGGCAGAGAGAGAAAAGAGACCCAGAATTTGACGCAGGCTCCAGGCTGGGCTGTCAGCACAGAGCCCGACGCCAAGCTTGAACCCATGAACCGTGAGTTCATGACCTGAGCTGAAGTTGGTTGCCCAACCAACTGAGCCACCCAGGCGCCCCAATATTACCAATTTTTTAAAAGAGATTTTGTGAGGTATAACTGAGATACAGCAAACTGCACATATTGGAAATGTACAATTCGATAAAATTTGACATGTATATATACTAATTAAGCCACTGTCACAGTCAAGATACCGAATACATCCATTATTCCCAAAGTTTCTTTGTGATTCACAAAGTGTAAGTATAGTGTAAGAAACCACTTACACACTTACACTATAGATTAGTTTGTGATTTCTATAATTTTGTATAAATGGAATCATATACCATATACTCTTTTATGTTTGATTTCTCTTGGTATAATTATTTCAAGATTCATCCAGGTTGTATGTGTCAGTAATTCATTCCTTTTGCTAAGGTAGAATTCCACTGCATGGGTGCATGATGCTTTGCATTTATCCATTTACCTGGTAATGGACTTTTAGATTATTGCTAGTTATTCACTCTTGCACATAAAGCTTTATACAAGTCTTTGTGTGGACATACACTTTACTTTGGGTGAATACCTAGGAGTGGAATGACTGGGTTATATGATAGGTATATGCTTAACTTTTTTTTTGTGTGTGTGTGTTTTTTTTTTTTTTTTTAACGTTTATTATTTTTGGGACAGAGAGACACAGAGCATGAACGGGGGAGGGGCAGAGAGAGAGGGAGACACAGAATCGGAAACAGGCTCCGGGCTCCGAGCCAGCAGCCCAGAGCCTGACGTGGGGCTCGAACTCACGGAGTGCGAGATCGTGACCTGGCTGAAGTCGGACGCTTAACCGACTGCGCCACCCAGGCGCCCCAGTATATGCTTAACTTTTTAAGAAACTGCCAACTTTTTCTACAGTGTTTATACTTACATTTTATATTCCCACCAGGCAGTGTGTGACAGTTCCAGTTACTCCATATCCCTGCTAACCCTTGATATAGTCATTCTTTTAAATTTTAGCCATTCAAATATATATACAGTGGTATCTTACTGAGGTTTTGATTTGCATTCTATAATGACTAATGCTGTGAGCACATTTTCATGTGTTTGTTTGCCCTCTATATATCTTCTTTGGTGAAGTATCTGTCAGAATTTATTGCCTAATTTTTTATTGGATTTTCTTAAAATTTTTTTTAATGTTTATAATTTTTGAGAGAGACAGAGTGCCAGTTGGGGAGGGACAGAGAGAGAGGGAAACCCAGAATCCGAAGCAAGCTTCCGGCTCTGAGCTGTCAGCACAGAGCTCAGTGCATGAGATCATGACCTGAGCCAAAGTCAGATGCTTAACTGACTGAGCCACCCAGGCACCCCTCTTGCGTTTTTGATTTTAGCCATTCTGATAGGTGTAAGGTAATATCTCATTGTGGTTTTGATTTGTATTTCCCTGATGATGACTGATGTTGAGCTGGATTTGATTTGTATTTCCCTGATGATGACTGATGTTGAGCATTTTTTCATGGCCATTTGTATGTCTTCTTTGGATAAATAAAATGGGTCCTCTGCCCATTTTAATTTTCTTTTTGGCTTTTTTTTGTGTGTGTTGAGTTATATATATATATATTTAAATATATTTTAGATATTACCTTATTGATATTATTATTTGCAGATATTTTCTCCCTCTCAGTAGGTTGTCTTTTTGTTTGTTGTTGGTTTCCTTCACTGTACAAAAGCTTTGAAAAAAAATTTTTTTTTTATTGGTGTGGTCCCAATTGCTTATTTTTGCTTTTGTTTTCCTTGCCTTATGAGACATATCTAGAAAAATGTCACTTTGGCTGATGCCAGAGAAATTACTACTTGTGTTCTATTTTAGGATTTTTATGGTTTCAGGTGTCACATTTAGGTTTAATTCAATTTGAGTCTATTTTTGTGTATGGTGTTACAAGGTGGTTCAATTTCATTCTTCTGCATGTAGCTGTCCAGTTTTTCCAGCACTATTTATTGAAGAGAATGTCTCTCATTATATGTTCTTGCTTCCTTTGTCGTAGATTAATTGACCATATAAATGGTTTATTTCTCGGTGCTCTATTCTGTGCCATTGATCTGTGTGTCTGTTTTTGTGCCAGTACTATACTGTTTTGATTATTACACCTTAGTAGTATATCTTGGAATGTGGAATTGTGATACCTCTAGCTTTGTTTTTCTTTGTCAAGATTGCTTTGGTTATTCCAGGTCTTTTTTGATTCTGAAGAGATTTTACTATTATTTGTTCTAGGTTTTAAAAAAAATCCTGTTGGTATTTTGATAGAGATTGCATTGAATGTATAGATTGCTTTGGGTAGTATAGACATTTCAACAATATGAATTCTTCCAATCCATGAGCTTGGAATATCTTTCCATTTGTTTGTGTCATCTTCAGTTTCTTCAATCAGTTATTTTGTAGTTTTTGAGTATAGGTCTTTCACTTCTTTGGTTAAGTTTATTCTTAGGTACTTTATTATTCTTTTTGGTGCACTAGTAAATGGTCTTGTTTTCTTAATTTCTCTATGTGCTGCTCTGTTATTAGTGTATAGAAATGCTACCAATTTCTGAATATTAACTTTGTATCATGCATCTTTACCAAATTCATTTATTATTTCGAATCGCTTTTTGATGGAGTCTTTAGGATTTTCTATGTGTAGTATCATGTCATCTGCAAATAGAGATAGTGTAACTTCTTTACCAGTGTGGTGCCTCTTCTTTTTCTTGTCTGATTGTTGTGGACAGGACTTTGAGTACTGTGTTGAATAAAAGTGGCAAGAGTGGACATATTTGTCTTGTTCCTGATCTTAGAGGAGAAGCTCTTTGTTTCACCATTGAGTGTGATGTTAGCTGTGGGTTTTTCATATATATAGTCTTTCTTATATAGATGTATGTGCTCTCTAACCCCACTTTGTTGAGAGTTTTTACCATGAATGGAATTTAAATTTTGTCAAATGGGTTTTGTTTTCTGCACCTATTGAGATGATGATATGATTTTTATCCTTTGTTTTGTTGATGCTGTGTATCACATTGATTTGCAAATCTTGAGCCATTCTTACATCCATGGAGTAAGTCTTACTTGATTGTGGTGAATGATCTTTTTAATGTATTGTTGTATGTGGTTTGCTAATATTTTGTTGAGGAATTTTGCATCTATGTTTATCAAGGATATTGGCCTGTAGGGATGTGTGTGTGTGTGCATGTGTGTGTGTTTTTTTTTTTTTTAATGTTTATTTTTTTTTGAGAGAGAGGGAGACAGACAGCACAAGCAGAGGAGGGACAGAGAGAGACAGAGACACAGAGTTTGAAGCAATCTCCAAGCTCTGAGCTGTCAGCACAGAGCCTGACGTGGGGCTCGAACTCACAAACCATGAGATCATGACGTGATGCTTAACTGACTGAGTCCCTCAGGCGCCCCTGCTGATTTTTTTTTCTATTGCTGTTTTTAGTCTTAATGTCATTTATTTCTGCTCTGGTCTTAATTATTTCCTTCCTTCTATTTACCTTGGGCTTTATTTGTTGTTCTTTTTTTTTTTTTTTTTGGGGTTCCTTTAGTTGTTAATGTAGATTGTTTGAGCTTTTTCTTGTTTCTTGAGTTAGGCCTGTGTTGCTATATATTTCTCTCTCTTTCTCTCTTTCTCTGTCTCAAGAACCAGCTCTTGGTTTTATTGATTTAAAAAGTTTTTTTTAATGTTTATTCTTGAGAGAAAGAGAGAGAGAGTGAGTGGGGGAGAAGGGCATAGGGAGAGAGAGAATTTCAAGCAAGTTCCTCAGTGCAGAGCCTGATGTGGGGCTCTATCCAATGATCCCCGTATCATGACCCAAACTGAAGTCAAGAGTCTGATGCTCAACCAACTGGGCCACCTAGGTATCCCTAATTTTAAAAAATGGTACATCAGGCGCTTAAAAATATTTGTAGATTGCTTTGGGGTAGTGAGGACATTTTAACAATGTGAATTCTTCCATGAGCACGTAATGTATTTCAATTTATTTGTGTCGTCAGTTTTTGTCATTAATGCCTTTTGGTTTTCATTGTACAGATCTTTAACCTCCTTGGTGAAATTTCTCTCAAATACAACCATCTCTCAGTAGTACCTTTTGAAGAGCAGAATTTTAAATTTTGATGAAATCCAGTTTAACCATTTTTTTTCTCTTAGGGATTGTGTTTTTGGTGTCATATTTAAGAAGACTTTGACTAAACCATGGTTGCAAAAGTGTTCTATGTTTTGTTTTGTTTTTTTCATTAGTTTTGTAGTTTCAGTTTTGCATTCAGGTCTATGATTAATTTTGAGTTTATTTTGTATATGGTGTATAGATCCAGTGTTTTCCTATGAGTATCTAATTGTTTCAAAACTATTTTTTGTTGAAAGACTATTTTTCCTTTACCTCGTTTGCCTTTGTGTCTTTGTCAGAAAAATTGTACATATATAGGTGGGTTTATTTCAGCATTCTGTCTCCTGTTGATTCGTTTTTCTTCATGACAATGCCATGCTACTTTCATTATGCAGCTTTATAATAATTTTGAAATTAGGTAGTATTAATCCTTCTTTTGCTTATTTTGGATATTCGAAGCCTTTGCATTTCCATATGAATTTTAGAACTAAATTGTCAGTTTTTCTATAAAAGTTTTTTGGGACTTTGGGATAGTGTTAAATCTATAGTTTAATTTTTAGAGAAGTGATATGGTAACAATATTAAGTCATCTGACCCATGAACAAGTTTATTTCTCTACTTATGAAGACCATCTTTAATTTCTCTGAGCAATATTCTGTTGTTTTTAATGTATAGGGCTTGAACATGTATAGTAAGATATATTTGTCAGTATTTATTGATGCTTTTATAAACAGTATTTAACATTTTTCAATTGTTATTTCCTAGTATATAGGGATACAGTTGAAATTGGTACTTTGATCTTGTATTGTACAAGCTGGCTAGGTACAAATATTAATTTCAGTTTTTTAAAATTTTTATTGGATTATCCACATAAGAAGTCATATTTGTGAACAAAAAGGCAGTTTTATTTACTTTCTTCCAGTTGGAATTTTTTTTCCTACAGATTTCACTAGTTACTCCAGTATGAAGAGATGCGGTGAAAGTAACATTCTTGTCTTGGGGGAAAGCATTTAGCCTTAAACATTAAGTGTGATAATAGCTGTTGGTTTTGTGTAGATGTTCTTTATTAGATTGAGGTCCATTCCCTTTCATTCTTACTTTGTTTAGAGTTTTTATCAGGAAAGGTTGGATTTTGTCAAATGCTTTTTCTTGTCTATTTGAGATGGTCATATGGTTTAAAAAAGAATAGTTTGTTAATATGGTAAATTATATTGATGGATTTTTTTAAATTTAATTTATTTTTTAAAATTTATATCCAAGTTAGTTAGCATATAGTGCAACAATGATTTCAGGGGTAGATTCCTTAATGTCCCTTACCCATTTAGCCCATCCCACCTTCCACAACCCCTCCAGCAACCCTCAGTTTGTTCTCCATATTTATGAGTCTCTTATGTTTTGCCCCCTCCCTGTTTTTATATTATTTTTGCTTCCCTTCCCTTATGTTCATCTGTTTTGTATCTTAAAGTCCTCATATGAGTGAAGTCATATGATGTTTGTCTTTCTCTGATTTTGCTTAGCATAATACTCTCTAGTTCTATCCACGTAGTTGCAAATGGCAAGATTTCATTCTTTTTGATTGCTGAGTAATACTCCATTGTATATATATACCACATCTTTATCCATTCATCAGTCAATGTGCACTTGGGCTCTTTCCATACTTTGGCTATTGTCGATAGTGCTGCTATAAACATGGGGGTGCCTGTGTCCCTTTGAAACAGCATACCTGTATCCCTTGGATAAATACCTAGTAGTGCAATTGCTGGGTCATAGGGTAGTTCTATTTTTAATTTTTTGAGGAACCTCCATACTGTTTTCCAGAGTGGCTGCACTGGTTTGCATTCCCACCAGCAGTGCAAAAGAGATCCTCTTTCTCCGCATCCTCGCCAACATCTGTTGTTGCCTGATGTGTTAATGTTAGCCATCCTGACAGGTGTGAGGTGGTATCTCATTGTGGTTTTGATTTGTATTTCCCTGATGATGAGTGATGTTGAGCATTTTTTCATGTGTTGGTTGGCCATCTGGATGTCTTCTTTGGAGAAGTGTCTAGTCCTGTCTTTTGCCAATTTCTTCACTGGATTATTTGTTTTTTGGGTGTTGAGTTTGATAAGTTCTTTATAGATGTTGGTTACTAACCCTTTATCTGATATGTCGTTTGCAAGTATCTTCTCCCATTCTGCCGGTTGCCTTTTAGTTTTGCTGATTGTTTCCTTCACTGTGCAGAAGCTTTTTATGTTGATAAGGTCCCAGTAGTTCATTTTTGCTTTTGTTTCCCTTGCCTCTGGAGACGTGTTGAGTAAGAAGTTGTTGCGGCCACAAAGAGGTTTCTGCCTGCTTTCTCCTCAAGGATTTTGATGGCTTCCTGTCTAATGTTTAGGCCTTTGATCCATTTTGAGTTTATTTTTGTGTATGGTGTAAGAAAGTGGTCCAGGTTCATTCTTCTGCATGTCACTGTCCAGTTTTCCCAGCACCATTTGCTGAAGAGACTGTTTTATTCCATTGGATATTCTTTCCTGCTTTGTCAAAGATTAGTTGGCCATATGTTTGTGGGTCCATTTCTGGGTTCTCTGTTCTCTTCCACTGATCTGAGTGTCTGTTTTTGTGCCAGTAACACACTGTCTTAATGATTACAGCTTGAAGTCTGGGGTTATGATGCCTCCTGCTTTGGTTTTCTTTTTCAAGATTGCTTTGGCTATTCGGGGTCTTTTTTGGTTCCATACAAGTTTTAGGATTGTTTGTTCTAGCTCTGTGAAGAATGCTGGTGTTATTTTGATAGGTATTGCATTGAATATGTAGATTGCTTTGGGTAGTGTTGACATTTTAACAGTATTTGTTCTTCCTGTATATTGATGGATTTTTGATTGGTAAACCATTTTGGCATTCTGGGGATAAACACCAATTGTCATGATACATTATCCTTTAATGTATTGCTGGATTTGGTTTGCTAAAATTTTGTTTAGAATTACCGATATGTGGTCATGAGAAATATTGTTTTCTTTAATGCCTTTTTTTTTTTTTTTTTAATCAGGATAATTCTGGCCATATGGGAATGAGTTGGGGTGTTTTATATTTTTGGAAGAGTTTGTGTAGAACTTCTTTTTTCCTCCTACTATCAGTGTTAGGATTGATATGATGGAATCCAGGCTTGGTGTTTTCTTTGTAGGAAAGTTTTATGTATTTATGTATGTATGTAATTATCTATTTAGAGAGAGAGAGCAGGGAAGGGGGACAAAGGGAGCAAGAGAAAGAATCGTAAGCAGGCTCCACACTCAGCATAGGGCTCCATGCGGGTCTTGATCCCACAATCCTCGGATATATTGGAAATTCAACTTACTGAACCATTCAGGTACCCTGCAGTAAAGTTTTAAAGTTTGAATTTTTAAAGTAGATACAGATCTACTTTGAACCTGTTTGTGTCTTTGCACCTGAAGTATGTCTCTTGGGGAAAGCATGGAGTTGGGTCATTTAAAAAAAAAAAAAACATCTTTTCTGCCAGTTACTTGCTTTTTGACTGGAATGTTTAAGCCATTTACAGTTAATGTAATTACTAATGTAGGATTTGTGTCTGCCATTTGATTTTTAATAATTTTTTTAATGTTCTTGTATTCTTCCATTATTATCTTCTGTTATGTTAAGGAGATGTTTTCTAGCATACCATTTTAATTTTGTTATCTCTTGTTTGTTTGTTTGTTTTAGCAGTATTCATGAGCATTCCAATTAACACAACAATTCAGTTTGGATTACTACCAACATGTGTTCTTTTTTTCTTCATATAGATTTGCTTTATTAAGTGTCCTTTCATTTCAGCTTATATTATTTCATTTAGTATTGCTTTGTAAGGACCATTTGCTGCCTAATGGATTCTTTTGGTTTTTGTTCATTTAAATATCTCAATTTCTCCTTTAATTTTTAAAGACGGTTTTATGGGACACAGAATTCTTGGTTGACCGGCTTGTCTCAGTGCTTTGAATATATAGCTCCACTCTCTTCCATTCTTGATGTTTTATTTGGAGAAATTCGATGTTATGCTTATTGAGGAACCTATATATGGTATGTGTTGCATCTCTCTCACTGCTTTTAAGAAACACTTTTTGTCATTCAGCAGTTTGATCATTATTTGTCTAAGTACTTATTCTTCATACTTTGAATTTGTGAAGGTTGTTAGATATATAGATTAGTGTTTTTCATGAAATTTTGGAAGTTTTGGGCTATTCATTGTTAAAATATTGATTCTGTGTTTTCCTCTCTATCCTCTCCTTCTGGTGTTCCCATTATATACATATATTGGCATGTTTGATGGTGATCCACCCGTGTCTGAAGCTCACTCTGTTCATTTCTTGTTTATCTCCCCCCTGCTATTCCTTAGGTATCATCTCAATTGATCAGTGTTCCAAGTTTTGTGATTTCTTCTACTTGTTCATATCTCTACTTGAGCCTCTTCAGTGCATTTTTTATCTTAGTTAATTACTTTTTAGTACTGGAATTTTTATAATTTCTCTGCCTTCACTAATATTCTCTACTGTTAAGGCATCTTTGTCATATTTTCCTATAATTGTTTAAAAGTATTTAAAATAGTGATGTAAAGTTTTGGCTTTGGAGGTCCAACATCTGGGCTTTTTCAGAGACAATTTCTGGTTATTGTGTTTATAAAATTTTTTTGTGTCCCTACTTTCTTTCTTTTTTGCATGTCTTATAATGTTTTGGTGAAAAGTGGGCATTTTTATTAATACAATGTGGCAGTTTTGGAAATGAGGTATTTACCTCCTCCCAGGATTTGTGGTGGTTGTTTTGTTATTGCTGTTTGGTTGTCCATGACTTCTTTGAAATTAGTCTGTGAGGTCTGTTCTTTTTTTCTGTGAGGGCTTTACATTCTCTCTTCATTTAGCTTAGTGGTCAGGTAATAATTGGACAAAGATTTTAAAAAAATGTCCTGAAGCAATAAGGTTTCCAGTGTGTGTGTGTGTGTGTGTGTGTGTGTGTGTGTGTGAAGTTCTTAAGTTGTTTGGTTACCTCATTTTTTGCCCCATTCTCCTATTCGTACCTTAGGCAGTTGCAGTGTTCTAATCAATTGCCTCTGATTGATTTTAACAAATATACATGGGTGAAAAGGCTGTTCCTTGTGAGTGCTTTCCAAGTCATTTCAAGTAAAGATAACCCTTTGAGTGAGGTTTCCCAGTGAAATACCATGTTGCTCAAATTCTGACAGTTACTTGTGGGATGGGGCTTTGGCTATAATCCTGTTTTGATCCTTCAATGGCTTTTAGGCTGCCTTTGAAACAGACTATAATTATAGGGCATTGCTTTTCTCTTCAGCATGGAGCTAGGGAGAGGGAGATGGTAATTGTCTAAGTTAAAATGCCACAATGCCTTTTTTCTTACTGAGATTCATCTGTTTTCCCCTCAAAGGATTATTGCAAGCCTTTGGTTAATTTCTAGAGTTGTCAAAAAGTTGATTTGGATAATTTTTTTGGTTTTATTTCTCATATGAAAAAGAGAATTTTCAGAGATCTTTATCATTTCTCTGACCTTACTTTCAATGATCTTTTCAGGAGATTTAAGTAATAAAAAATTCTTTCTATGTTTACCTTTCTGGTTACCATTTCTGCTGTTCTCCATTCCTTCCATATGTTGATCCATATTTGAATATGATATTTTCCTTTTGCATTAAGGACTTCCTTTAATGTTCCTTTTAATGTGGTTTGGCGTATGATGAGTATTTTCAGATTTAGATGTCAGAAATTCTTTCTTTGGCCTTTAAAATTAAAAGAATAACCTTATAGTAAAATTGTATGAATTTTAAAACCTGTTAATTTTTGTAACCATCTGTATACAATCTGAGTACCCATTACCTCTTGAAACTCCCTCACACTATTCTTTATCTTCAAACCCTCTGACTTCCCTCCAATACTCCCATAATCCGTGAAGACTACGTATCCCCTGTTGTTGCTTTGAAAATGTCACAGAAATGGAATCACACGCTAAGTACAGTTTTGGGACTAGCTTCTCTCATTCAGCATTATGTCTTAAAGATTCATTCAAGTTGTTGAATATGTGAATTCAACCAGGGATTATTTCTTTTAAATATAAATTTTAATAAATTTTATTGGGATGTAACTTAGAATAAAATGTAGCCATTTAAAATTTATACTTCAGTGATTTTTGATAAATGTGTATACACTTAACGTAACCATCATTATTACACAAGCTGTAGAATATTTTCATTACTCCTTGTGCCCTTTTGTAGACATTGCCTAACCACACCCTCATTCCCAGACAACTCTGATCTTCTTCCCATTACTGTTTTGCCTTTTCTAAAATTTCATATTACAGTATGTACTCTTGAGTCTGATTTCTTCTATGTGGCGTAATGTTTTGATATTCATCAGTGTTGATGTATCATCTTTATTGCTGGGTAATATTCACTGCATTGTGTATACTTTGGTAACAATATATTCTTTTATAAATAGTACTATAACTTTATTTTAAGTTGATGTAATAAAGTGCAATACATTATGTAGTGAAACCTTATTTCATTTATACTATTCCAAAATTGCGATTATTTTTTTAAAATGTTTATTTATTTTGAGAGAGAGAACACACGTGAGCAGGGGAGGGGCAAAGAGAGAGAGGCAGAGAGAGAATCCCAAGCAGGCTTTGTGCTGCCTCTGAGTTCAGATCCCAGCATAGGGCTCTATCTCATGAACCATGAGATGATGATCTGAACTGAAATCAAGAGTGGCCACTTAACCGATCGAGCAATCTAGGCACCCCTAAAGTTGTAATTATTTTGATGTAATTATTCTGCTTCTATCTCCTCGTTATTTAATTCAGTAAGATCTAAAAAATTATATATTGAAATATAGTAAGAAAGTTTGCTGGCTCTGGGATGTAAAAGTTAATTTTAAGGAGTGTTAAATCTTTATAATTAAAATTTATTTATTAAACTTTTTAAAAAAATATTTATTTTTGAGAGAGCATGAGCTGGGGAGGGGTAGAGAGAGAGGGAGACAGAATTCGAAGCAGGCTCCAGGTTATCAGCACAGAGGCTGACGTAGGGCTCAAACTCTTGGACCGTCTGAGCCAAAGTCTGACAATTAACCGACTGAGCCACCCAGGCACACCTAATTAAGATTTATTTTACTGAAAAGCATAAAATACTTGTTTTTTTCAAAATTTTTTTTCAACATGTATTTATTTTTGAGAGACAGAGCGTGAATAGGGGAGGGGCAGAAAGAGAGGGAGACACAGAATGTGAAGCAGGCTCCAGTGAGACATGACCTGAGCTGCAGTTGGACGCTTAACCAACTGAGCCACCCAGGTGCCACTCTTCCTACTTGGTTTTATTTCAACTATTAGTTTTTCTCTTTTACTTTACCTAAACCATAGGAGTCTGAAGTTAAAGAAAATTGCTTTTCTACTGTCTCTTGCATTTTGTATCTTTGAGCTGACCTAAGTAAGATTTTCCATTTTTAAAATGAAATTAACAAGAACTATTTATTTTGACAGGCCTTTGGAAATGCAAAGACAGCTCATAATAACAATTCAAGTCGTTTTGGCAAGTTTATTCAAGTAAATTACCAAGAAACTGGCACTGTACTTGGGTAAGTAGCAGTAATAGACTTTGGAGTATGTTTGTATTTTTACCATTGTCTCTTCATAATCCGTAGATTATTCATTTACTCTTAATGAGCATAGTGAAACTGGTGTCTACTAAGTTTTTTCTTGTAAACTTTTTTTTGTTTTGGAAAAGTTCAAGCCTGAGAAAAGTTCAAAGAATAGTGTAGCGCTTATATACCTTTTTTAAAAATATATATATAACTTATTGTCAAATTGGCTTACTTACAGCACCCAGTGCTCATCCCAAGTGCCCTCCTCAATGCCCATCACCCATTTTCCCCCTCTCCCCCACCTCCCCACCCACCCTCAGTTTGTTCTCTGTATTTTCGAGTCTCTTGTGGTGTGCCTCTCTCCCTCTGTGTTTGTAATATTTTTTTCCCCTTCCCTTCCCCCATGGTCTTCTGTTAGGTTTCTCAAGATCCACATATGAGTGAAAACATATGATACCTGTCATTCTCTGACTTACTTCTTTCACTCAGCATAATACCTTCCAGTTCCATCTACGTTGCTGCAAATGGCATGATTTCATTCTTTGTGATTAGCACTTACATATTCTTAATGTAGATTTATTAATTATCAACAATTTGCTGCATTTGTTTTATCTCAGTGTGTTATGCATACATTCATTTAAAATTGTTTTTGAGTAAGTTGGGCATATAATTTGACCCCACACAGGAATCACAGCCACATTTTCCTATATAATACTTTTTAAGAAATTAAATATGTTACAATAACATTAAAACAATTTTTTTGTAATGTTTGTTTATTTTTGAGAGAGAGAGAGAGAGAGAGAGAGCCAGAATGCAAGCTGAGGAGGGACAGAGAGAGAGGGAGACACAGAATCCGAAGTAGGCTCCAGTTTCTGAGCTGTCAGCACAGAGTCTGATGTGGGGCTTGAACTCAGGAAATGTGAGATCATCACCTGAGCCGAAGTTGGACGCTTAACTGACTGAGCCACCCAGGTGCCCCTCCAGTAACATTTCTTACATAGTGTGTAATCAGAGTACCTCTGGTTGTGTCAGCAATATACTTCCTAACTTTAAAATAACTAATAAGCTTTATTTTTAGAGCAGTTTTAGGGTCACAGCAGAAATGAGTAAAAGTACAGAGTTTCCATATACCTCTTTACTCTATCCCCCAGTTTCCCATGTTAAGAACATCTTGCATTGGTGTGTTCCATTTGTGTTGTATATTCTGTGGATTTTGACAATTGTATAAAGACATGTATTCACCATTACAGTATCATATAGAGTAGCTTTACTGCCCTAAAAATCCTGTGTGTTTTGCCTGTTCATCCCTTTTTACTCACTAACCTTTGGCAACCACTTATATTTTTATAGTACCCCTAAGTTTTGCCTTTTTCAGAATGTCATATAGTTGGAATCATATAGTGTATGGTCTTTACAGTTTGGATTCTCTGCCTTAGTACTTAAAAAAAATTTTTTTTTAAATGTTTATTTTTGACAGAGAGACAGAGAGAGAGGGCGGAGCTGGGGGGGGGCAGAGTGTGAGAGGGGGAGGAGCAGAGAGAGGAAGACACAGATTCTGAAGCAGGGTGTAGGCTCTGAGCTGTCAGCACAGAGCCTGACACAGGGCTCAAACTCATGAACCTTGAGATCATGACTCTCTGAGCCGAAGTCGGATGCTCAACTGACTGAGCCACCCAGGCACCCCCTTTGCCTTAGCACTTTGTATTAAAGTTTGTTCCACACCTTTCATGCTTGATTTTATTGGGGTAATGTTAAATATATGTATTAATTTGGAGATAATTGACATCTTGGGCTATTTAGAAATGCTTTTAAGTTTTTGTATTTCTTATTTATTCCTAAGTATTTTAATGTTGTTATTAAAAGTGTGATTTTTCTCTTGCATTATATCTTCTAGTTGTTTGAAGATATATATGAAAGTTACTGATTTTTATATTTGTATCTTACTATTTTATTTTTTGCATTTTACTGTTGTATCTCTTACCTTTTCTTGGTATATATGCAAAAATAGATATTTTTACCTTTTTTTCTGCTCTTACATCTTTAGTAATTTTCTCTCTTGTCTGATTCCAAGTAATTTTGTTTCAGACCTTCATATGAATGACTTTACTTTTTTCCACTAAGTAAAATGCTGGTTTTAGGACATTTTATCACATTAATGGATTAGTATCGATTTAAATTTTCTGTGAGTGGTTTTCTGAGTAACAAAATGATATTGCATTTTATCAAATGCATTTTTCACATTTGTGGAGATTAGCATAATCTTCATTCTGAGATCTATCAGTGTTATCATTATTTTCCTAATATTGAATCATTTTGTGTTCCTGGGAAAACAGTCCCGCTTGGTCAGTACAAAATGATACGTACACACACACTCACATACATACGTACACAAACATATTTTTGTAGACACATATAAATTGGTTCTATTCTGTTTTCTAGTTTTTATTTATGATTTTTGTGTCCATGTTAATAAGTGAGATTGGTCTTTTTCTTTTTTAGGCTATTTTAATTATGCTTACTATTTTACTTCTTTTAATTTTAAAATTTTGACCAAAACTATGTACATTCTCCCCCTGCCAACAAAAACAAAACAAGAAGGATAAATCCTTCTTCAGTGATAAGTTTCATAACTTATTTCCTTTCTTATTAAAACTATGTTTCCAAAGGTACAGTTGGTACTTTTACTAATAAAAATGGGATGCAGTCAAGTTGTCAAGTTGTACTTTTCTAGTATTTATGATTGTGATGCAGGAGAGGTTGATAATAGGTACAGTAGTATAGCTTTGTAACTTACAAAATATCATTATATATATTCATTGATTCCTAAGACAATTTCATGAAGTAGGAATGGCAGATGTTTATTTTCCCATTTTATGAATGAAATCCTGGCTCTTACATGTTAAGTGATTACCTAAAATGGTTAATCTTTTCTCTTACAACAGTGATGAACAAAAATCTTTATCTTGAGTAGTAAGTCAACAGATACATATTGAAAAAATTTTTTTTCATTTCAAAAATTTCTAACTCTTAGCAAATATATGTTAAACATTTTTCTTTCATTTTATCATTCATTGGGCAAACATTTATGGAATTCATTTCTAGTACCAGGCACTGTGCCAAGTGTTGAGGACAAAAAAAATATATATATACACTTGTCCTCTGCCATTAAAATTCTCATAGTCTTTTTGGGAAGACATGTTTACATAAGAGGATTACAGTAAGTGAGGTAAGTACAGTGATTAAAGCACGCGTCTGGGAGAGTTCACAAAAAAGGATTTTTATCTTGGGTCTTGAAAAATTGCTAAGAAGAAAAAGTGGTAAATCACATTATTGATTGAGGAAATGAATGGAATCATAACAAGAGCTTGGTGTACTTGAGAAGTTCAGAGGCTATAATGGTCAGTTGGTTTCAGATTCTGAATAAAGCTCCAATGTTTATAATTTACCCTTTTGACATTGGGAAGGAGATTTTAAAAATTTTATTATATAAAATGTCAAACATAGAAATAAAGAGAATAGTACAAGGAATGCCCATTTGATTAAACAGTTATCCTGTTTTGCCATATATACTTCATCTATTTTTTTCTTTTTCTTGCTGATGTATTTTAAAAAACAGTCCCAGGTAGATATAACATCAGTTTACCCATACATACTTTAGTATGAGCAGCAGTGAAAGAGGAATAAAATGAGTAGATCTTATTTTATAGGTAAATAACTCTCAGAGCAGTATAACTTATGGATTAGAGGGGAGGAAGGAGAGATGTCTAGGAGTATGTTGGTATAGCTGAAAGAGAGAGGCTTTTAGTTAAAATAGATCTGGTATCCAGTCATAGTTCTGCTCTTTACTAGCTGCATGATCTGAATATCTTTGAGCATCAGTTTCTCCACTTATGAAATAGGCAGTAATATTTGCCATGCAGAGTGGGTGTAAGGATTTCATATACTATGTAGAATCTAAAACACAAATGAGTAAACAGAAAGCAGATTTATACCTATAAACACACAGAACAAATTGTGGTTGCCAGAGGGGAGGAGGATGGTGGAATGGGCAAAATGAGTGAAGGCTGCCAGTTATGATTGAATAAGTAAGTCATGGGACTAAAAGGCATTGCATAGGGAATATAGCCAATGATACTGTAGTAGTGAGGAACCGTAGCTACACTTGTGGTGAGCATAGTATAATGTATAAACTTGTTGAATCACTATGTTGTATACCTGAACACCTGAAACTAATGTAACATTGTCAACTAAATGTTGACATAGTCAAATAAAATAAAAGAATTTAACATACTAGTTTATGTTAGTTCCCTTTGTCCCATCTTATACAGATAAGACCCTGTTTCAGTAGTTTAGAGGTGATGATGTTTATTCAGAGGAAATGATGCATTTTTAATTGCTGGTAGTGGTAGTGATAATGGGCTTACAAAGAAGGCACATTTGAGCTTCATTTTCATTTTCATTTCCATCCAATGGATGGAACCTATTGGATAAAGAGTGGGTATAGACTGTAGAATTAAAAGTGGAAAGAAGAGCATGAACAATGCAGTCAGGAGTGAATGGTGTGCTTGTGGAAATAACCTGTATGTGGGAGTGACTGAAATACTGAGCATGCAGTGGGAGGGAACTGATGGCAATAAAAGCCCCAAAGTCAGATTTTGACCCCACAGAGGTTTGTGCTAAGTAATTTGGATTTAGTAGGCTAAAGCCTTTAAATTTCAGACGATAGGAGCCTCTTTTGCAGTGGGAGCTTAACTAATTGCTTCAGTTTGGTAATAGGTATTGAAGACTTGAAGTGGTGGGGTACAGGCTAGGTAAAGAGAATGACGTATCAGATGTTTATGTTTCAATTCCTCATTACTTTTAGGGTAAAATCCATTCTTCTGGCATATGGTATATTGGTTCTTCTTGATCCACTCCACTTGTCTGTCTCATTCTTTAGCCATGTTAACTAATTATCTTCCTTGATGTTAAGTACCCTCCTTTTATGCATTTATACAATGCAGTTCTCCTTGCCTTCTTCTGGTCAGTCTTTCAGATTTTAGAGTCATTTAGTCAGTCATCAAATAGTTTTTGTGAATGTTTACTATGTGCTGGGAACTCACCTCTATATGAATTGTTCCTTATGTAATTTTTTCCTTCTTGGATTGAGTCTTATCTATCTCTCTTGGTATATCCATAATATCGTGGTCATTGCTCTATAATAAACCCTATACCAACTCAGTATGATAGCTCCTTGTTTACATATTTCCTCCACTAGTTTGTAAGCCTCTTGAGAATAGATAGTACATCAGTATTTTCATATTTGAACAGTGCTTAGTACAGTGCCCAATTAATGAATACTTATTGAGTAAATAATAAATGAATAGATTCCAGAATGTGGTAGTAGCATGAGTATGTTAAGAAATGTGTCTTTGAGCCTTATTTAGGCATCTGACGAAAGTATAATATCTGAAAGAATGTGCAGTGGCATGGTATCTGGGTGGCTGAGTCAGTTAAGTGTCTGACGTCAGCTCAGGTCATGATTTCACGGTTCGTGAGTTCGAGCTCTGCATTGGGCTCTCTGCTGTCAGCACAGAGCCCGCTTTGGATCCTTGGTCTCCTCTCTTTCTGCCTACCCCCTTCCCTGCTCACACTCAAGTGCGTGTTCTGTCTCTCTGTCTCTGTCTCTGTCTCTCTCTCTCAAAAAATAAACATTAAAAAAACACAAAGGGTTGCCTGGGTGGCTCAGTCAGTTAAGCATCTCGACTCCTGGTTTGGGCTCCGGTCATGATCTCACAGTTGGTGAGTTCAAGCCCCATATCAGACTCCATGCTGAGAATGTGGAGCCTGCTTCAGATTCTCTTTCTCTGCCCCTCCCTTGCTCATGCTCTCTCTCTCTCTCTCAAAATAAATAAACTTTAAAATATTTTGAAAAGAATGTGTAGTGGTATATGAACCTGGAAAGAAAGTAAAGTCTATGCCATGGGTGGGTCTTCTGTGCCATGTTTTGAACTTGTGACTTTATTTTGATTTATTGACTCCCCTCTGCCAAAGACTTAACGAGTTTATGAATTTAACGCAGATAACATTACCAGCATTTATAAAACAGTTGTAATGGTAAATGTACTAAAATGATATGGATAGTATTCTTTGTACTTTTGCATCTTCTATGAAACAGTGTTTATCTACCTTAAGCTTTATTGTTTATATCAACCAATTTTATTTTTCTTTTAGTGCCTATGTTGAAAAATATCTACTGGAGAAGTCCAGACTCGTTTATCAAGAGCATAATGAACGGTACAGATTTTTATTAGTATAATTTAATTAAGTTAACATTTGTATTATGCAGATCAACTTTTAGGATGTTTGTATATTATGACTTTTAATTCAGTTTATACTGTGTAATCCCTTTATGTATAATTGCTGTTACTATCACTGGCAGAACATTGCACTTTTTCAGAGGCTGCTAGGAGTTTTTTTTAACGGGTACAAGCATACCTTGTTTCATTGCACTTCATAGATACTGTGATTTTTACAAATTTGTTTGTGGCAACCCTGTGTTGAGCAAGTCTTTTGGCACCATTTTCCCAGTAGCATTTGATCACTTTGTATCTCTCTGTCTCAAATTTTGGTAATTCTTGGAATATTTCAAACTCTTACATTATTATTATATTTGTTACCATGATCTGTGATCCATGATTACAACTAGCTGAAAGCTTGGATGATGGTTAGCATTTTTTTTTTTTTTTTTTTTTTTGGCAATGCAGTGCTTTTAAATTAAGGTATGTACATTGTTTTTTAGACATAATGCTATTGCATACTGAAAAGACTATAGTGTAGTGTAAACATAACTGTTATATATACTGGGAAACAAAAAAAAATTATTTGCCTCATGTTATTTTGATATTTGCTTTATTGTATGTAGTGGTCTGGAACTGAAACCCACAAACAGTTATCTCCGAGGTGTGCCTGCACGTGGAACTGTTGCCATTTCTAAATTCTAGGCAAACTGTCCAAACAGGAAAACAGTGGTATCTCAGATTATTGCTTTTTGTGAGCATTGTGCCTTTGGGCTTTTTCCCATGTCTTAGTGTTCTATTTCTAATTTGAGAAAATTTTTAATAAGGCACTTAATTTTGTTATATGAAGTATACGGGACTTCAGAGATGATATCTGTAACTTTGTATGGATGAAGAAACCAAATGTCAGGGGAAAGAAAGACCCCAAATGTAAGAGCAGTAAATGATTTGCTTCATGCTACAATGAGACAAAATAAAGTTAAGAATCAGAGTTTGAAGTTAAAGAGACCTACATTCAGGGGCACCTGGGTGGCTCAGTTGGTTAAGCATCTGACTTCAGCCCAGGTCATGATCTCACAGTTCGTGAGTTAGAGCCCCGCGTTGGGCTCTGTGCTGACAGTTCAGAGCCTGGAGCCTGCTTCATATTCTGTTTCTCCCCCTCTCTCTCTCTCTCTCTCTGCTCCTCCTCTACTCATGCTCTGTCCCCCTTCTCTATCAAAAATAAATAAACAACAAAAAAAGAGACCTACATTCAAATATTGACTATGCCTTTGGCATCTGTTTCTTTGACATTTATTCCCATTATACAGATAGAAGACAAGAGTTATTTGGAGGAGTAAATGAAATAACATTTATAAAGTGTTTAGGAGCAGCTTGGTGGCTAAGTCAGTTGAGCGTCTGACTCTTGATTTTGGCTCAGGTCATGATCCCAGGGTTGTGGTATTGAGCCCTGCATCAGGCTCCGTGCTGAGCATGGAGCCTGCTTGGGTTCTTTCTCTCTCTCTCCCTCACCTGAGCTTGCTGTCTCTCTAAAAGTAAAAATAGGGACATGTGGGTGGCTCAGTCAGTTGAACGTCCGACTTCACCTCAGGTCATGATCTCATGGTTCCTGAGTTCAAGCCCCACATCTGGCTCACTGTTGTCAACGCAGAGCCTGCTTCAGATCCTCTGTATACCTCTCTCTGCCCCTCCGCCACTCTCAAAAATAAATAAATGAAACATAAAAAAAATAAAATAATTAAAAAAATTTTAAAAAGTAAAGTGCTTAGTGTGGTCCTTATATAATTAAAGTTCAGAAATTAATAGCTAAAATTATTGTAATGAATACCTTCCAGGTTAGGACTAGAACTCAAGACTGTTAATTTTTCTGTGGCTAGCAGATGAGGAAATTTAAATTAGAAGTTTTTTGAAATGAGGGGAAGGGAGTTTTAGGAAGAGAATAGCTTCATAAAGATTTGTAGACCTAAAAGATACTGCCATGAGAAGATTATTAGTAACTTTTTCTAACACATTTTAATGGAATGGTAGGGATATAGCATGGTTTCAACAATGGGAGGGAGATAAATAAGATCCAGAGTTTATAAACTAATTCACTATTATTTTGCTGGATTCTATTTGTGGATAGATGTGTAATCTTTATTATGTGTTGCTGCGTTTGGGTTGCTAGTATTTTGTTGAGGATTTTTTTATGTCTGTATTCATAAGGGATATTGCTGTAAGTTTTTTTGTTTTTCTCCTGATGTCTTTGGTTTTGGTATCAAGATAATACTGTCTCATAAAATGAGATGGGAAAAGTTTGGGAAGGATTGGGTTAGTACTGTTTTAAATGATTGGTAGAATTTACTAGCGAAGCCATCTGGTTCTGGGGTTTTGGGGGAAGTTTTGATTATTAATTCAAACACTTTAGTTATTATAAGTCTCTGTAGATTTTTTGTTTCCGTTTTAGCCAGGTTTGAAGGTTTTTATCTTTCAAGGAATTTGTCCGTTTCATTTAGTTCATCTAATTTGTTGACAAAAAAAAATTATAGTATTCCCTCATAATATTTTTCATTTCTAAAAGACTAGTAATAATGTTTCCCCTTTTCTTCTTGAATTTGAGGTTTACTCCTATCTTTGTTTGGGCTGCTATAATAAAATACCTCAACGTGGGAAGGCTATAAACAATAGGAATTTATTTCTTAGAGTTCTGGAGGCTGAGAAGTCAATGATCAAGGTGACAGCATGGTTGCATTCTGGTTAGAGTTCTTCCTGGTTCATTACTCATACCTTCTTGCTTGGTCCTCATGTGGTGGAATGGGATAGGGAACTCTGTAGGACCTCTTTTATAAGATTACTAATCCCATTCATTAGGGCTCTACCTGTCATGACCTAATCAACCCCAAAGGCCCCACTTCCTAATACCATTACCTTTTGGGGTTAAGATTTCAAGATAGGACTTTGAGGCGCACACATTCAGACCATAGCAATCTCCCCCACCTTTTGGGTCAGTTTAGATAAGAGTTTGTCAATCTTGTTGATTTTTTGAAAGGACCAAGTTTTGGTTGATTTTTCTGTTTCCTGTTGCCTATTTTATTTCCCTTCTCATGCTTATCACTTTGTTCTGCTTGCTTTGGATTCATTTGCTCTTCTTTAAATTAAAAAAAAATTTTTTTTAAGCTTCTTAAGGTGAATGGTTAGATTTGAGTTCTTTCTTCTGTTTTAATATGGGTTTACAGCTAGCTATAAAGACCCACTGAACATTGCTTCAGTGGTTCCCATGTTTTGGCATGTTGTATTTTTGTTTTCATGCATCTCGGTGTATTTTCTAATTTCCTATGTGATTTCTTCTTTGAACCTGTTGTTAGGTAGGAGTGTGTTTGTGAATTTCCTTCTGTATTTTTGAATTTTGGAAATTTGTTATTGGTTTTTTATTTCATTGTAAGGTCGTTAGAGAACATAGTTTGTATGATTTCAGTTTCCTTACGTTTATTTAAACTTTATTAAAAATTTTTTTAAGGTTTTTTTATTTTTAAGAGACAGAAACAGCACGAGTGGGGAAAGGACAGAGCGAGAAGGAGACACAGAATCCTAACTAGGCTTCAGGCACAGAGCATGATGTGGGGCTCAAACTTACAAGGTGCAAGATCATGACCTGAGCTGAAGTCGGACGCTTAACTGACTGAGCCACCCAAGCACCCCTATTTAAACTTTATTTATTTATTTTGAGAGAGAGAAAGAGAGGGAGGGAAGGAGGGTGGGAGGGAGAGAGACAGAATCCTAAACAGGCTTCGCATTGTCAGCACAGAGCCTGACGTGGGGGGCTCAAACTCATGAACTGTGAGATCATGACCTGAGCCAGAATCAAGAGTCAGACACTTAATGAACCACCCATATGCTACAGTCCCCTTACATTTATTGAGACTTGTTTTATAGCCTAACATTTTTTTTAAAGTTTATTTATCTTAGAAAGAGAGAGTGAGTGCACAAGCACGCTTGGGCACAGAAACAGGGAAGAGCAGAGAAAGCGGGAGACAGAATCTGAAGCAGGCTTCAGGCTCCAATCTGGCAGTACAGAGCCTGACCTGGAGCTTGAACTCAAACCGTGAGATCATGATCTGAGCCGAAGTTGGACACTTAACTGACTGAGCCACCCAGGCACCCCAGATAGTCTAACATTTTCTAACCTGGAGAATGTTTCATGGGTATTTATCCTGCTGTTGTTAGATGGAGTATTCTATAGATGGCTGTTAGGTCTGGTTGGTTGTTAGTATTTTTCAAGTTTTCTTTTTCCTTGTTGGTCTTTTGTTCTGTTTATTATTGAAAGTGAGATATTGGAATATCTCAGTACTATGTTGAATTGTTTTTTTTTTCTCTTTTCTCAGTTCTTTCAGTTTTTGCTTTATGTATTTTGAAGCTTGTTTTTATATGTATTTATATTTAGAATTGTTACATCTTTTTGACCAATTGACCCTTTTGTCATTATAAAATGTCCTTTGCAGCTAGTAATAATTTTTGTCTTAAGGTCTATTGTATCAGATGTTAATATAGACATTTCTGCTTTCTTTCACTTATTTTTTTTGCATGGTATTTTTTCCATCCTTTTTACTTTAAGCCTTTTTGTATCTTTTAATCTATAGTGTGTTGGTTGTAGATAGCATATAGTTGATTTTACTCATCTTTGGACTCGAGTGTTTATACTTAATATAATTGCTAAGATAGGATTTATGAATGTTATTTTGCTATTTGTTTTATATATTTTTATGATGTTTTAGTTCTTCTATTCTCCAGTTACTGCTGTGTTTTGGATAAATAGATGTTTTCTGTGTACTGTTGGCATCTCTTATTACATATTTCTTAAGTTATTTTATTTAAAAAAAATTTTTTTTACATTTATTTATTTTTGAGAGACAGAGAGAGAGCACAAGTTGGGGAGTGGCAGAGAGAGAAGGAGACACAGAATCTGAAGTAGGCTCCAGGCTCTGAGCTGTCAGCACAGAGCCTGATGTGGGGTCTGAACTCATGAACCGTGAGATCATGACCTGAGCCAAAGTTGGATGCCCAACCGACTGAGCCACCCAGGCGCCCCTTAAGTTATTTTCTTAATGCTTCCCCTGGCAATTACAGTTAACATTTTATCAATCTTCTTTGGAGTAATAACTTAATTTTGATAATGCACAAATAACTTTGCTCCTGTGTAGCTCTGTTCCTTTCCCTCTCCTTTGTACTATTATTGTCATATAAATTACATCTTTATAATGGTAGACCCATCAATACAGATTGGTCATTGTTTTTTGGCTGGTGTCTTTGAGATCTAATAGGTGGGAAAAGAATGACAGACAAAAAACTTAAATACATGCTATCTTTTATATTTTCTTACATAGTTGCCTTTTTAGTGCTATTTATTTCTTCACGTTTAATTGAAAATTGTCTGGTCTCCTTTCATTTCAGCTAGAAAAAGGCCCTGTAGCATTTCTTATGGGACCCATCTGCTAGCTATAAAGTCTCTTAATTTTTGTTTATCTGGGACTATCCTAATATCTCCTTTATTTTTGTAGGATAGTTTTGTTGGACATATAATTTTTGATTGATAGTGTTTTTACTCTCAGTACTTAAAAGTGTGTTATCCTTCTGGTGCCATGGTTCCTGATGAGAAATCTTTTATTAGGATTCCTTGATTAGCATATCTTTTCATGGTGCTTTGAAAATTTGTCTTTGTGTTTAAATAGTTTTAATTTGTCTAAATGTCAATCTCTTCAAGTTTTTTTCCCTGGAGTTTGTTGAGTTTCTCGGATGTGCAGTTGTTTTTTTCATCACATTTGGAGAGTTTTTCAACATTAGTTTATCAGATATTCTCTTTGTTCCTTTCGTCTCTTTTTGGGACTCCTATTGTGCGTGTGTTGGTGTCTGCTTAATGGTGTCCCACAGATATCTGAAGCTCTGTTCAATTTTCTTCATTAATTTTTCTTTCTCTTCAGACTAGTTTCAAATGACCTGTCTTCAGGTTCACTGATGACTTCTGCCCACTCAGGTCTGCTGTTGAGTGCTTTTAGGTAGTTTTTCATTTCAGTTATTATATTTTTCAATTCCAATTCCTTTTTGATTATTTTTTAAAGTTCTATATATTTATTGATAGGCTCTATTTGATGAGACTCTATTCTACTTTCCTTTAGTTCTTCCACATGGTTTCCTTCGGTTCTTTGAACGTATTTAAAATAGTTGATTAGGGGCGCCTGGGTGGCGCAGTCGGTTAAGCGTCCGACTTCAGCCAGGTCACGATCTCATGGTCCATGAGTTTGAGCCCCGCGTCAGGCTCTGGGCTGATGGCTCAGAGCCTGGAGCCTGTTTCCGATTCTGTGTCTCCCTCTCTCTCTGCCCCTCCCCCATTCATGCTCTGTCTCTCTCTGTCCCAAAAATAAATAAATGTTGGAAAAAAAAAAATAGTTGATTAAAAATCTTGTGTACCAAGGCTTCCTCAAGGACTGTTATTATTGTTTGTGTTTTTTCTTTTGTATGTGCTATACTTTGTTTCTTTACATGCCTCATACATTTATTTGAAAATTGGACATTTCAAATAATAATTGGACATTTAAAATAATTGTGTGGCAGCTCTCGAAATGAGATTCTCCTGTTCCTACTGTTTGTGGTTGTTTTTGTTTATGTTTGTATCATGACTTTTTGAACTAATTTCATGAAGTCTCTGTTCTAAGTGTGGCCATTCAAGTATCTGCTTGGTTAGCTTAATTGTCAGCTAGTGATAGAACAGAGATTTGATTAAATGCTTGGAAACTGTAAATCTCTTAGTCTTTGCCTCAGGGCATTCTGTTTGTATTGATTCGTTCCTTTAATACTCAGGCATTTTTTTTTTTTTTTGATATCAAAGTAGATTTTATTTTTTTATTTTTATTTTTATTTGTTAAAATTAATTTTTTAATTTTTTAAAATTTACATCCAAATTAGCATATAGTGCAACAATGATTTCAGGAGTAGATTCCTTAATGCCCCTTACCCATTTAGCCCATCCCCCCTCCCACAACCCCTCCAGTAACGCTCAGTTTGTTCTCCATATTTATGAGTCTCATCTGTTTTGTCCCCCTCCCTGTTTTTATATTATTTTTGTTTCCTTTCCCTTGTGTTCATCTGTTTTGTCTCTTAAAGTCCTCATATGAGTGAAGCCATATGATTTTTGTCTTTCTCTGACTCACTAATTTCACTTAGCATAATACCCTCTAGTTCCATCCACGTAGTTGCAAATGGCAAGATTTCATTCTTTTTGATTGCCGACTAATACTTCATTGTGTATATATATACCACATCTTCTTTATCCATTCATCCATCGATGGACATTTGGGCTCTTTCCATACTTCGGCTATTGTCGATAGTGCTGCTATAAACATGGGGGTGGCATGTGTCCCTTTGAAACAGCACACCTATATCCCTTGGATAAATGCCTAGTAGTGCAATTGCTGGGTCATAGGGTAGTTCTATTTTTAGTTTTTTGAGGAACCTCCATACTGTTTTCCAGAGTGGCTGCACCAGTTTGCATTCCCACCAGCAGTGCGAAAGAGATCCTCTTTCTCCGCATCCTTGCCAACTTCTGTTATTACCTGAGTTGTTAATGTTAGCCATTCTGACAGGTGTGAGGTGGTATCTCATTGTGGTTTTGATTTGTATTTTCTTGATGATGTACACTCAGCATTTTATAATTCTGCCTTTGCCGTTACTTCCTGCATGTGTATCCCTTCAAGGTTAGCCAGAGGTGAGAGTTCAGTACCCTCTTTGGTCTTTGCCGAGAAGACATGAAGCCCTGGGCATGTGCACAGCCTTACGTATGTGCATGGCCTTCTCGATTCCTAGGAATATAGAATTAGAATATTAGAATATAGAATTAGAATATTAGAATATAGAATTAATTCCAATTTTAATTGGAATTAAAAGCTGGTGTGGAGATCACATTTCCCTTTAAATTTTTGTTAACCTTTTGTTTGCCCCAGCATTTATTCATTGTTTAATGTAGCTGATATGTTTCAAAAAATTGCCTATAATTTTCTACCAATGGCCCTGGAGAAAAGGTTTTCACACTGGGCTAAGTGTGAGTAACGTCAATAAAGGCAGTTTTGAACTGTCTGGCTTCTTCCAGGGAACCACCAGATAGTTTAAATAATGGTATTTCTCAGAGAATGAGGCTTTTCAATGAGCTCTAACCCTGTTCTGCTCTCTTTTGAAAGCTGCCAGGCTATTGGGGTCCATCACCATTATAAGCTAGTGGTTTTGAAGGCTACCATGGATCTGGGGAACAGGAGATGGAATAGGGCAAGTTAAAAGGCTACAAAGGTTGGATTTTTTACTGAGATTGGGCTGTTTTTCTTATGTAAACACTCCTTGGATTGCTTTAAGCTTTGAGGTATTTTCTAGAGTTCTGAAAAAGTTGATTCTGACAAATTTGCCAGTTTTCTAATTGGTTTTATGAAGGAGAGAATTTTCAGGTCTTAACCTTTGCCATATAGCTGCCTTCACCCCTCTCGTTTGAATTTAGCATCCAAAACATCATTTATTTTGTAATACTTAAAATATTGAACTTCCCACTTTTGCATTAAAAAATGAGGCAAAGTCCAGGGCGCCTGGATGGCTCAGTCAGTTAAGCGGCCGACTTTGGCTCAGGTCATGATCTGACAGTTAGTGAGTTTGAGCCCTGCATCAGGCTCTGTGCTGACAGCTTGGAACCTAGAACCTGCTTCAGATTGTCTCCTTTCTCCCTGCTCCTTCCCCGCTTTCATTCTGTTTCTCTCTCTCTAAAAAATAAATAAACACTAAAAATTTTTCTTTTTAAAATGAGGCAAAGTTGAAACATTTTATTAACATTTGCTCTTTTTCTCTGATAAATGACGACTATAGATCACGTCCATTCTAAAGCCATACTCTGTTTCCAACAGGAACTATCATGTATTTTATTACCTCCTGGCAGGAGCAAATGAAGAAGAAAGATTAGCATTCCATCTTAAACGACCGGAAGAGTATCATTATCTAAATCAGGTGAGGATTCATGAAAAGTATTTTGAATGTTGGGCATTATTAAATTTTAGCTCTTGAGAAAAGTTTTTTTCCTAATACTTTGTTCTCTGAACCTGGTAATAATAGACATTAACTAGCATTTTCATACATGCCGCCTAAAAGTTTATGTGATGCGCTTCTCAAATTTAAAAATTATTATTACTTTCAGTTGTAAGAAGTTAGTTATATGTGTGCCCTTTGCTTTTTGTGAGACTCTTTCAGAGAATAATAAACTGTTTATATACATACCTACACCTTAATAAAATGGGTTGGTCTTTTCAAAGTGATTTACCTTTTATCGACAAGAGCATGCTAAATGTCACTAATAATTAATGTTTGTCCTTCGCATGGGATTACTTGAAACCTTTTTTGTATGTTTTGAAGTCTAATACATATGCCTCTTTGCATGATATTATGATACTAACTTAAAGTATGATTTTTTTTTAATTTAGTGAATGATCCTCTTTAGTATGAAATTCATCAAAAAGAATGACTTACAGAATTTGTATCTTTCTCTGAAACTCAAAAATTCACCCCTAATTAGGGAGTAATTTCTCCCAGTTTTTCATTACAGTAGTTTCTCCAATTTTATTACTTCTCATATTAACAAAAATTCTAGAACCAAAATCAATGAAATTGGTATGACAGTAGATCACTTAACAGAAAGACATTCCTTGTTTTTTTGGATCAAGACAAGATGTAATATCCTTGGAAATAAATGTCTTTATGGTAATTTAAAAAATGTTTATGGAGCTTTTGTAAAGAAATTGACATTTGATGATAGTTTGTAGTAAGGTTATGAAATGAGTATCCTAGACTTTTCCCAAGATACACAGCATGCTGTGTAATGATATTTCTTAGTTTTGAAACTACCTATTTTATATAAGCTAATATAACTTTGTTATCAAATATATCAATTTCAAGATGATTTAAAATTTCACTTCTTGATATAAATACTAAACATTTCCACTGTATAAAAATTAAGTAGATTTAAAAAGTTACTGATTTAGCTTCTGACCTTTTTCTTTCCCCTGTTTAAACAATTTGCATATATTTGGGTGATTAAATATTTTCTTTTAAAAACTAATAATTACCCATAAATGAGCTGATAGTATTATAGAAACCCAGATTTCTATATTATTATTAATTCTTCTTCCAGATTTTTTTTTTATCGGTGCCCATACCACACATATTCTTGTCCTAAACGGGTCAGTATTCATAGAATGTAAGATTGATCAATTAATACAAATCTCAGAGTTGCTGGACAACAGCATGTATGGATTCATTGTAATGGTATATGATCTCCCAGAATCTGAATGTTCACCTAGTTGTTTCTTGTTTTATGCTGCTACACAAATAACTTTCTTTGGGTAGCAGCAGTGCTAACTGAATATTATTTCTAAGAGATAATTAGAGAAGAGTAATAACCATTACTTCTACCTAACTAATCTGCCTTACTTTCAGATAACAAAGAAACCCCTCAGACAGAGCTGGGATGATTATTGCTATGACTCTGAGCCGGTCAGTACAAGTACCTAAATATTCTGTGTTCCTGTTAAAGGACCCTCACTCACCTTGCTCATTTGCATCTATCTCATGACTTAGAAAGAAAATCAGCTGAAATACAAAGACTCTAGGAAAGAAGAGAAATTAATGTTTAATTTCTTTGAATTGATTTATTTGTATGTGTATAGTGTGTGGATTAAAAACCAGTCAATTTACTTTTTAAAACTTTATTGTTTTGCTGCTCATGTTTAGTCTATATTTATTTTGACAATAAATTGATTTGCATTCCTGATTTCAACATTGATGTGGATTCTTATGAACTACAGGGTGTTTTTCCCTGAGATATATTTTTTTTCAGTATTTTTTTAGTGATTTCATTACTCACATGTTGTGAGTAGTATGTATTTATTTTAAAAAGTTATAGTCTTCCTGTTTTATGTGTCAATTAACAGTCTTTTCACATGATGGATGCATGTACATTTTTCTTTGAATTTTTTTTTTTTAATTTTTTTTTTTTCAACGTTTATTTATTTTTGGGACAGAGAGAGACAGAGCATGAACGGGGGAGGGGCAGAGAGAGAGGGAGGCACAGAATCGGAAACAGGCTCCAGGCTCTGAGCCATCAGCCCAGAGCCTGACGCGGGGCTCGAACTCCCAGACCGCGAGATCGTGACCTGGCTGAAGTCGGACGCTTAACCGACTGTGCCACCCAGGCGCCCCTTTGAATTTTTTTTTAATAGCAAGAGAGGCTATCATTTTCCAAATATTAAGAATTGAAATTCTTATAAATAAGATAAATAATGTTTAAATTAAGTGATTTAAGGGCATATATGATGTAGGGCATGTATGATGTATGATTTAAGGGCGTAAAATGAGTAGGTAAATTTAATTTTATTTGTTACATTTTATAAAGGCAAGTTTGTAATTATAAAGAGAACATAAAAAATCTTTTTCCTGCCATTCCCTTTGTAATGAGGTCAGATATAAAAGGCTGAGAATCTGCACTCGTCTATATCTATTAACTAATGAACTAATTTATTAACTATTCCTTCTGGAAACATAACTTATCTTCGTCCTTGCTTTAAATAACCGTGACTTTAATTTTCACTGCATGTGTTTACAACCTCCAGTAATTATAAAACTGTTTCAGAGAGTTGAGAAGGATCAGAAATTATGGACATTAATTTTTTCCTTCATACAAAGTTTAATTGCATTACCTTTTCATTATATATCAATTAATTTATGGTTTCAGATTTAACATTATGGAAAATTAAATTTAGACATTTAAATTTATAGATTCTGATAAATTTTAGTAGAAAAAATTATGCTGTTTTGCCACTCTTGAGAAGTTCCCACCTTTCACCTATATTATATCAAGTGACTGATCTGTTGGGAAGTAGGTAGGAGACTGGTAGACTCATATAGTAAATGTAAGACTTGATTGCCTGTAAAGAGCTTATTGTGACATTATGAACTGATCTGCTGTTATTTAGTCTGAGTCATGCTTCAGGATTTGGGCTCTGAAGCAGACAGACCTGCCTTGATGACTGGCTTACCCATTTACTAGATTTGAGAACCTGAGCAGGTCACGTAACTCTTGTGTCCATCGTCTGTCTAAAGGGATAACAATGTTCTTTAACTTTTGTGAGTATTAAATTAGTGCAGGAGTGCCTGGGTGTTTCAGTTGGTTGAGCGTCCAACTTTGGCTCAGGTCGTGATCTTGTGATCTGTGAGTTCGAGCCCTGCGTCGGGCTCTGTGCTGATAGCTCAGAACCTGGAGCCTGCTTCTGATTCTGTCTCTCTCTCTCTGCCCCTCCCCTACTCACACTCTGTCTCTCTCTCCCTCTGAAAAATAAACATTAAAAAAAATTAAAAAATAAATAAATAAATTAGTGCATCTAATAAACAGCTTGATAGAGTGCTTCTTAGTACTTCATAAATGTACAGTACATGTTCCCAATGTTGCTGCCACCTTTGAGATCATCATCTCCATCTTTTCTTTTTAGAATTTTATACCCAAATTCTTCTACTCCTTTTATACCTTTCTTTTTAAAAAAAAATTTTTTTTTAACGTTTATTTATTTTTGAGATAGAGAGAGACAGAGCATGAACAGGGGAGGGTCAGAGAGAGAGGGAGACACAGAATCTGAAACAGCCTCCAGGCTCTGAGCTGTCAGCACAGAGCCTGATGCGGGGCTCGAACTCACGGACCGTGAGATCATGACCTGAGCCGAAGTCGGACGCTTAACTGACTGAGCCACCCAGGCGCCCCTATCCTTTTATACCTTTCATCACTAGCCTCTTGCTGATGTTTTCAGTCTATTATAGTTTGAATAATTTCTGTTACTTTTTCTTACAAGTTAATTGATGAAAGCAAGCAGTCAATATGAGAATCTTTTGGTTTATCTTCCTAGCCCTCCTCAGAGTATATTTGGGGCCAAACTAAACTTTGTGTCCCTCTGAGTTATGAGAACTTATGTGACTTAGCATTATAAGAAGAGAGATTTTTTTTTTTTTTTAAATGTCTTATTTATTTTTGAGAGAGCGCAAGTGGGGCAGGGGCAGAGGAAGGGAGATGGAGGACCCAAGGCGGGGCTCTGTGCTGACAGCAGTGAGGCCGATGTGGGGCTCCAACTGGGAGAATCATGAAATCATGACCTGAGCTGAAGTTGGACGCCCAATTGACTGAGCCACCCAGGTGTCCCGAGAAGAGAGGATTGTTAAGGATTGTTTTGTAATGTGTTCTGTATTATCATACATGTAATGGAGTAGTATAAATGATCCTGAGGAGAACTGTGATGAGAAAATTGCTTTTAACAAGGGGCCAGTTGTTGCCAATTTTATGTTGGTTTAATTCCTATTAAGAGGTATCCTATTAAATAAGCTCAAGCAACTGGTGTTGCATGAGGGAGTGCAGAGGATTTAGAACTGGATAGATTTTCATTTGGCCACTCCTGTCATTTAGGTGAATTATTTAATCTCTGAGCCTGTTTTCTTCCCAATTGAATGTATATACCCCTAATTGCCTCCTTGTGTTTATATTTTAAACTATATCTAGTTTAACTCATTCTTACAGGGTTGAAAGCAGGGTGTACATGCTAGATACTTGATAGTCTAAAAATAATAAATGAGTACTTTCTCAAAAAGGAGTATTTCATCTAATTCAGTACTTGTTCAGTAATTCACTGACTATATATTTACCTTAATGATTATCCACTTTTTTCTTGGCACTGACTTGATGCTAGAGATCTTCAGTGAATAAAACAGATTAACAGTTAATGCATGTATTGAGAACTTGATGCAACCTTCTACAGTATCTTAAAAAAGTAAATATGTGTGAGGAGGTGTTTGAAAATGTAGGTGTAAGGGAATGTGAGCAAATACAGTAAAGGACTCTAAAAACCTATTTGTTATTTTAAAGATACAGATTATATATATGTTTGACTTTTTTGGTAACTGAAATGCAAGGATTACCTGAAAAAAGTAGTATTTTTTTATTTGGTAGTTCACAGCTATTTTTATGCACTGATGATATGTATTCTTTGCAGATTTTTAATTTTCATGTATACTTTTTTTGCTGATTGATAATCACGTTTATATTATTTCATTAGGAACTATTTTTATATCTAATACTGATATAAACATCTTTATATAAAACTAGGCTTCATTTCTCAACTAAATTACTGCCTCTTCTAAAATTTGTTTTTGTGTCTCAGGATCTTGTTTAGCGTCTTGCATAGGGATAGGCATTTATTTTTTATTTATTTATTTATTTTTTTAAATTTTTTTTTCAACGTTTTATTTATTTTTGGGACAGAGAGAGACAGAGCATGAACGGGGGAGGGGCAGAGAGAGAGGGAGACACAGAATCGGAAACAGGCTCCAGGCTCTGAGCCATCAGCCCAGAGCCCGACGCGGGGCTCGAACTCACGGAGCGCGAGATCGTGACCTGGCTGAAGTCGGACGCTTAACCGACTGCGCCACCCAGGCGCCCCGGGATAGGCATTTATTAAATATTTGTTGATTAAATAACATTTGTTTGTGGAATTGAGCTCTCTTAAATGCTTTGGATCTTCAGGACTCTTCACCATTCAAAATCAAACTTGGTATCAGAACATTTTGTATTGCTAGCTCTTTATCTTAAGTTGCTTTGAGATCCTTGCCTTGGTGATTTGTGAAAGGAAGAAAAAAAGGTAACTTAATTGTTATTTTGGTAGGTATGTGTTTAGTTTGCAAACCTGTCATAAGAGTTCTAATGAATTTGGCTGTGTCTAAATATTTCACCAGCTCTAATTTTTATACACAGGTATACTTACCTAGAGTTACTATTATTTCTGAGTGGCCTACCTTATATTTCCATAGGTAATCTTGATTTCTTCCCCTTTTTTCTTTAATAAGCAGGATTGCTTCTCCGTAGAGGGGGAAGATTTGAGGCATGACTTTGAACGCTTACAACTGGCCATGGAAATGGTAGGATTTCTTCCCAAGACACGAAGACAGTGAGTTTATTTATTGTACTCTATACCATTGGTAGAGAACAAATCACAATGTATGGTTAAGAAGTTCCTCTTCCTTGGTCCTTTGAAAGAATTTTCTAATGGATATTGCTGAGCTAGTGCTTCCTTCTCCCTTGTTAAGCATTACTTAAAAGACCTGTTATGAATTGCTTTTTTAATTATAAATTCTTTGAAAATCTCTTAAAAGTTGGAGCTCTTCTTCCTGTAAAATGTGCATCCATAAATATTTGCATGCAATTGTGGGAATTCATGGTGCTCCTAAAGCCTGTCCATGGACCTTATTTAAAAACTTGCTTTATAATGCTATTTTTTTAGTTTCTTATTTTCTGCGTCATTGAGCTCTAATCCTAAGGCATGTGTACCTCTCAATAAAACATAATTTCCCTGCTTTTCCTCTGTAAATTTATGTCTGTACTATTGTACTAAACATATTTTGTTCATTATAAACAAAATAGAAATGTAAAAAGGTTGAAATAAAGATGAAGCAAATTATATTTAAAATAAAACAAACTTTGGGGCGCCTGGGTGGCGCAGTCGGTTAAGCGTCCGACTTCAGCCAGGTCACGATTTCACGGTCCGTGAGTTCGAGCCCCGCGTCAGGCTCTGGGCTGATGGCTCAGAGCCTGGAGCCTGTTTCTGATTCTGTGTCTCCCTCTCTCTCTGCCCCTCCCCCATTCATGCTCTGTCTCTCTCTGTCCCAAAAAATAAATAAACGTTGAAAAAAAAATTTAATAAAAAAAAATAAATAAAAATAAATAAATAAAATAAAACAAACTTTTTAAAATTAAAGACAAATAACCTGACTCTCACCAGAAAAAAAAAAAGTAACAACTATTTTTTGAGACAGGAATTCAATTATGTCAGATGTGATTATATTGTCAACCTTTAATCTTATACTAAAAGTAGAATAACAGCTCTGCTGTTTTCTTGCTTACTTGTGATTACATCATTAGTATGATCTTCAGTTAGATTATTTGCCAAAATGATTTTTTGCCAAATAGTACAATATGTAAATATGCAAGCCAATTTAATTAGTCACATAAACTGCATTTCACTGAAAGTTACTAAGTAAATGAAAGTACCACTATAGTTCCTCCATGCTATATTATATTCGTCCCTCAACATACCTCATGTGATACCTGATTGACATATATGGACCAAAGTGTCAGTCTATATATTAAATAATAGTGAAACTTAATTTCATTTTTTTAAAGGTAACATACATTGGAAATAAAATATTTCTCATACACCAAGGGATTGTATGTCTTTTACACTTTCTGATATCACTGTATTTCATATTGGAAAACACTGGAAAAAGTATGTTCTTAGTAGCCTGGCCTTAATTTGACCTTTCTTTATCTTTTAGTATTATCTTCAGATACTCCCTAACACAAGTTTTGCATTTTAACTAGGCTGATGGTGTGTCCTAAAACAGTATGTTGTATTCTGAATGTTCAGTATTTTCCCAATTCCTTGAAGGACCCATCTTAAAAAATTTTTTTCTTCATTTTATTTTAATAATAATAATAATAATAATAATAATAATGATAATAGTTATGTTTATTTATTTTGGGAGAGAGAGAGAGAGTAGGTGGGGCAGAGAGAGAGGGAGAGAGAATCCCAAGCAGGCTCTAAGCTGTCATCGTGGAGCCTGATGGGGGGCTTGATCCCACAAACTGTGAGATCATGACCCGAGTGAAATTGAGAGTCAGATGCTTGATTGACTGAGCCACCCAGGTGCCCATTCATTTATTTAATTTAGAGAGAGAAAGAGAGAGAGAGAGGGAGGGAGGTAGAAAACAAGCTGGGGGAGAGGGACGGAGGGAAAGAGAATTCCAAGCAGACTCTGTGCTGAGCACAGAGCTCAATGTGGGGCTCTTATCCCATGACCCCAGGATCGTGACCTGAGCCAAAATCAAGAATTGGATGCTCAACCAACTGAGCCATCCAAATGCGCCCTGAAGGACACATCTTTATCTCTTTTTCAGTCATTCACATACTTTCAGTTCTTTTTTTGATAACATATCATATGTACTGCTATTCCCCTCTCCGGTGACCATGATTAATTATCTGCTGATAATTCACAAAATTCTTTTCCACTGCACTCAGATCTAATCCAGAGTTATTCTTTTTTTTTTTTTTATCAGCAGCTTTTTTTTTGTTTTAACGTTTATTTATTTTTGAGAGAGAGACAGAATGCGAGTGGGTTAGGGGCAGAGAGAGAGGGAGACACAGAATCCGAAGCAGGCTCCAGGCTCTGAGCTGTCAGCACAGAGCCCGACATGGGGCTTGAACTCATGAGCTGTGAGATCATGATCTGAGCCGAAGTTGGTTGCTCAACCGACTGAGCCACCCAGGCGCCCCCAGAATTATTCTTTTTTTTTTTTTTTTTTTTCAACGTTTATTTATTTTTGGGACAGAGAGAGACAGAGCATGAACAGGGGAGGGGCAGAGAGAGAGGGAGACACAGAATCGGAAACAGTCTCCAGGCTCTGAGCCATCAGCCCAGAGCCCGACGCGGGGCTCGAACTCACGGACCGCGAGATCGTGACCTGGCTGAAGTCGGACGCTTAACCGACTGCGCCACCCAGGCGCCCCCCCCAGAATTATTCTTAACACAGCCCTGTAGGCAGCCCAAAATTTGGTATATTAATTGAAACCTGTTTGCTTTAGAGTACTGTACTTGTCTTCCCTTTTTATTTTTTTTTAAAGTTTAAGTAATTTCTATACGCAGTGTGAGGCTCAAACTCATGGTCTTGAGATCAAGAGTCACACACTCTTCCTACTGAGCCAGCCAGTCACCCCATGTCCTGTCTTTTTGGTGAAATTTTTCTTAATTGTGTATTGTTTCTGCCTTCAGTATTTTAGTATACCTTGCCTTACAGTTTTTGAGTCTGTGTTATCTCTTATTGCAAGATTATAAGCTTTCTGAGAACAGGAATTCTTATTCATATTTGTAAATCTTTTTTATGTTTAATCATTGTACATGAGATTGTTATGTAACATTTATTATTGGAGACTATGCATTATGTATTTGTGTGTGAGAAAACGTTAATGTGCAGATTATTGAACCCCATATTCTGAAACAATGTAATTAGCAACTGTATAAAATCCTACTAAAAACAGTTTTTAATAAATGGCCCATGAATTTGTGTTTTTATATTTTTTGGCTTCCATTAGTCTGTATAATGATTCAGTTGATACTGAATTTCCTCTCTAACCCAGAGTACTTTTATAAATTATTCCTTTATAATTGACCTGTGTTTTATTTGAGTTGTATTAATGATTCAAACATTTAAAATTTTAAACTTTATTTATTTTTGAGTGAGAGACTAAGTGAGTGAGCAGGGGAGGGGCAGAGAGAGAGGGAGAGAGAAAATGTCAAGCAGGCTCCATGCTGTCAGCACAGAGCCCGATGTAGGGCTCGAACTCACAAACCACGAGGTCATGATCTGAGCCAAAACCAAGAGTCGGATGCTTAACCATCTGAGCCACTCAGGTGCCCCTCAAACATTTAAAAATTTAAATTGTTTGAAAAATTAGATCAACTAGTTGTTGATTCAGGGATTTTGAATGTATAGGTTAGATTCCTAAAGCAGTATCTTTATTTTATTTAGAACACTTAGTAATTTTTGGAAAACACACTAGTTAAAATTTTACAGGTAGGATAGGTTTATTACAAGAAAACAATGGGACAAGCCAGAAGGATGTGTATATGTGTATGGATTTCTAGGAAGGGATTTTAGATGGAAGGTTCAGCTATGTTAAATGCCTTTGAGGGGTCAGGTAAGTTAGGACACAATATACTTTTCGTGGTTTCATGGAGGTCATTGGTAGCTTCAATGAGATATTTTAATGGAGTCAGATGCCAGAATGTGATAGTAAACAGGGAATGACAAAGTGAAGACAAGTGTGTAAGTTAACAGTTTAAAAAGCCTGTTTGTGAAGGGAAGGAGAAGATGTAGGATCTAGGATGGGTTATTTAAAGAGAAAAGTGGACATGATATTATTTTGGTAGAAAGTTCTTGTAGGTTCAGGTAAGATATAGGAAATAGGTATAATAAAATTCCTGAGTCACCTGGAATTCCCAGGATGTAGAGCACAAGTAGAGGTTTAGTTGTTGACTGGAGAAGGGTCGTGTGTTCCTCTTAGATGGGAGGGAAGAATGGAAAGGAGGGTCCAGATGTAGATGCTGTTTTTATAGGAGGGGCCTGATATCAGGTAATTTACCCTAATGACCTCATAGTGTTTGTTTTAAAAGCATTTATCAAGGGCACCTTAGTATGATGTAGGTAAACATTTCAAAGATGTAACTAATAATGAAAGATCACCTAAGCTACTTAGTTAAAAAAATACAGATTCCAAGGACCTTCCTTTAAAGTTTCTGATGCAGTAGATCTGAATTATACAATGTAGGGAAAGGATACAATTCCAGGCAGGATGAAAAACATTTAGAAAGGTATGGATTTTGAAACACTGTAGCAGATTCAGGCAATAGCAAGTCCTCTTCTAACAACTATGTTTGAAAAGCGATATAGTACTGAAAGTAAGGATATGTAAAGCACTTTGTGAAGTACCTGACATAATATACATAATTTTTATTATTATAATTAGTATTCCTATATTTTTTATTTTTATAATGATTAGATACTTCATATTTGTAGTGGTTAATGTGCTTGATTAGAATTTTGCAATAAAGTAAGTGTAGAGAATGCACATAAGCAAGCTGTAATTTATGGTTTTATTTTCACAGGATTTTCTCTCTTCTCTCAGCAATACTACATTTGGGTAATATCTGTTATAAAAAGAAGACATATCGGGATGACTCCATAGATATCTGTAATCCTGAAGTTCTGCCTATTGTCTCAGAATTATTAGAAGTGAGTGATTATATTTTCAGTTGTCATTTCTCAAATACTGGGGTAACTGCTCACTTTTAATTTTGTGTAACTATTTGGTTAGGTGTAAATGGGTTAATGCTTTTTATTATGGTGTTTCTTGGAAAGATGGAATTTTTGCTATTACCAGAATCTCTAAAAGGCTTGGGTTTTCTTGCCTGTCTCCCTTTGGCCAGATATCCATAATCCCTCAATTTGCTGGATAGGATGAGTATTTCGCTCTAGACTGTATCATGTTCTAAGCCATTAATAGTGTTTCTCCCTCTATATTTGAGATTTGTTTCTCATACTAAGATTTTGGTTAGATTATTTATTTGAAGATGGAATATCTGGATGAGTGAAGAGAAAAGGGTACCTACCTTTTTTCTATTCATGTGTAAATAGGAGCCAAAGGTCTTAATTTCCTACCATGCTTCTTCCTATAATCAAGGTCTTTATTGCCTCATTCTTCCGGGAGAGATGATTTCCCGTGTTTTCCCAGCTCGTTTCTCATCTTGCCAGATTCATCTCAAAATCATTTTACAGGCCTTCTCGTTTGACAGAGCAAGGAAATACATGTGTGTTTACTAATCCATGTATAGTCACATACTACTAATTTTTTATATATCCATGTATATCTATATAAAGGTAAACCTGAGGTCATACTGATGTTTCCAACTAATACATTATCACATGTATCATCCTAGCCTTCTCCCCTTGTATAGAAACTCCCACTTTAACAATAAGGAAGCTATCTCCTACCATCTGCCATTCACTTATTTAATTATTCAATTTCAGTATACAGTTGACCCTTGAATAATGCAGTGGTTAGGGATGCCAGCTCTCCTGGGCAGTAAAAAAATCTGTGTGTAACTTTTTTTTAAAAAAATTTTTATTTTTTGGCACAAAAACAGACACATAGACCAATGGAATAGAATAGAAACCCCAGAACTAGACCCACAAACGTATGGCCAACTCATCTTTGACAAAGCAGGAAAGAACATCCAATGGAAAAAAGACAGTCTCTTTAACAAATGGTGCTGGGAGAACTGGACAGCAACATGCAGAAGGTTGAAACTAGACCACTTTCTCACACCATTCACAAAAATAAACTCAAAATGGATCAAGGACCTGAATGTGAGACAGGAAACCATCAAAACCCTAGAGGAGAAAGCAGGAAAAGACCTCTCTGACCTCAGCCGTAGCAATCTCTTACTCGACACATCCCCAAAGGCAAGGGAATTAAAAGCAAAAGTGAATTACTGGGACCTTATGAAGATAAAAAGCTTCTGCACAGCAAAGGAAACAACCAACAAAACTAAAAGGCAACCAACGGAATGGGAAAGGATATTTGCAAATGACATATCGGACAAAGGGCTAGTATCCAAAATCTACAAAGAGCTCACCAAACTCCACACCCGAAAAGCAAATAACCCAGTGAAGAAATGGGCAGAAAACATGAATAGACACTTCTCTAAAGAAGACATCCGGATGGCCAACAGGCACATGAAAAGATGTTCAGCGTCGCTCCTTATCAGGGAAATACAAATCAAAACCACACTCAGGTATCACCTCACGCCAGTCAGAGTGGCCAAAATGAACAAATCAGGAGACTCTAGATGCTGGAGAGGATGTGGAGAAACGGGAACCCTCTTGCACTGTTGGTGGGAATGCAAATTGGTGCAGCCGCTCTGGAAAGCAGTGTGGAGGTTCCTCAGAAAATTAAAAATAGACCTACCCTATGACCCAGCAATAGCACTGCTAGGAATTTATCCAAGGGACACAGGAGTACTGATGCATAGGGGCACTTGTACCCCAATGTTCATAGCAGCACTCTCAACAATAGCCAAATTATGGAAAGAGCCTAAATGTCCATCAACTGATGAATGGATAAAGAAATTGTGGTTTATATACACAATGGAATACTACGTGGCGATGAGAAAAAATGAAATATGGCCTTTTGTAGCAACGTGGATGGAACTGGAGAGTGTGATGCTAAGTGAAATAAGCCATACAGAGAAAGACAGATACCATATGGTTTCACTCTTATGTGGATCCTGAGAAACTTAACAGGAACCCGTGGGGGAGGGGAAGGAAAAAAAAAAAAAAAAAGAGGTTAGAGTGGGAGAGAGCCAAAGCATAAGAGACTGTTGAGAACTGAGAGCAAACTGAGGGTTGATGGGGGTGGGAGGGAGGAGAGGGTGGGTGATGGGTATTGAGGAGGGCACCTTTTGGGATGAGCACTGGGTGTCGTATGGAAACCAATTTGACAATAAATTTCATATATAAATTAAAATAAATAAATCCTACTAAAAAATTTTTTTTTATTTTTAAAAATTTACATCCAAATTAGCATATAGTGCAACAATGATTTCAGGAGTAGATTTCTTAATGCCCCTTACACATTTAGTCCATCCCCCCTCCCACAACCCCTCCAGTAACCATCAGTTTGTTCTCCATATTTATGAGTCTCATCTGTTTTGTCCCCCTCCCTGTTTTTTAATTATTTTTGTTTCCCTTCCCTTATGTTCATCTGTTGTCTCTTAAAGTCCTCATATGAGTGAAGTCATATCATTTTTGTCTTTCTCTGACTCACTAATTTCACTTAGCATAATACCCTCCAGTTCCATCCATGTAGTTGCAAATGGCAAGATTTCATTATTTTTGATTGCTGAGTAATACTCCATTGTGCATATATATATATATACACACACACACACACACACACACACATATATATACACATATCTACATATACGTGTGTGTGTGTATATATATATATATATATACACACACACACACACACACATATATATACATACACACACACACCACATCTTCTTTATCCATTCATCCATCGATGGACATTTGGGCTCTTTCCATACTTTGGCTATTGTCGATAGTTCTGCTATAAACATGGGGGTGCATGTGTCCCTTCGAAACAGCACACCTGTATCCCTTGGATAAATACCTAGTAGTGCAATTGCTGGGTTGTAGGGTAGTTCTATTTTTAGTTTTTTGAGGAACCTCCATACTGTTTTCCAGAGTGGCCGTACCAGCTTGCATTCCCATCTGTGTATAACTTTTAACTCCCCCAAAATGTAATAGCCTGTTGTTGACCAGAAGCCTTATTAAACAGTTGGTTAATACATATTTTGTATGTTACATCTATCATATACTGTATTCTTACAGTAAAGTAAGCAAGGGAAAAGAAAATGTTAAAACCATAAGGAAGAGAAAATACATTTACAGTATTGTATTTATTGAAAAACACCTGCATGTTAAGTAGACCCATGTAGTTCAAATCCACGTTAAGTGTCAACTGTCCATGTATGGGAATGTACATATATCTATGTACACATACACTGATGGGAAATGACTATCAACTAGAGTATGGTGTTCCTTCTGCTTTTAGTTTTTCTGACTCCATTCATCCAGAATTAATTTAGGTTAGTACCTTTTTCTCCCACTCCCTTCGTTTAGGTTGTTTCATATATTTGTCATACAGTTAGATTTTCTTGTCATGGTCTGCATTCTTTCCTAGGATCCCTCAGTGTCTGAAATAATTTTCTAAAAAATTTGTTCTTTGTACTTTATGGGTTATGGCAAATGCATAATGTCATGTTCTTCTATTATGTTACTATTGGTATAGAATAGTTTCATTCCTAAAAGCCTCTTGTATTTCACGTGTTCAACCCCTCTCCCCAAACTCCTAGCAACCACTGATCTTTTTACTATGCCTGTAGATTTGCCTTTTTCAGAATGTAACATAATTGAAATTATATAGAATGCAGCCTTTTCAGACTGATTTGCTTCACTTAGCAGTATGCATTTAAGATTCATTCATATCTTTTTTGTGACTTGATAGCTCATTTCTCTTTATTGCTGGGTAATATGCCATTGTATGCATGTACCATAATTTGTTTATTCATTCACCTATTGAAGGACATCTTGGTTGTTTACATTTTTTTGCAGGTATAAATAGCCTGCTTTTTTATGTTAAAATATTACTTATCTTTCAAATTTTGGTTCATTTGCCTCTTCATAGAGATTAACCTTATTAAATGCTGTAAGCTGACTCCATCAGAAGAGAACATTTGTGTCTGCTTAGCCTAATTTAATTTTGGTTTTGTAGCAGAAAGTTATTTAGTGGTTTGTGTTCATTATAAGGCGGCAGTGCTTTTTGAGGGCAATGGATGCCTCTTTCTTATTTATCTAACCTTAGAGTGCTTATTTTGCACATGCCTGGGTGTTGCTTATTAACTTAAGTGAAATTAGTTAGTCTGGCAGAAGGGGCAGAAGAGGATACACGGAGTTGAAACTAGACTCATTCGTTGAAAGAAGTTTTACTAGGATGTGGAGTGTGGTATTTGAAGGTGGTAATTTTGAAGGTCATGAGGTTGACAATAGGTGAATGAGTAAACAATTTCAGTCAGGCATTTTAGGTGATATTTTACTCAACATGTAGTCAATAAAAACACTTATGAACAGGTTCTAAGAATGGAGGTTTGGTAGTAAGTAGGAAGAAGTTATTTTCAAAGTTTGAGGAGCTATAGAAGTACTGACAGGACCTACCATAGTATCATGCCTGTATTTAGTTCTTAGAAATTATTTTTAAGATGATTTCCTGTAATTGGTTAAAATTGGTAATAATAATTGCAACCTTAAGGCTTTTGTTGAGATAGAATTCAAAGATAGGAACAGTAACTGGTTTAATTAAAATATAAACTCTTTAGTTAAGATTTTAATTTAATTCTTCTCCTCACAGTGGTTCAGTTCAATGATGACTTTAGATTTATTTTTTTTTTAACTATTAATGTTTATTTATTTTGAGAGAGAGAGAGATGGAGAGGGTACAGAGAAAGAGGGAGAGAGACTTTTAACCAGGTTCCATACTCAAGCTGGAACCTGAGGCAGGGCTTGATCCCATGAACCATGAGATCATGACTTGTGCTGAAATCAAGAGTTGTACGCTTAACTGTCTGCGCCACCCAGGCACCCCTATATTTATTTCTTTGGAGGAAATGTTTCTGAAATAATGATTTAATTTTATTTTTTTAATTATTTTTTTGTAGTTACCTCAGGCAGCAATGAGTATTTTCAGTCATCTGTTTACTAAATTCTATTTGGGATATATACTTGTGAAATTATTGAAAGGTGAACAAGCTCCAGTAGATTAATTGTAGAGCATATTTTTGTGCATATTTTGGAGCACATTAGAACAATCATCATTATCAAAAACTGTTCAGTTTTTAGCAGGTTTATGTGTTTTGAATATGTTTTTTTATTTTTTTATTTTTTTTTTCCAATGTTTATTTATTTTTGGGACAGAGAGAGACAGAGCATGAACGGGGGAGGGGCAGAGAGAGAGGGAGACACAGAATCGGAAACAGGCTCCAGGCTCTGAGCCATTAGCCCAGAGCCTGACGCGAGGCTCGAACTCACGGACCTCAAGTTCGTGACCTGGCTGAAGTCGGACGCTTAACCGACTACGCCACCCAGGCGCCCCATGTGTTTTGAATATGTTTTAACATTGTTAAAACAATATAAAGAATGGGTTTTTAACACACATATCAGTTTCTCAATTATGTGAATATGAGAAACATTGTAGACTAGATATTGAGCTATTCATAGTTATTTTGTGTTAATAAAACTAATTTTTTTAATTAAAAGTCATGTACAATTAAGGATATTTGGGAAATTACAGAGATGGCTGATTAAAATATCGTGAATTCAGTCATTTTCTTCAGGATGTTTATCAAACATAAGCAAGATTTGTGTGTTTTGTGTGATTGTGCATATGTGTGTAGATCTGTGTACGATCATTATTATTACTAGGTTTTAGTGCCAGTATTAAGCCAGCTCCTTAAAGTGAATTGTGTAGTTTTTTATCCTTTCAAAATGTTTTCTGCATTTAAAAGAAGAATAATTAGCCAAGAATAATATGTTCCTTAAAAATTTGAGAGATATCAACCCTATATTTGTGATCAGCAATATTTGTGTCCTTCCTGTTTGTTTTTCGTTAATTTTTTAGGATGTGTTTTTCTAGGAAATCATATATTGATTAAATGTTTAAAACTTTATTTTGCATTCTTTGTAAGTATTCTGTTAATGTTTAAAAACATTTTCTCTATTTTGTTAGGTTTCTGTTTGTATTTCTTTTTATAATTTTTTTTTAAGTTTATTAACACTGAGAGACAGAGATAGCATGAGTGGGGGAGGGGCAGAGAAAGAGGGAGAAAGATAATTCCAAACAGGCTCCCTGCTGCCAGTGCAGAGCCTGATGTGGGGCTTGAACTCATGAAACTGCAAGATCATGACCTGAGCTGAAACCAATAGTGAGATGCTTAACTGACTGAGCCACCCAGGCGCCCCTCTGTATTTCTTAATGTTTTTTTGATTTGGTAAAAGTTGTCTTTCATTTCTTATTTTGAAATAATTGGCCTTTAGATTTATTACTTCTGCCATTTTACTTATTATGTATTAATTTCTGTTTTAATACAGAAATCTTCTTCATTTTTCTCTGTTAAATTATGAATGGTTTTCTATATACAATATAATAAATACCTGTGTACTCACAACCGTACCCATGTAATAAAATACTGCATATAATTGTAGCTCATTTTGTACTCTGCCACACCATAAGTAAACACTATTATGAATTTGGTGTTTATAATTCTCAGTTTTGTTTTTATATTTTCAGAATAGATGGATGTTTACATAAAGAATATATAGTTTTTAGGGCACCTGGGTGGCTCAGTCGGTTAAGCGTCTGACTTGGGCTCAGGTCATAATCTCACGGTTCGTGGGTTTGAACCCTGCGTCAGGCTGTCTGCTGTTAGCTCAGAGCCCGGTGCTGCTTCGGAATCTGTGTCTCCCTCTCTCTCTCTCTGCCCCTCCCCCACTAACGCTCTGTCTCTCAAAAATAAATAAACATAATAAAAATTAAAAAAAGAATAGTTTTGTTCTACATATTTTTGTACTTTATATATGTAAATGTTTTAATGTATCATTCTAAAACTTGACTTTCTCATTCTATATCCTGTTTTTGAGAATTTTCCATACTGATTTAAATATTCTAAATGATTCTTTTTAGTTGCTTTATAAAATTTCATTATATGAGTAAAACATCTTTTTTAGTGGAGATTGAGATTTGTAATTTTTCATTTATAGATAGTATTATGATAGACATTTTTGTACATGTCTCCTTGTTAACATGTGTGGGAATTATTCTAGAGTATAGTCCAAGGAGTATAATTTTTGGGTTATGGTATACTCATATACATAGCTTACTGATACTGACAGATTATTTCTATAGTGGTTGTACCAGTTTATACAAGTGTATGGAACTGACTTTTGCTCCACATTGTTGCCAGCTTACGTTTGTTTGTTCCTTTAAAAAAATTTCTTGAGTCTACTGCCTAGATCATTTATTTAATAATACTCACTTTTAGTAATAATTGCTTAACCTCACCAAACAACAGTGGTTTTTATCACATAGTTTTTTTCTTAGTTTTATTAGCTTTGTCATATTTGCGTAATCTGGCATTGTTTAATTTTTGTTTTTGAAAATATTTTAAATATAGCTAAAAGCTTGAGGTCTTTTATTTAAACTTTGGTTATTTATTTGTAGTTTTTCTGCATTTTGTAAAGATCATGGTCCTCAAATTTTTTCCAATTTGTTTTGAATTTGAAGATTGAGCAGTGGATGCTCCAAAAGAAGGTATATTTCCTTTATGGTATCGTCACATTAAAAAAAAAACGATTGATCTATCATGAATTGCTGGTGGTAGGGTAATGCTTCACTCTATTGTTTTGTAACTCAGTTTCTCTTTATAATCAAATCTTTTTTGCTTTTTATACTTTATATCATACTGTCTACATAAAATTTTGTGAGTGTTTTATCTTTTTTATGTATGGATGCTTTTATAAAATGCCCTTGTTTTGCCATTTCATGATCTCAGTGTGGCAAAAATCAGCAGTCTGATAATACCAAGTATAGTCAAGGTTTGAAGAAATAGGAATGCTCATTGCTGATGAGAGAATAAATTGGTGAAAACCACATGCAATAGTTTGGCAATATCCTTTAACGATGAAAATGTGTATGCTACAACCTAGTAATTCCCCTTTTAGGCTTGTACTTCAGAGAAACTCTTGAACTCATATGCAAGAATATTCACTTCAGTTTACTTCCTAATAGTGCAAAATGGTGGATAGTGTAAACTCCTACACGTAGGATAATGGGTTAAACATTGTAGTAATTTATATACTGGTAATCTGTACAGCAGTTAAAATGAATAAGCTTGATGTAAATTATTAACATAGATTCAAAAACTTATGGGCAGTACGATGCCATAGATTTAAGAGTTAAATAAACTTGGCAGTATAATGTATTTACGAATACATCTAATATATATAACGTCAACTGAACTGAATGATACTGACCTTAAATGATGACATGTCAAATTCATGATCATATTTGCTTCTAGAGAGAATGAGAACAAAGGAAGCATTAACTTTTTTTAAAGTTTAAATGTGCAAATAAATATCAAACCTCTGAAACATAAATAAGTACTCACTGTAATGCTTTTCGAATTCAAGAAGTGTTCTCACTTTTTAGTCCTTGCCTGCAAGTTGTGGCATTATTGTTGACCATCTTAAAATGTTTTTTTTGCACTATTCTGTATTTTCCATATTCTGCACAAAGAAACATGTTTTTCCATTATGGTCAGAAAGAAAACTTTAAAAAGACACATCTGTCTTACACCCCTTCTCTTTTTGGAGGTGGGCACTGGGAAGTGGGGTGAGTGGAAAATTTAACTTTTACCATGGCCAGTATTTAAATTACCCAATGTATTGTCTTTGTTTTTTCGATTGTATATTTGCTAATCTCATTAAGCATTTTTTTTCTTTATTTGGCTTTTCAATAAATACGTTGTCATAAATCTTATACATTGAATTTACTTTTCTGTTGTATAGGTTAAAGAAGAGATGCTATTTGAAGCATTAGTTACAAGGAAGACTGTGACAGTGGGAGAAAAACTTATTTTGCCATACAAGCTGGCAGAGGTATGAAAAGATTTTCTTCTCCTTTTTTTCTATTTTTTCTTTTTTTTTTTTTTTTTAATTTGAGAGAGAGTGTGAGTGGGGGAGAGAGAGAGAGAGAGACAGACAGACAGACAGACTGGGAATCTTAAATGGGCTCCATGCTCAGGGCAGAGCTGTCCTTATGATCCTGGGATTATGATCTGAGCCAAAATCAAGAGTTAGAAGCTCAACCAACTGAGCCATCCAGGTGCCCTTGAATAGATTTTCTTGAGATCAGAGTACTCTGAACAGTTTTAGAAGTTTGAGTTTGTTCTTTCTTTTAACAGAATGAAAATAACAAAAAAGAGTATTGATTGAAATATCTTCTGAGCCCTTGAAATTTGGTTGTGAATTTTCCCTTAACTTGAAAACTTACTTGAATGTGATTTTAAGCAGTAGGCTTATATTTTTCTCCAGAGATCTTAATTTGTTCACCATTCTTAAGTTTTATGTTATTAATATAGGGTGAACTAGATAGTTACAAATGAGCAGTATTTGATCCAGTTGATTATTTCTTCTTCAAGCAGTTTCTTATCTTCTAGCACATCATACTTTTCTAGTTCATTTTTTCATTGTTGGCCACTCATTTGTAATTCTTTTTGTTTGCTGTTTCTTTTCCACCTGACTTCTAAAAGATGTAGTGCTCCCTACACAGTCCTTGTCTTTTATTCTCTATATTCCTTATCTAGGTTCTCTCACCTAGTCCCATGGCTTTAAGTATCATCTGTATACTGAGTATTGCTGTCTTTGCCATTATAATTATAATAATATACTATTCAGGTGTGTATGAGTGGGAAAATTATTGAAAAGCCTACTATTTTATAGTACAATTTAATGAAAATGATGAGAAATGAAACTATGACAGTTATTATAAAAATAGGACAGGAATGTGAGATTAGAAGACACAGAGGTGGGGAAATAGTAATAGAACTATTTCTATCTAGAGAATGCTTTTTAGGCTGACATTGATCTATTTATACCATCTTTTCTGGTCCTTCTAAATGTACCTTCAAGTCTGTATTTCTTCATTATGTCATGTATCTTATGTCATAGTCTCCCAACTTTTAGAGCTCTTTTCTTTTTTTTTTTTTTAATTTTTTTAAATGTTTATTTACTTTTTTTTTTTTTAATTTTTTTTTTCAACGTTTTAATTTATTTTTGGGACAGAGAAAGACAGAGCATGAACGGGGGAGGGGCAGAGAGAGAGGGAGACACAGAATCGGAAACAGGCTCCAGGCTCTGAGCCATCAGCCCAGAGCCTGACGCGGGGCTCGAACTCACGGACCGCAAGATCGTGACCTGGCTGAAGTCGGACGCTTAACCGACTGCGCCACCCAGGCGCCCCAATGTTTATTTACTTTTGAGAGAGAGAGAGAGAAAGCAGGGGAAGGGCAGAGAGAGAGGGAGACACAGAATCTGAAACAGGCCCCAGGCTCCGAGCTGTCAACACAGAGCCTGACACGGGGCTTGAATTTGCAGACTGTGAGATGCGGACCTGAGGTGAAGTTGGATGCTTAACTGACTGAGCCACCCAGGTGCCCCCAAAAGCCAGACCTTTTACAGGGTTTTGCCCTTCTTTTTGCATAAAGGTTTAGTACTTTTATATTTTGTTTTACAACTTTTTTCAATATAAAATATTTCCTTATGTTTATTTACATTTTTAACTTAAAATTGAACTTTCTCAGGTAATTTTTATAGCTCCTGACTTATTTTTGTTTGCATTTGTTTAGTGTATTTATTTAGTAAATATTTGAAAATCTTATTTGTGTCCAGAAATGTATTAGGCATTAAAGGTAAAATTAAGGAGCAGTTCTTAAGAATTTGTGTATTTTAAGGGGTAGCTGGGTGGCTCAGTCAGTTGAGCATCCGACTTCAGCTCAAGTCATGATCTCACGGTTTGTGAGTTCGAGCCCCACATCGGGCTCTGTGCTGACAGCTCAGAGCCTGGAGCCTGCTTCGAGTTCTGTGTCTCCCTCTCTCTCTGCCCCTCCTCGCCCCTGCTTACACTCTGCTTTCTGTCTCTCTCAAAAATAAATAAACATTAAAAAAAATTAAAAAAAAATTTTTGTATTTTAAGAGCAATGGAAAGTTCTTAAAATGTTATCAACAAAAAAGGTGTCTTTGATTATTTTTTTAAAGGATCAGTCTCACAACAGTTTAAAGAATTAGAGGAGAGTGTATTGGTTTTCTATAATTTTGTAACAATCTTAGCAACTTAATGCAACACAGATTTATTTTCTGACAGTTTCCATGGATTGGCAGTCTGGGCACAGGTTTGTTTTGTCTTCTGCTCATGGTTTCACCAGGCTGAAGTCAGGATGTCTGAAAAGGCTGTGATCTCATCTGTGACTCAGCATCCTAGTTCACAGGTTGTTGACAGGATTCAGTTCCTTGCAGTTACAGGATTGAGAGCCCTAATTTCTTGTTGACTGTCAGGAGCCATGCTCATCAGAGTCTGCTTGTGGTCCTGTATACAGTATAGCAGTTTGCTACTTCAGAGGCCAGCAAGGGAATCTCAGATGGAAAGGCTCAGTCTCTTTTAGGAGATTTTTCTGGATACTTTCTCTGATTAATTAAAAAAATTGGCTGATTTTGGGCCATAATTATGTCTTTTAAATCCCTTTGTTGTGTAACAAGATAGTTACTGGAGTGAAATTCATCATATTTACAGTCCTGCCCATGCCTAACAGGAGAGGGTTATTCAGAACGTGTACACAAGGAGATGGGAATCTTGAGGACCATTTTAGAATTCTAACACAGAGGACAAGAGTGAATGTGGAAAGATGAGTTGAGGAGAAAGAGGTTTATTGCTTTGTCTAAAATGGTGATATATTGATAGGGAGAAATGGATATTTGAAAAGAAATTTAGATGGTAAAATCAACAGCATCTGGTAGTGATTTGCTTAATGGGAAGCAAGGAGAAAGAAGGAGATGTTAAGGATAAATCCTAATTTTCTCGTTCACACAACTGTAAGAGTATTGGTACCATTCACTGAGATAGGAAACACTCGATGAGATCTTGTTTGGGTTGGAAAATGTTAATTGGCATATGGGTTTATTGAGATTAAGCTGTGAAAGGACCACATTTCAGAGAAAAAGGGCTAAAAGTATAATATTGGGAGTTATGGGGTAAATAAGTATTATGTTGGTATAATTTGGTATATCTGGATTCTGTCTGTTAACTTTATAAAAATAGTGGTTGTTTAATGTAAACCATAAGTAGATGGGTTGTAGTTTTTAATTTAATATGAAGGTCTGTCTTCTCACTAAAAAATTCAACCCATTTGTATATTTTATGCTAATATGTTTTCTTATTCTGTGTTTTTGTGATTTATGTTTGTGTATGTAGTTTTAAATCTTTTGGGGTGCCTGGGTGGCTCAGTCGGTTATCTCGCAGTTTGTAAGTTTCAGTCCCACATTGGGCTCTCTGCTATCAGCAACAGAGCCCACTTTGGATCCTCTGTGCACCCCCCCCCTTCCTTCACTTGTGCTCTCTCTCAAAAATAAATAAACATTAAAAAAAAAATAAAACTTTTTACTTTTGCTAAGCTAGATCAGATTGTCTTCATTTTGCACTCTGGGAAAAATTGGTTATTCTCCCTGTATATTCTATTTGATTTTTTTGAATTTTAAAGATAACTTGCCTAAGTATAGAATTCTAGGGATAGTCCTTTTTCTTTCAGAACTTATAAATGTTTTCCAAGTATTTTCAAGTTTCTGGCGTTAAAGGTAGAGAATTTGATAGCCATCTTTTCTTTTCTTTGCAGGTAATGGTTTAGGTAGTTATTTTTTGGTCTAGAAACTTGAAACTTTTGTTTTTTTATTCACCAAAACTGAGAAATTAATTCATCATTTCATGTGGTAGATTGTAGTATTATCTACATTTTACAAATGCATAAGCTGTAGCTTAAGAGTTTCAAGTATCTTGGTCAAGGTTACACAGCTAGAATAAGTAGAGAAACTGGGATTGGATGATAGCCTAGCTTTTAATCATTATTCTCTATTTCCTCTAAAGGTTAGGACAGATATATAAATATGTACCTGATTCAGCTTCAAAATAAGTCCCTAGATAGCAAATATATGTTATTAGGACTTATATTCTTCTAACTACTAGGACTCAATTCTCTATGATATGTGTCCTTCCTTTTTAGCCTGTAGTGCTTTCTAAATGTTGAATTTTTTTTTTTAACTAATAGATGTTATTTTTTTACAATTTTGGACTTACAGAAAAATTGAGCAGATAGTACAGAGGGTTTCCATAAACTGGGGAAAGTTTGAAGTGAGGGGAAATAATAAATTGTATTACTCCATAATGAAACCATTACTCTGGTGATGGAGAAACCCTAAAGGTTAAAATGGATGACAAGTTGAAGACGACTAGGAATGTCATTGTTTTGATTATGTTTTAAGAGTCTGACTCCGACTAGGATTCCACAGATAACTATAACTGATGCCTATTTTCCAACAGATTTATTCCTCTGCTTGGAATAGTCTTCCCCACTTCAGCTGGCAAAGTTCATTTGTTTGTAAACTTCCTATAATACCTTATTTACTAGATAAAATGTATACCCCAATTTTCAGTAAAACTTTTTGTTTAGAACTGACCTATATTTTGTTTCTTGTACTTTTTAGTCTACTTTACCTGAGTTAGACTAGGTAAATGAGTATATGTATATGGAAAACTTCAATTATAGGCTATTTATGTTGACAGAAAATTAAATTTCTTATTCAGGATAAGAATTCTTGGATATTTCTTGATTGATCGAGAGAAAAACACACTTTGTTATAGTATCTTAGATTATTGCCATTTTCATTTGTTCTCCAACCCTTTTTCTTTTTTTTCAGGCTGTGACAGTGAGGAACTCCATGGCTAAGTCTTTATATAGTGCCCTGTTTGACTGGATAGTTTTTCGGATTAATCATGCACTTCTGAATAGTAAAGATTTGGAGCAAAATACGAAGGTAGATATAAACTATATTATTATATATTTTTCTTGGAAAGCTATTTTAATAAAATAATTAAAAGATGAAATTTAAAAACAGAATTATGTAGAGTAATAAGTAAGAATCTGTGTTTATATGTATTCCCTGCTCTTTCCTCTTTATGTCTGTTTTTATAGACATATAAACCCTGTTCAAGGAAACTACTGTTCTGTTGTCTTTCCAGACCTTTTTCTTATGTACATTTCTATGGATATAGACTATACAGAGTTGGTTTTCAACATAAAAATAGAATTATGCTATCTGTATTGTATCTAACTTGTATTTTTTTACCTGGTATGTCTTGAAATATATCTGGACCTTATTATTTTTAATAACTTTGTAATATTATATAGTATGTATACCTGTATACCATAAATTTCCCCATAAAAATGTTGCATTTTTTTTATTGTTAGAAATGATGGTGTAACAAATATTCTTTGTGCACATTTCTCTAGGATAAAATCCTTAAAGTAAATTGCTGGATTAAAGAATATACATTTTCAGTTTTTGGTAGCTACTGCTAAATTGCTTTTCAAAAAAGACTACACTCCACTGGTAGTGTATGAAACTGCCTGTTTCCCTACACCTTTACTCATATTGGATATTATCAGTCATTTCATCTATGCATCTGATTAGGAGGAGTATCCCATTTTATTGTCTGTTTTTTCAATGATAGATTAAAATTGAGCATCTTCTCATGTTTTTTCATTATTTCATTATGTATTTTGCCTTTTTGTTACTCCTTTTTTGGAGTCATTGTGGATATTGCAGAGACTTATAGTTTGATATATATTACAAATATTTTCTCTTAACTTTTATGTTTTATTTATATTATATACCTGGGCCTGTATTTTTTTTTTTTTTTTTTTCTTTTTAGAGAGCGAGTGGCCAGGAGGTAGGGAGAGGGAGAAGGAGAGAAGGGGAGGGAGAGAATCTTAAGCAGGCTCCACACCTAGGGTAGGAGTTCAACGCTGGACTCAGTCTCACAACCCTGAGATCATGACATGAATCAAAATCAAGAGTCGGATGCACAACTGACTGAACCACTTAGGTGCCCCTGGCCCATATGTTTTAAGTTTTTGTGCAGTTAATTCTGTCATTCTTTTCCCTTATTTTCCAGAGTTGTATTTATTTTTCTTACATAAGAATGCATCTTTCACCCCAAGATTATAAAAATATTTATTCTCATACTTTTAGAATTTAATTTTTTATAGTCAGATTATTTATCTGGTTGGAATATTTATTTATGTATTTTTTAAGATTTTATTTTTAAGTAATCTCTACACCCAATGTGGGCCCAACCTCAACCCTGAGATTGAGTCACCTGCTCCACCAACTGAGCCAGCCAGGTGCCCTTGGAATTTATTTTTTAATATGGCAGATTTTAGATATTTAAATTATTTTAAATCCATTTTTATTTCTCAGCAACTTTATGGAATAGTCTGCATATTCAGGGTAATTAAAAATATCATCTTTATTACTTAATTCTCCTGTCTTAAATGTGTAATTGCTTTTATATTAACTTTTTATGATTTGAGTAAGCCCACAGCCATAAAATTAATTGTAATAGTTATCTAATTTACCAAATTGTAATAGTTATCTAAATTACCAAATGTAATAGTTATCTAATTTACCAAATTGATTTTTTAAGAGAGAGAGAGCATGAGTAAGGGAGAGGGGCAGAGGGGAAGACAGAGAATCTTAAGCAGGCTCCATGCTCAGCGCTGAGCCTGGTGCAGGGCTTGATCCCATGACCCTGGGATCATGACCTGAGCCAAAATCAAGAGTCGGACATTCAGCTGACTGAGCCACTCAGTTACCCCAAAGGAAATATTCTTAATGGAGAATTAAATAAATCTCTCACTATTTATCACTCATGACATTAGTTTGCCCAGTGGCTCTCTTAGCAGCGGTGGAGAAAAATTGTTTTCATTTAACCAAACTTGTCTTGCAACTCTATTTTAAGAATGAGGTGAGGTGGTGAGAAAAATGTTGGTTTGGGGGCATTAGAGCTGAATCCCTATTATCCATAGTAAGAAGTTAGAATATAATTTGTAGAAATAAAATATCAAGACATAGATGAATGAGCACTTGTATACTGTACTCTACTATTTTATACCAAATAGCTAAAAGATTTGAGTGTGTGGATTTTAGGGAACAGAAGTTGACATTGAAGAAGGGATTGCTATTTTTTGTTACAACCTTTTAGAACTTTTTTTTCAACGTTTTTTTTTAATTTATTTTTTATTTTTTTATTTATTTTTGGGACAGAGAGAGACAGAGCATGAACGGGGGAGGGGCAGAGAGAGAGAGGGAGACACAGAATCGGAAACAGGCTCCAGGCTCCGAGCCGTCAGCCCAGAGCCTGACGCAGGGCTCGAACTCATGGACCATGAGATCGTGACCTGGCTGAAGTCGGACGCTTAACCGACTGTGCCACCCAGGCGCCCCCAACCTTTTAGAACTTTTTAACATCATGAACCTTGTATAATTTTTTTGATGAAAACTAAAATTTGAAAAAGCCATATTCTGATACCCAGTTTCATTTTTAGTTTGCACAAGGCTGATGAAACATACTTCTTAGTTTGGTTTGTGAAGCAGAATTCTGTTAGGCTTTAGAAGTCGAAATAGTGGAACTTGCATGGTGTTCTTTGCATAAACATGAATAATCACAAGCAACCTAGCTTTAGGTTATTTTTTACTTCCCCATTGGTGGTTCTTTCTATTTCCTTGTCTCTTGGAGTTTAGGAATTTCTGAGATTGAGGTAACAGGTCACTAACCCTGCTTCAAGCATTTCTGTAAAGTAATCAATGTATTACATGTGTTAAAATTTTGTATGTATTTTTATAATTGGGATAAAAAGAAAAAAAAATGAAGATAAAGAGAACTAAGATGCCCTTTATTTTGTGGAATATTTTGGTTGAACATTGGCCCCCCAGAATTTCCTCTCCACTGCTCTAGAAGAACTTTGAGCATTTTGTTACTTATTTTGTGGATATTATTTATGAAATAAATTTGAGCATATTTTTTTCCTGTTTTATAGACTTTGTCCATTGGTGTTCTTGATATTTTTGGGTTTGAAGATTATGAAAATAATAGCTTTGAACAGTTCTGTATTAATTTTGCTAATGAACGTTTACAACACTACTTCAATCAGCATATCTTTAAATTGGAGCAAGTGAGTACCTAAATGCATGTATGCTTGTCTTAACCACTTAACCTTCACTTACGTGTATACACATAACATTTTTGAGTCATAGTTACAGGCATTTTAAGTCTTGTACTTTCATGCAGATATTACAGTCTTCACATAAGTGTCAGCAAATTAATACTCAGAGCATAGTTTTTGAGCCATGTGATACAGGGTTTCCTATATTTTTTTTATAAACCTCAAGTAGATTCAATAATATGTGCTTGCTTAAGTATACCTTTCAATATAAAGATGCTTGGGTTTGGTTTGGTTTGGTTTGGGTTTCTCTTGATTTTTAATTGTTGCCATGTGCTTGGTCAATTTGTGTAATGCTAAATATGCTTGTTTGATTGCTTTGGTCTCTTAGTTTCAACGCAGTTGCTTGCTTTGGTCTCTTATTTCTTTATCTGTGGGGTGGAGGAGCTTATTTTTTTTTTTTTTTTTTTTTGGAGGAGCTTATTAATAGAATCTTGAATCAATTTAGAGTATGGATACAGAGAAATGGGATAGTTTACAGAGACCAAAATAGGTAACTAGATATTTCTTGTGAAACACTCAAATTGATTTAGAGTTGAAAGTGCGATCCATCAGTTTCCCTGAGAATACTTAGAATAAATACAGGGTCAGAGAAAACGTGGTCTCTTTCTCCAAGCCAGATTTCAAGTTAGTAACGAGTTGAGTTGTGGCCAACAATTTCAGTTTGTATAGGAAGATACAAGCAGAAGCAGGGTTCACTTTGAAATGCTGAAGAAATGAAATGGACACGAGGATGACAACACATCTACAAAACAGAAAAAAAGAATCTTTCTGTCATTGAGGCTTTTTACATTGGGTCCTAGCTTTAAGCATATTTACCTTCTTAAAGGGTTAGGACAGTTGCACAAGCAGCACTAGTCCTGGCCATCTTGATGGTGCTTAAAATGTTTAGCATATTCAACCTTTTAGCTAGACTCTCTGATGGAGCTGTTAAAAGATAGTACAGTATTATTTGTTACAATGTTAGCTAACATTTATGTAGTACTTACTATTTATCAGGCAGGTACTATTTTTATTCTAGTTGTGCAGATGATACCTAAGCCTAGTATTCAAACCTTAACACTCTGGCTCTATAATTCTTGCTTTTAAAAAGCTGAGCTGGGATTGATCTACTAGACTCAGTCTAGTGTTCTTTTAACTAGATCATGCTAAATTAGTTTTTAAATGGATATATGTATTGGAGGGGTAGAGAAATGTGTTTTGTTGACTGTGTGCTGTATTTTACAAAGCAAAGCGTCAGTTGCTCTCTGGATCATTAAACAGAAGAGTAAGTAAATTGCTTTTGAAGAAAAAAGGTATTCTCTTACAATTATTGAAATTATTCTTACCTTTTCTAGAAGTGTAGGTTAGACATGGAGGAGCCACAAGAAATACTTTGACTAGAAACATGTATAAAAACATGCCTCACAGTTCATGGAAAATGTTTTTGGGACTACTTGGCTGGGGGTGATCTTTATGTATTTGCTACTCTGAATATCATAGTTTTGGGCAATGTGGTGGAATTATGGATCAGAAGATTTAGATTCAAAGATACAGCTTTTTCCTTTCAATTTTTAATATTCCCTTCTGTAATTTAGTGTAATGGGTATACTTTTGCTATAATTTATACAAAGTTTGGAGACCTTACACCTCTTTGCCATCTCATCTATTTTATTCTTCCTTTCTCTCCCTTCTTAGGTTTTTCCACTTAAAATGGATTTGCTGGGCCATAAGAGATTTAAGGCAGTTTAAATATTGAGTGTTTTGTTGATTTGTGTATCATTGGTACCTAGAATAAGATGGGTACACAGTGACTGTTTGTTAAATTCAATTGAATACAACATCAGTTAAGTAGATAAACTTTGTTGAAAATGAGGATAGAAGTAAAAAGCTATCAAATATGCTTAGGGAGTATACATCTGTACTGAAGTAAATTTTTTCTAAAAATTGTGTATGGACACATAGGATGGGAGACAGGTATAATAACTGCCCTGTAGGATGGTAAGTGTGAAAATCAGGTAGAAGGTTAAAGTAGTGATATAAAGGATGAAGTTGATTAGAACTTCATGAAAGTCTACAAACATTTCCCAGGGGTGATTCGGGAATATAGTTTTGAATAGAAGATTGAGTTTACCAGATTGTCAATGGGGAAAAGATATTTTAAACAAAGGTAACAATCTCTTTAAAACTGTGAGGCATAAAACAGCATGGCACTTTAGAGGAACTGAAAATAGTTCAGTGTAAGCTAAAATACAGGATATAAGGATAGAGACAGGGAGGAAGATTAGTTTATGAAATAAAGGGTCATATACTTGTGAGCTTTATATGTCATGCAGAGAAGATTGGAATTTTTCTTTTGGAAAATTAGGAGCTATTTGAAGTATATTTAGCAGAGGATTTGAACTGTGTAAGATAGACTGGTGGAAGTGAAATGGAGGGAAGGACGTAATCCTTGAGTTAAAGTAGTGTGAGTGTGATTCTGAGTTCTGAATCAAGTTATATGTAAAGATAATATGGAGTAGGAGACCAGAAAAAGTTTCCGTGATTTGAAAATATACTTACAGTTGTCATTTATAATGCTGTTCTCTTGTTTCCGTTACTTGCTCAGAATTATCCTTGAAGTCACTGGCTCATCACTAAATTGAATAACAGTTGTGTGTCACGCATTGTGCTAGCCACTGAAGACAGCAAATTTAGAGCACAGGGATCTTATCTGAGGAATTTATAATCTAGAGTTTTTCTCATCTCTGTCGCTTCTGGGGATATCAAACTAGGAAATTTGCCTTTGTAGAATACCTAAAAAAAATGAACAAAATATATTTAAAGGCATTGAGTTACATTTAAATAAGTGAAGTTCTACAGGGCTTATTATATCTGCAAGAGGGAAACCCAGAGAGACGAGACCAGCATTTTTGGACAGCTTTGCCTCTAAAGATATTTTTCTATTCTGGTAGAGGGCTGCCCAGCCTTAAGAATCTGAGAAGCTGAACAGAGTTTCTTCAGATTTAAGAACAAGGAAGATACTCCTGGTAATTCCTACAGGCTTTATGCTTGAGACCTTAAGGATTATGTCTTAGAAGTAAAGATAAACCAGAAATAGATCATGCATCATAGGGACTGAAGCCCAGTTTAAGATATTCTTAGTTCCAATTTGGTTGAAAGAGTATAGAATTCCTAATGTTCTCAGCCACGTGCAAAGAGCAAATTCACTCTCCAGTGGAGGAAGAGATCATCCTAGTGCTAAAATTATCTGTATGATTTTTCATATACAGGAACAAGAATTCAGTTTTTTTAACTGAGAATTCTTTTTTTAAAAACATACAAGGAGAGAAACCAACATGAATAAAAAACAAGAGAATGAGTAGATTATTCCACAGGAGATCCAGGAAATGATGTTATCTGACATGATCTTTAATAATGGTTTCAATAAATTTTTTTTAAAAGCAATATTTTTATTGAAGAACTACAAAGAGATCCCAAGTTTAGGAAAATCTAGAACTAAAAGGGAGAGTGAAATTAAGAACATAATGATAGTTTTTAACAGTTAGATATAGCTTAAGAAACGATTAGTGATTTGGAAGATAGGCCAGAAGAAGATACCTAGTCTGATGAAAAAATAAAATACAAGTAATAAAAGGGACATATGGGGTAAAGTGAAAAGGTTTAGCATAAGTGTAAGAGGAATTCTGGAAAGATGTATGTGAGGAAAGAGAATATGGTAGGTGCTATGTTTGAAAAGATAATGGTTGAGAATTTTTCCAAAACTCAAAACAAAAAACAAAAAAAATCCAGTAAGTGCACATTTGAAAAACTCTAAGAATTCAAAGCATGGCAAACCAAAAACAAAAAATCTGAGAATCTGAGAGGCAGTCAGGGGTTGAGGGCCAGGCATTAAATGCCAAGCGATAGAAGATTTTTTTTTCTTCTTCTGTTAAACATTGTTAAGTAAAGATAGTATTATGATTTTAGGATAACCACCAAATAGTAAATGAATATAAAATTGTCAAGTTAATATAGGGAACAAGTAACAACTCCAGCAATCCAAAAGAAAGCAAGAAAGAAGATTAAAAGCAATACTGAAGCAGGACAGATAGCATATGGTAAAATGGCTGATTTAATCCCACAATTATCAGTGATTGTGCTAAATATACATGGATTTATTACTCCAAGTAGAAGTGAAATAGTGTCATACTAGATATAAAACAAAGGTAAATTGCTGCCTATAAGAGAGATTCTTTAAATATAAACATATTAAAAAGTTAAAAATAAAAGGATGGAAAAAGCTTTAATAAACCTGAACAAAAAAGAGCTAGTAGGTAAGTATATTAATATCATGCTTTAAGCATTGCTGGAGATCAAAAAGAATATTTGATAATGCAAAAGGACGAGTTCATCAGGAAGTATACAATTCCAAATTTATAGGTTACTGATAACATAAATTCAAAGTATATAAAACAAAAATTAAAAGTAAAAAAGAAACATGTAACAGACCTTCCTGAATAGCTAACAGAATAAGCACACAAAAGAAAAAAACAGGGTATAGACTATTTAAAGCACCCAGAGGATGTGGCAGATGCTTTTGTGGGTGCTCAGCCCTTCTTGCCTTTAGGTTTGAATACCAGTTTACTTGGGCCTGTATCAAATAAGGATATAGAAGGTTTTTTGTTTTTATTTTTGTTTTACTTTTGGATATGGAAGATTTTTAAAGCAAATACTTATTTGACATGTATAGTTAACGAACTGCAAATTTACAAAATGTATAAAATCTGTCCTTGTACTGGACCATAATAACAAAGGTCAAGTTTTGGGATTGAAATCACACACATTTTAGTACCAAACAGAAATTATGCCCGAAACCAACAACCAAAAGATAACTGGAAAATACTTTTATGGGTAAAAATTAAGAAACGTCCTTCTGCATAGACTAGAAGTTGAAGAAAATAGAAAATATATTGAACTGAGTGAGCATGTTGCATACTAAAACTTGTGGGATGTAACCAAAGGTGTATTTAGAGGAAAATTTTATAGCTGTTAGAAGATTTTAAGATTGAAGAGCGATGATAAAAGTACCCCTCCCAACAAATTGGAAAAAGATATAAAGGAAGTATAAACCAAAGGAAAGTATAAAGAAATAATAAAGATAAAAGAGGAAAATAAGAGTGAAAACAAATATGCCATGGAGGAAGATCAACAAAGTCAAAAGTAATATATTGAAATGATGAATTAAGACCCCTCAGAGGGGTGCCTGGGTGGCTCAGTCAGTTAAGCGTCCTACTTCAGCTCAGGTGATGATCTCACGGTTCATGGGTTTGAGCCCTGCATCAGGCTCTGTGCTGACAGTTCAGAGCCTGAAGCCTGCTTCAGATTCCGTGTCTCCCTCTCTCTGCTCCTCCCCCGCTTGCACTCTGTCTCTCTCAAAAATAAATAAAAACATTAAAAATGTTTAAAAAAAAAAAACCCTCAGAAATTCATCCAAGGGAGTGACAGAAAAAGAGAGGGATATAAATAATCAGAATTCCAGTTTATAAAGAGGACATCACCATGGATCCTACACACATTAAAAAGATAATAGGGTACACTAAACAACTTTATGTCCATAAGTAGACTTATCAAATGATATGAAAAAAAAATTACAAAACTGACACAGAAGAAATGCAAAATCTGATTCTTATAACTATGAAAAAATTTCAATATGTAATTGAAAGCCTTTCCATAAAGAACATTGTAAGCCACATTGGCTCCAGTGGTAAATTCTGCCAATACTGAAAAAATTACTATCAGTTTGACATAAATTCTTCTGTGGAGTAGAAAAAGAGACAATTCACAATGCGTTTGAGGGGCCCAAGATCTGTCCAGATCCAGATCTGTCAAGGATATTATTAGAAGTGGAAATTAAAGTGAATTTCACTCATAAACATAGATTCAAAAATTTTAAACAAATATTATCAAATGAAATCCAGCAAGATACACAAAAGGATAATATAGAACCAAGTGGAGTTTTTTCCTGGTGTGTGTTACATCTAATCATCAATTGATTTAATTCATCTATAAACAAAACAAGAAAAAAAAAACTTATGGTGATCTCACTAAAAGTATAAAAATCAGTTGATAAAATTACATAACCATTCATGTTAAAAAAAAGTCCTTAGCAAATTAATTGTAGAGGGCATTTACAAAAACCTATAGTTAATATTATACTTAATGGAAATAGGCTGAATGCTTTCCCCTAAGGCATCTCCTAAGGGAGTTTTCCTCAGAGTTTTTCATTATGAATGTAGGCATGTGAGGACATCCAAATGGACTGACTGTAAACATAAGAAAAGATTTTTCACTTATTAGGGAATTAAAATGAAAACCACAGTCAGATACCCCTATGCATTCATCAGAATGACTATAATGAAACAGACTGATAATACAAGTATTAGAGATACTGTGCATGGGGGAAAGTCCCATTTACAGGTGGTGGTTACATAAATTAGTACATGTGCTTTAGCAAGCTGTTTGGCAGTATCTGCTGAGGTTATACATGTGTAGTTTATAAGCCTGTGTTTTCACTCTCAAAATGCATATACACATACCAAAAGTTTTGTGCGTAAATGTTAACAATGGTTAAAAACTAGAAATAACTGTAATGTCTATCAGTAGTACAGTGGGTGAATAAATTGTATGTAAATACTTTACAGCCAATCAAAAGACAGGGTATCAGAATGGATAAAAAATCAAGGTCCATCTATATCCTACTTACAAGAGACTCACTTTAGACCTAAAGACACCTACAGATTCAGAGTGAGGGGATGGAGAGCCATATATCATGCTACATGTTAATGGATGTCAAAAGAAAGCTGGAGTAGCCATATTTATATCAAACTAGATTTTAAAACAAAGACCGTAACAGATGGAGAAGGGCATTATATCATAATTATGGGGTGCCTCCATCAGGAAGATCTAACAGTTGTAAATATTTATGTCCCCAACTAGGAATCATCCAGGTATTTACATCAATTAGTAACAAAAATAAACAAACTTACTGATAATACCATTAAAGTAGGAGACTTTAAAACCCCACTTACAACAATGGACAGATCATCTAAGCAAAAATAAACAAGGAAACAATGGCTTTGATGACACACTGGACCAGATGGACTTAACAGATATACTGAGAACATTTCATCCTAAAGCAGCAAAATACACATTCTTATCAAGTGCACATGGAACATTCTCCAGAAAAGATCACATACTCGGTCACAAATCAGCCCTCCGCAGGTACAAAAAGATCGAGATTATACCATGCATATTTTCAGATCACAACACTATGAAACTTGAAGTCAACCTCAAGAAAAGATTTGGAAAGCCCTCAATATATGGAGGTTAGATAACATCCTACTAAAAATGAATGGGTTAACCAGGAAATTAAATAATTTTTTTTAATGTTTATTTTTGAGAGAGTGAGAGAGAGAGCACAAGCAGGGGAGTGGCAGAGACAGAGGGAGACACAGAATCCAGTAGGCTCCAGGCTCTGAGCTGTCAGCACAGAGCCTGACGCAGGGCTTAAACCCACAAACCATGAGGTCATGACCTGAGCCGAAGTCGGATGCTTAACTGACTGAGCCATCTAGGCACCCCTGTATGGTTCTATTTATATTTGTAAACATATGAATCTTAACAGTGGTATGAAAAGTTAGGAAAATGGTTAAATTTGGCAAGGGCGTCTGAATTGTATTTGGGAAGAGGAGATGGGAAGGATTTTGGACTGCTATTAATGTGTGTAAGAATCCATATGTTCCTGTTAGGTAGAGTGCTTGTTAACCATGCTACAAAAGAGAAGAAACAGAATCATACAACTCCTTGGGGGTGACCATCATTTAGCAATTACTTCCTTGTGAAATTATTAATTAAAAGGAAATAATAAATTATCTTTTCAGATTTGCATGTCATCCTTGCACATGCGCCATGCTAATCTTCTCTGTATCATTCGAATTTTAGTATATGTGCTGCTGAGGTGAGCATAAGCATATGCCTTTCCCAATTAACATAACTATCACTTATGCACTACCATTCTTCTTTACAGGTTAATAATAATAATAATAATACCCAAAGAATGATAAAAATCACAAAATCACCAATTTGCAAAACCACCATATTTGCAGAGAAGTGTGTGAATGTTATCAGTGTATTTCCTTGGTGCCTAAATACTGCTGTGTAGAAACTAATTCGGGGGCCTCATTTTGAAAAACAGTTTAAAAGCAAATATTTCCCAGTATAGAGAAAAAGTTAAAACCAATAGGGGCTTAATGACATCGTTTTAGTTGCTCAAGGCCTGCGCTTTGACTTTTTTAAGTCTTGAAATTTGAAACTTTTTTTTTTAACGTATTGTAGGAGTTCCCCCCCCCCCCAACTCCACCAAGGGTTTTATTTTACCAAAGTACAGTGTGTATGAATTCCATATGATATCAGTAATCACTGTAGGTGATGGTTTTTTTCTTTTCCCAGACATTGCTTCATTAAATTCATTGTTGATAATCCAACAAATACTCAGTTCTTTTTGATGATTTAGGGTAATGTGGGAGAAATTAGGCTTCTTCATTTTGCATTTTTCCTTAGTGCAGTCCACAGATAAGGTGGCTAAAACAAATTCAGCCCTAAATTTTCACCTGAGTGGTATTACAAATAGCATTCTAACAAAAAAATTTGGTTACATGTATGTTTTAATGAAAACAGACAGACTGTATGAAGGTTTTATACCACCGAAATTAAACATTCTTCTATTGTGTAGATTAGCAATTTAAAAAAGAAAAGTTTAGAAAGTTCTTTTAAGCCTGACAAAAGCTTTCCAGTCTTTATTATATACCAGTTATTTTCTGCGAGATGAATAAATTATGAATTTATTTCCTAGGAGGAGTATAGAACTGAAGGTATCAGCTGGCACAATATAGATTATATTGATAATACCTGTTGCATCAATCTTATTAGCAAGAAACCAACAGGACTACTCCATCTTTTGGATGAAGAAAGCAAGTGAGTATGATTCTTTCAATTTTGCTGTTGGCCATTTGGGATTTTCATGTCTTTTTATTAACTGTGAAGTTTCTTCTTACATAATGAAATACTGTGCCAAAGTTTCCCTTGTATGCATTTTATTATGTGTGTGTGTTTCTAGGAAAATTGGATGCACTTCAGCATTGAATGCATTCTTTCCTTGAGTTTTTCCAGATTTCTTCTACTGAGTTTCTTTGACGTTAAATTTGTTAGCATATTTTTTGTTGTTTTCCATGTTCTTCTCTTCCTGAATTGGGTTTTATATAAGATATGTTTGTAGTTTTCATGTTTATCAACAAAGAATATCATGATAGATTAGTGATGTCTGTCACAGTTGTGCAAGTGTAAATAGCAATATAGGCCAAGTATTTGGCATCCTTTTTACCACTGTGTAGTATACCAAACTTATATATAAGCTTCAGAAATAAAACTTCATATAGCATCCTCCACAGTGTTTTCAGTGCTCTATAAGATATTATCTAAAGTAAAATTATCTTATGAAATGGCAAATCTAGAACTGGAGAAACTGAAGTGATGGGGAGTATTTAAGTTTTCTGTCACTCTTCAGTAAAATGTTTAGTAATTAGGTCACCTGATGTCTAGCTTAACATTATACCCATTGAACTAAGATCTAAAATATTGGGAATTCACTATCATAGGTGGGATGACTATACATCATCAGGCTTGAATAGGACAATCTGAAGTTTATGCCTGTTGTCCAGTTTAGTTATTAAAGGTGCCTACTTTTACTTACAGATATCCTGGTTTGTATGGTAGGTTGTAGGTTACGCTACTAATATGCCATAAACATTCAGAATTGCTATCTACCAATCTCATGGTCTTTAGATTGAGCCTGTGTCAGCCTCCAGGCTGAGCGTGTAACTTGTTAGGGATTCTCTATCCTCCTCTCTCTGCCTCTCTCCTGCAACTACGTGCTCTCTCTCTCAAGATAAACATTAAAAAAAAAAAAAAAAAAGAATTGATACCCAAAAATATAAAGTGATACAGCAGATTGCAAAATAAATTGAAAAGGAGAATGTTACCAGTTACATCTTCCTACTTTATCACTAGTCTGTTTCCATTAATTTAAATGAATTAAAATACAATTAACACAAAAATATTTTATATCCAAAGTTGCGTAAAAGTTTTTTGTATTGCTCTATATATCCTGAAACATATACTATCTTTTATAAAATTGTAAGGTCAGTGGTTCTTAGCTGTGCTCACATACCTTACCTCTGGTGTATTTTATTTTGGAAAGCTTCATAGGTGATTATGATATTTGGTGTTGAGAACTACTGTGGTTGATGTTAAAATGCAGTTCTTTTTTTGAGGTATTTTATGATAACAAAAAGAACAAAGTGTAAGCAATTCTAGAAAAAGATTATACAGGTATCAAATGATGGATTTGAGATTCAGATACTCCAGGTATTTCTAACTAATTAGCTTGTGCTTTTAAGTATTGTCCTATAAAGCTTCTTCATAATGCTCAGGCTGTAGAGTCAGAATTTCAAGGTTGCATTCCATCTCTATTAACTGCCTTTGGCAAATCTCTGAATGTTCTTGGTCATTGTTTTTTTTTCATGTAAAAAGCAGATGATGATGAGAAATGATAATTCTTTGTGCTATATATCTTAAGGTGGTTGTAAGTAGCAGTTGAGATAGTATATAATTAAAACATGGGAGAAAAGGGTTGTTGCCTGGCCTATCATTCTTTACTCAAAATATTTTGAGTTCATATCTTACTTTACAAAGACTGTATTTTCCTGGTCAGTTGCTACCTCCCATAGATATAAATATTACCCAGTAAGAGACTGTCAACTCTGCCATTACTCAAAAGTTCCTGGGTGTAAGCCATGTGGCCAGAAATTACAGAGAGACGGATTTTGGCTCAATGTAAGGAAGAACTTACAGTAGAGCTGATTAGCAGCTGCTTTATAAAGTAATATAATTTCCCAAAATCATAATTATTTTGCATCATCTGTAGTTGGGAGACTGGACTGAATAACCTCTTAATTGTCCCTTCAGCTATACTTCTATATTCAGTCCTCCACAAAATTTTTTTTATAAACCCTAGTATAATTTTCTTCATTTCTATATCAGTCCTGTTGTTCTTACCTCCTTTTGTAAATGGACCACTTTGTCTCTATGCGTTAACATCCCAGAAGATGCAAAGGCATGAAATGTTTTCTCTCTGCCAAAATGGGTTGAAAACAATCACATTTAAGAAGAGCTATTTGGGGACCACTTTATAAAGTAGTTTTCTTCTAAGAACTGTTTTGTTCTATAGGGAGCATATAACTTGAAATCTATCCTTAGTGGTGTTTCTCCTTCATTCAGTGTTATTTTACTGCTTTAGGTGAATGGGTTTGAAGTCAGAAGTCTTGTTTAATTTTGTCTTGCTATCTCTGGGCTGTTTGACCTGGGCAAGTTATTTAAGCTTGATTGTAAAGGATGCAGTGCGAAGTTTAGAAAGAAGGAGTAGAATAAGCAAAGTTAGGTATGAGCAGGATGTTAGGAGTGTTACCAGTCTTTCCTACGGTATTCAAAGTGTGATCTGTTGATGGCAGGACTTGCAGCACCTTGAAGCTTGTTAGAAATGCAGAATCTGAGACTTCGACCCCAGACGCTTTTAACAAAATGAAGTTAAGATCAGTGCATTCATTTAGGACAGCATTTCATGAGTCTTGCCTGCCCATAAGAATTACCTGGAGAACTTGGAAGTAGTACTGATCATCACCACCCTAGGGTCAGTTCAGTAGAATCACAGGAATGGGGTCTAGGCCTTGGTATTTTTGCAAGCTAAAGACACAGAGAGGCACTAAGGCTATCCTGGCAGATAGCCTTTGGGGAATACTAGATGGAAGAACTTTGACATGCACAATAATGTATGATATTTGTCTCTGTTCCAAGCTCTTTTGCTTGATATTGTAGTGTGTATCCATAGGTGTGTATTGAATGCAGGAAATGTGGAGAGCTTCCCTTTCTATCTTTCCTTGTTTGGAATAAAAACTGTTTTCATGTATGTTTTCCTTTGAAATTTTTTTTTCTCCATTTAAAAGTAGGAAAAAAATCATAAGCTTTTTGATTACCCAGGGGATTATCCAGAGACCATGAGGTGTGAGTATCCTTTCTGAAGAAAAGCATCCTGTGCTGTGGATAGTGAAGCATTAAGTTTGCAGAGTTTGAGTTTGTCTAGGGTTAGGAGCTTGGATTCTGTCTCTTTGCCTTGGTGATCCATAAATTTTCCTGAGTAGGGGAGGCACATGATTAAAGCAGTATTCTAGGAAAATTTGTTATTTTGCTTTGGTGACTTGAAACAAAGTTTAAAGTCACTGACACTTGTAGAGGCTGTTGCTGTACTCTCTGTTTGAAATTGTAAGAGTTATAGTTCATTCTAGAATGGCTTTAGAGTTCTAGAATGGACAGGAAGAGGTGGATGGTGGAGATGTTTTGAGGAAGGGTTGGTATTGAATGGAAAAGCAGGCCTAGGTGGATAGAAAAATGGCAGTGTTGGCAACTTAAGAAATGAGGTGACATTTATGTCCTTCCTATAGGATGCCAGCTAGTGTTAGATGTTTTTGCTAGTTTTATTTGATTCTGCTAACACTGTGATACTTCATTGTACTCATTTGTGGAAGCTAGCTGGTTCTTGAAGCTTACTGAAGGTCACTGACAGAACTGGTAATCTAAACAATGACTAACACCAAAGGCGTTCATTTTAATACATTTACATAATTATTTTCGTTATAATTTTGGAATCATTTTTACACATTAGATTTTGTATTCATCATCTTTACAACCTCATGTCACATTATTTCTCATTACTTCAGCTACTATTAAATGAAACTATTCTCTGAAAGATACTTGCTTCTTCCGTTTTGTCAGTGATATTTCCTTTATTAAGAAACTCCACCTTTAACATTTAGCTCATAATTGCCTCCTGTATCTTCGTTAAACCTTTCCATTATTTCCAACCACTAGTGATTTTTTCCTCTTCTGAACTTTTATATTCTTGTATTTGCTATCATGTATTTATTTCTTTTTCTTTTTTTTTTTAATTTAATGTTTATTTATTTTTGAAAGAAGAGAGAGAGAGAGTACGAGTGAGGGAGAGGCAGAGAGAGAGGGAGACACAGAATTTGAAGCAGGCTCCAGGCTCTGAACTGTCAGCACAGAGCCTGACGCAGGGCTTGAACTCACGAACTCACGAACCGCAAGATCATGACCTGAGCCAAAGTCAGACGCTTAACCGACTGAGCCACCCAGGTGCCCCTATCATGTAATTATTTTTAATAGGTATCATTTGAATGATCCCTAGATATGAAATGCTCATCAGTGAGTATAAACCCATTGATGTATATTTGAAATCATAATAGATATAGTATAAAATTATATAGTAACTGGTATAGGTATGAAAATTGCTACTTAATTTATATATCAAGAAATAGGAAAACAGAAAATGACTTATGAATTTAAAGGATGTATCAAAACTGGGAGATCATTTTGTTTTTGGAAGTTCTTGGCCCCAAACAGTGGATCATTTGAGTTTTATTTGGTGAGTTTAATGGTAGTGTCACACAATGCAACCTAAGCTAAAAGTTTAAAGACTTGAGTTTATTTCTCAGTTCTGCTACTTGCCAAGTGTGAGTTTGGGCAAATCATGAATTTTGATCCCTCATCTATAAAACATCAATCCTTGTTACATTCACTTTTTAGCTTGTTATAAGAATCAGATTAGAGAATATAATTTGCTCTTTGTAATTTGCTAAATGTGTTAGATGGCAATGTAATTATGAGGGTTTTTTTTTTTTAAGATTATTAACTGTTGCATCTTTCTTTAGTATTTTTGCTTTTGTTTTTAATTCAGCTTTCCACAGGCTACAAATCAAACATTGCTAGATAAATTTAAGCATCAACATGAAGAGAATTCTTACATTGAATTTCCAGCTGTGATGGAGCCTGCTTTCATTATAAAGCATTATGCCGGGAAAGTAAAATATGGGGTAAAGGTCAGTAAATTTCTCATTAAAATGCCTTCAGGGTAAAAGTGTGTTTACTGTATTATCATTCCTGTCACACTGCTTTCTTTGTAGTTTATGGAAGCTCTTGATCAGTAACAATTAGAGACATTTTGTGAGAATACTACTAACCCTCGTATCCTACCTTGCAATATATTACTGTCTTATGTGATATTTTTCTTGGCTTCTTCCTATAGATAAACTTGATATCAGTCCCTTCAAATAGTTTTTTGAATATAAAAGAATAGGTAGCATAAATATCTCTTAAACCCACTATTTCATTAAAGTGGTTTGATGAATTTTTCTCTTCCCTATATCCATGAAGCTTGACAGAAGATTTTGTCTTCATGCACCATTAGGTATTTGTGAGTTTGCATTCCTAATGCATATATTGAAACTCTTAACTCCTGCAGAGGGGAACCTTCATAATTGTGTCTATTTCCTGTTTGTAATTAGTGAGCCCATTACCCTTCAACCACTTGATGTTTAAGCCTACCATTTAAGATAATTTCCCAGGCAAGGCAGTGATGTTTTGGAGAAAAGTGGAGCAATAAGCTTTCTCTTGGGTCTTGAGATTAGAGTCACAACTGAGATCACTCATTCATTCATCAATGATTCACTTATTTAGGAAGTGTTTGTTAAATACAGGCTATGTGTCAGACACTGTCCCTGGTGTTTGGAATGGCTTAGTGATAAACTAGACAGACCTGTTCTTGGCTCAGTATGTGTGTGTGTGTGTGTGTGTGTGTGTGTGTGTGTTTGTGTGTAATATAGATAAATGGGTATTGCTATAAATAAATGAATGAGTTCTATGAGAGATAGTAGTCAAATAGTGGATTTTGAATTTGGAGATCCATGAATACCTCTCTGAAAACTTAAATATTGAGAGTTAACCTGAAACAAGCATTACCTTGGCGAGGAGTTGAGATGATGAATATTCTAGGACATGAGGTGGGAAAGAATTAGTATGTTAAAATAATTGAAAACAGGCTAGTGTTACTAGATTATGGTAAGCAAGGGAGATAGTGGCATGAAATGAATTTAGAGAATGGACAGCAAATTAATTCATAGCTTTTAGGACAAGTTAAAGGTGTTTGTTTTTTGTTGAACTTATTATGGGGAGCAATAAAAAGATTTTAAACAGGATGTGATTCGTGTTTTTTAAAGATTGCTTTGATTCCTTTGAGGAGAAGGAATAGAGGATGAGAGAGGAAGCTGGGAGATCAGTTAGGAGCTTTTTTAAATAGTTGAGGTGAGGGGCACCTGGGTGGCGCAGTTGGTTAAGCGTCCGACTTCAGCCAGGTCACGATCTCGCGGTCCGTGAGTTTGAGCCCCACGTCAGGCTCTGGGCTGATGGCTCAGAGCCTGGAGCCTGTTTCTGATTCTGTGTCTCCCTCTCTCTCTGCCCCTCCCCCGTTCATGCTCTGTCTCTCTCTGTCCCAAATAAATAAATAAACGTTGAAAAACAAAAAAATTAAAAAAAAATAGTTGAGGTGAAATGTTAAGGTAAACTGAACCACCAGGGTGACAGTAGAGATGTAGGAGATCTAGATGATTAAGAAAAAATTTTGGAGGTGTAATCAGTAAAACCTGATTGATTTATTCTAACCTATCAGATAGGTTGAAAGTAAGTGACTTCTGACTGTAACTGATGGGTGAATTTGAGGTGCTGTTTCCTGAGATGGAAAAGACAGGAAGGAACAGATTTTAGAACAAACATAAAGAATAACAGAATAGGGGTGCCTGGGTGGCTCAGTTGGTTAAGCACCTGACTTCGGCTTAGGTTATGATCTCACAGTTCGTGAGTTCAAGTGCTGCATGGGGCTCTGTGCTGACAGCTCAGAGCCTGGAACCTACTTGGGATTCTGTGTCTCCCTCTCTCTCTGTCCCTCCCCTGCTCACACTCTGTCTCTAAAAATAAATAAATATTGAAAAAGAAAAAAAAAAAAAAAAGAGTAACAGAATTGAGTGGTGGCTACCAGGGCTGGGGATGGAGGAATTGAGATGTTGGACAAAGGATACAGACTTGTAGTTAGAAGATGAATAAGTTCTGGAGCCCTGATGCACAGCATTGCAATTATAATTAACATTGTAATAATAGCATTGTCTTCAAAGTTGTTAAGAGACTAGATTTTAGATGGTCTCACCATAAAAAAGAAATGATAAATTAAATGACCTGATGGAAGTGTTAAGCAATGCTATAGTGGTAATCATACTGCAGTGTATAAATGTATCAAATTAACATATTATATACCTTAAACATTACATGTCAGTTTTATCTTATGTAAAAAAAAGATTTTAAAAATACAGTTTAGAACAAAAACCAGAAATCTTGAGCTATATATAGTGAGGTGCATAAAATACATAAATCTAAAGTGTACAGATTTCTATCAGGCCCCTCCCCAGCTCATTCTCCCCCACTTAGAGGTAACCACTATCCTCATTTTTTATCCTTGGTTTTACTTGTTATTAAATTTCAGATAAATGGAATTATATATACACTTGTATGGATTGTTCATCCATATTATCAGATACGTTGAAATTAAAAGTATGGAACAATATATACCACACAAACCCTAACTAAAAGAAAACTGATGTATAATTATGTTATTATCAAAGTAGACTTTAAAGCAAGAAGTATTACTAAAGATAAAGAGGCACATTTCATAACAATAAAAGGGGCCAGTTTGACAGGAAGACACAATCATCAAAAGTTGCATGTACCTAATGATTTGATTCAGTACATAAAAAGCAAAGTGAGAACAAAAGTAGAACTAGAAAAATCCATCTGGTTGTAGATTTTTATACATATCTCTTAGTAACAGAATAAGCAGACACAAAATCAGTAAAAACAGAAAAATTGAAAAGCATTGTTAAAAACTGACCTGCTTGGTATATTAATAAGGGTAAGTAGGCAGTCTTTGGGTGTTCAGAAATTAAGCACAGTCCATCTATGTAACCCATGAGTCAAAAAAGAAATTACAATATAATACTAAGTTCAAACTGAGCATGAATGAAAATACAACATATCAAAATTTGCAGATTTGATAGTAATTGGTAGGATGCATTTAAAGCAGTGATTTATAACTTTAAATGCATATATTAGGAAGAATGGTTGAAAGTAATTAACGTTCCGTTGCAAGAAACTAAAAAAAGAACAGGAAATTAACCCTACTCCTCCAAATTGGAAGGAAATAATAAAGGGAAGATCAGAAATCAATGCAGTAGAGAACAAACATACAAGAGAGAAATTACCAAAGCCAAAAATTAGTTTCTTAAAAAGATAACAGAAAATAATCTAAGTAAAAGGTAATAGAAAATAACTGATAACAGAAAAATATTTAAAAATTACAAATATCAGAAAAGAAAAAGAGGACTTAACTACATACTCAACAGATATTAAAAAGATCTGAACATATTTTGCCAATAAACTTGTTAACATGAAAATGGAAAATTCCGTGGAAAACACACATCATCAAAACTGACACTAAAAATACAGGCAAACCCGGGATTCCCACTTCTGTTAAACAATTTAAATCAGTAGTTTAAATCTTTCCCACAAAGGAAATTCCAGGCCCACATGATTTTACTGGTGAATGCTTACAAACATTTAAGTAATACTAGTCTTGCTCATTCTCTTTCAAGTTTGAGATCCCTTTAAGATGTATAAGTGGATCTCAAACAAGAAAGATCTGAGGTAGAAATACAGATTTGGGCCTCATCATATAGATAGTGTTTAAGGTCATTATTATGGTTGAGATCAATCACCTTACATCAGATAAGAATTTCAAAAATGGAACCAGCAGTAGGGACTGAGAATGCACAGCACAAAAGGTAAGTAGTAAATCACAAGATGTGTTGTTATAGAAACCAAGAAGAAAATGTCAAGAATGATATGATCAGTTTGTGAAATGTACTTAGAAATCTGGAACTCTGAAGACATATGAGACCATTGCATTTGGAAAATGAAGGTCTCCCATCAATATTTAACAGTCATCATGGAAAAGATTTCTAGAATTTTATGTCGTACCATATAGTTATTAATAGGATGGGATGGTCTTTGGTATAGAACAGACTAGTGTTTCAGTTCCTGTAGTTTGACCTTCTTTATCTTTCTATTTACTTATCAGTAAAGTATGGTTTATAATTATTCTGTGTTATTAAGTACTTGTTAGAATTGAATAAGTTATGTATAGTCCTTAACTTAGTGCCTGGCATCTTGTCTCCCATTGTAGGTATTAGCTGCTGGTGGTGGTGGTGGTGATTTGAATTTGTAAATTCTAACTCAGTTTTACTAACTTTTATAATATATACTTTTGCTCAAAAGATGGTTAGGGGAAAGCCAAGGACCAAGATTTCTGGCTTGTTTTCCCTCTTCTATTCTCAAGAGAACAAAGAACAGGAAAAGAAACCCCTAAAAGTTAATAGGATGAGTCCAAACTGCCTTCTAGAAAACATCATACTAGGCGTGCTCCTCGTAGAAGTCTGAGTTAGAGCTGTTCTGTGAAGTTGCACCAACTCCAGGTGATTTACTCACCAAGTTTTAATCCTTTAATCTGGGTGTGTTGGACTATACATATCAGTCTAGAACCTTCTTCCATGAGTATAAGCTTTTTGTCCTCTTTATCTTTGTGTGGAGTGTTTTAACCCATTTTCTTCTGATATTCCCTCCGACCTCCATTGGCAGGTGGTTTTTACTGCCTGTTTATGCTCTTTAGGTAATACTATCCTGCTTTAAAAAACTCTGTGGATGATATCCATATGTATTTTCTGAAGTCTGTATAGGATTCGTAGATGCATATATTCATCTGCCTACTTGATGTCTGTATGCAGACATAGTACAGTGGTTATGAGTGGTTGTCTTTGAATCCCTGTTCTACTTACTGTGTGATAGGGACCAAGATAGTTAACCTCTCTGTGACTGAGATTCTTCATCTATAAAATAGGAATAATAGTAATATTCTCTATCTTAAGGAGTTGTTAGGTGGATGAAATGAGGTTAAATGAGATAGCACATGTAAAATGCTCAGAGGAGTGCCATGTACATAATAACCATTCAATAAATGTTACTTACTGCTATCTTTATCCTCACCATCTCAGACTTCACTTGTACAAAACTAATCTCTTGGTCTCATTTCCTTTCCCTAAACCTTCTCTTGTCTCTGTGCTTATCCATATCAATATGGCACCTCTATCCACCTAGTTACTTAAACCCAAAATATAGGTGTTACGCTTATTCCCTCATTTTCTCACTGGGGCCTAATCCACCAGCAAATTACCAGCCTTACTTCCAAAACATATCCCAAATGCAATAACTATTTTCTCTTTACAGTATTACCACCAATGTAGTCTAAAGTCACAATTAGCTCTTACCTGGAATATTGTAGTAGCTGTTCTCCTTTTTTTAATTCTTTGCACAAATTCATTCCCTCTGCAACATCCAGTGTTGTTTATAAAACAACATTTAGCTTATGTCATTAGCCTTCCATTGGCTTTCCTTTACACTTGAATAAAACCCAAACTCCCAACTCAGGCTTACGTAACCTATTTATTTGCCAAATCTTCCACCACTCTCACCCTTGCCCAGAATGCTCCAGCCCCTGGTTTTACTGCTTATCTCCTAACTTGTCCAGTTCATCACCACCTATGGGTAGTAGGTTTTTCCTTTGCTTAGAACACTGTTCCTTGTCTTATGTCTGCCTCCTTTTTATTGTTCAACTCTCTGGTCATTTTATATAATACCCCTTCAGAGAGGCTCAATGTTTAACAAGCTGCAATAAAATAATTGAATATTCACTCTAAATGAAATGTATTATAGAATTCAGTAGTTTTAGGGTTGGATGGGACTTTATAGAAGGTATCTGATCCAGTTAGCTACCTAGAACAGAAATCACTTCTATAGTCCTTATTTAGCCACTTTTCAGACATGTCACCCATTGTCTTCTTGGTTTAATATTTTTTTCAGAAATAACATTGGTACTTTTTTCATGTAGGATTTCCGGGAAAAAAATACAGATCATATGCGCCCTGACATTGTAGCTCTTCTAAGAAGTAGCAAGAATGCATTTATCTCTGGGATGATTGGAATTGATCCTGTAGCGGTTTTCCGATGGGCAGTTCTCAGAGCTTTTTTCAGAGCCATGGTTGCTTTCAGGGAAGCTGGGAAAAGACACGTTCAGAGAAAAACTGGTAAGCAGTAGATATTAGTATTCTACCATATTTCATCTTTTAATTTTTTACCTTTTTAAAATAGAGGTGTCATAATTTTGTTCTCTTCTGTTTTCTTACCATATCCTAACATCATTTTCAGATCTTATTAGTTCTAGTGAACTTTATATGATTAAGCGGATATATGGTGTTTGTGTGTATATATGTGTTGGTACATTTTTATTAATAAATCCTGAGAGGAGTAATGTATGTAAGACACCTGGTATTTAATAGGCATTTAGTAAAACATTGGTAAAAATTTTAAACAAAAAACCAAAATGATACTTACCATTATTTATATAGAATTAAATATTGATACCTTTTTCTATTTTCTTCTTAGGCCATAGTTTTTACTCCAAATGAAACATAATTTAATGTGGAAGAATAAATCAGGAGATAGAAAAATTGGGATAGAGGTAGGGTAGTCTAGTTAGAGATAACCTGGCTTCAGTAATCAGTCAAGTGTCATTTCTTCTCTTGAAGAAGGTTTTGTGACTATTTGAAGAAGTTTTTCTTGAAAATATTGCCTTCAAAATTGTGGGGTAAAGTCAGATAATAATGATACATATAAAATATCTGTTTACAAATGTTAAATTTCTTTTCTTCCCACTCTTTAGTTCATTGAATTTTACTTTGAAATTTAGAAATGAATGAAGCAGGATACTTTTTCTGTGTCTTTTCCCCTTAAATCATAAAACGCCATATTTCACATTCTGTGGGAGGACATCTTCATAAGCACTTGCCACTTAGTGGAAACCACACTGTTGCTTGCTGTAGCTCTAGCCTTAGATAGACCATTGCTGCATAGTGAGGATTTTCTAATATATATGTAGTGATTTAAAATAAGTTTTTCTGCCCAGAGAAGCTTCAGTAGAAGTTCTCTAGGACACATCTGTGCTTTCAGGACCCCCAGACTTACATATATGGCTTTTTGGTATGTGTACTAGCAGTAAAACTTTTAGATTCAGCTTTTATATATTTCAGGTGAATATACATATTTGGGAGATTGTATTTCTAAAATGAGAGAAAAATGCTAATTGAGCTTAGCTTCTGTTTTTCAAATTATAATACGTGCAAACTGGCCTTTGTAGGTAGAGAGAAATACAGTTTTTTGGAAAATAAAAGGAATATCTTAAACCTGCTTTGTCTTTTACAAAATTATTTCTTTTTTTTATTTTATTTTATTTTATTTTTTTAAATTTTCTTTTTTTCAACGTTTATTTATTTTTGGGACAGAGAGAGACAGAGCATGAACGGGGGAGGGGCAGAGAGAGAGGGAGACACAGAATCAGAAACAGGCTCCAGGCTCTGAGCCATCAGCCCAGAGCCTGACGCGGGGCTCGAACTCACGGATCGCGAGATCGTGACCTGGCTGAAGTCAGACACTTAACCGGCTGCGCCACTCAGGCGCCCCTACAAAATTATTTCTAAGAGGCTCTCTTTGAAAAAAGCTTTAAGGAAAGATTTTTTTTCCTTTAAGATATGTTCTTATTTATTACAATGGATTTATTAATTTTGAAAATTTAAAAAATTGGTAAGTATCCTGCTAAGGTATAACTAAGCGAAGAAACTTTTCTTGTATTTACTATTGAAAATATTGCTTTCTGTAAACATTATTCACATTGTTTGTATGTTCCTTTGGCATTTAAAATATTATTTGTGAAAGCTGATTGTAGGTTTATTATTATCAATTTGTACAAAGATATGTAATGTTATTAATGATCAGCAAAATGATACTGTGTTATTTCTACTTTGATCATTTCTAAATTCTTCTTGTTTTTTAATCTATTTTTCCTTTCTGGCCAGCACAGAGCTTCCATATAATAAACTTTTTGAAAGCTCTTTTATTTTGGGATATAACATGCATGCATACCGAAAAGTGTGCCCCCCAAAATGTATAGCTCAATGAATTATCACAAAGTGAAAACACCCCTGGAACTACCACCTAGATTAAGAAGTAGAATATTACCAACAACCCAGAAATCACATTCGATTAACTTCTTAAATTTCATTTTTTCTCAAGAAAAAGAAATTCCATAGTTCATTTGTATTTTGAGGCAATGATGGAACAGACTTGTTACAGGAAATAATTGTATTACAGTATATTAGTGTCAGTGCAAGTATTCAGCTTTTTTGCTCCTTCCACATCTCTCACCACTTAACTGTTCTCTGATGGGTTTAGGATAAAAGGATGCCATTAAATTAGAACATTGTAGCATTGCAAAATGAAAACTATTGGAATAACTGAAAATGGATTAGTAGTAGATTCAGAACTTTTATAATGACCATAAATAGTGTGCAGACATGTGAAAATGAAATAGGAATTAGAGATTATTTAAGTAGAAGTGGAATATATGGATGGAAGAAGGTAATCAAGTTCAGATTTTGAATAAGAGTTCAAAGATAATAATACTTTAATGAAGAAAGAAGATGTAGACTGCAGAAGTACAATATATTTTTCACTTCCTTTGAGAGTATCTGTATAAAAAAGTTTTAGTGGCTCTTAGCTAAACTGGCAACAGTTTAACTTGATTGCCAACAATAGTTGATGGGTAAACTAAAAAATTTTTGATTTTCTTATGGAAATCCCTGACATTCTTTTTCACCATCAAGCAAACCAAACACAAAAATGAGAATATCAAATTAAAATCTACTTTTTGACTATTGTATACAGACTTCCAAATTAAAGGACACAGTGCTATTTGTTTAATACTTTTAAATAAAAACTAATTCAATTTATTCTTTTCAAGGATAAATTTGTTAAAATTGTGTAATGTATATTATGGTAATCAGGAAACCATAAAATGTCCTTAATGGAGTCATATAAGTAGGCCATCTGAGTAAAGGTTCATGTTGGCCCTGAGAAATAGTAATGATTTGTCTGGTCAGCAGTGAGGTATGAGAGAACAGACATTCCAGTAGTGTCATTCACCTTGCCTCTTCCTGAATAAGAAAGATTCTGGAAGAGAGTAGGAGAGATCATAACTTGACCATGAATTATGCTGTATGTAGAAGCGAGTGCAGTGATGTTTTATGTAGCTCTTTTGGAGAATTTTAATCAATCTAAAACAGCTAGACAGAAATGGGGAGTTCAGTTGTGGTATAGGGAAAAGAGGCAAGAACAAGAGAGTTCAAAGTGTCAGTTTTTTCTTCATCTACAGGAGAGAAGCTGAAGTCATTGATATAGTTTTCACAGAGAGCTATAATGGTTTCCATATAACCTGCCCCACATAACCTGTTCCTTTTCCCCACCCACTCAGTGGATTGCATGACTCTAATGTGCTATCATTTCTTTCTAAGTGGGAGAAGGGCAAGGGTTCCATGGACTATCTATTTCCAGAAATGACCAGGTACTAAAACTGATTTTGATATCACCAAGGGTCTAGGATCTCTATGCAGTACTCTGTCCACAGTTCTTTCCCAAATTTAAATGTACCCTTAATTTAAGACAATTAAATGGATTTTTATGAACAAAATAAACTCTGAATATTTTTTATAAATCACTTGTGTATCAGACACTGTAGTATGGTGGTTTAAGAGTAGTGTCTTTCGGGGAGCCTGGGTGGCGCAGTCGGTTAAGCGTCCAACTTCAGCCAGGTCACGATCTCGCGGTTCGTGAGTTCGAGCCCCGCGTCAGGCTCTGGGCTGATGGCTCGGAGCCTGGAGCCTGTTTCCGATTCTGTGTCTCCCTCTCTCTCTGCCCCTCCCCCGTTCATGCTCTGTCTCTCTCTGTCCCAAAAATAAATTTAAAAAAATGTTGAAAAAAAAAAAAAAAGTAGTGTCTTAGATGGAATGTCAGTGAAATGGAAGAATAGGAACCTCTTCCATAAAAGCAACACAAATACTTGCAGAAAATGTCAGAATAACTTTGTCAGAACTCAGGAAATTTATCAAAGGCCTGTAGTAATCTAGAAAGCGTTTATACAAGAAAAAAGGCTGAATATTGGTAAAGACAATGCACTTTGTAGCCTTTTAATTTGTTTGCATTCTTTTGTCCCCAGCTCCCCATGATAGCCTTGAAGACCAATAGGTCAGAAACACATTGAATATCAGCAGTTTGACAGCCATTACAGGTAGTAGATGGAGGCTGGAGGTCCTTCAAAAGCCCCATTTCCAGAGAATTATATTCAGCATATTAGGTGGTTCCCTGGAAAACCTGACACCCACTTGCTTCTTTAACCTGACTCAGAGCTTGCCCAGTGTGAATAGCCTTTTATGTAGGGGTGATGTCCAGAAATAATCAGAAGTACTTGTTGAACAGTGCAACTCCCTGCTAGTAGTAGATAGCAGTTGGGGCAAAAACTAACTAAAAAACTTAAAAGGAAAAGCTGGGAAATGAGGTCTCCGTAGTAATGGCTTTGAAAATTTCCTGTATCTTCATGGAAATCTAGATAGTCGTGTACATACATAGGGCTGTGTACATGCCCAGTCCTATGCATATGCTCAGGAAAGACCCAAGAAGATCCTTCTCTCTCACTTCTATGACCTTCAGGCTCTGTGCAAGCAGGAAGCAAAGGTGAGATCATATAAGACAGTTGTAAACTGCCTAGCAGATTAGCAGGGTGTTGAAGGTGTGCCCCAAAACACATGCACAGTGAACTTTGACAAAGACGGGGAGGTTTATTGCTTCCAGGCATGTAGAAATATCTGCCTTCAGTAATTAGCTGAGCACCAAGCAGACTAATGAGAGATTTCTCTGTGGTCATATATGACAAAGAATACAAACTTTATAGAATTGGTTCAGGAAAGTCCCAGACGATAGCAACAGTACATGAAACATTAAATCCTGGGAAGAAGGGAGAATCTGATTTCCAGAATTGCCGTGTTATATTTTTAAAAATATTTGTGTTCCTACTCTTAAAAGTGTGAAGATATAAAAATATGAAATTTGTTATAAATTTGTTGCAAATTAAATGTTTTAATAAAACTCACAAAAATAATTCCTGTTCCTTGAGTGACATGTAAATGTGAAAAGAAGACCTTAAATTATTAAGTAAATAATTACAAATACTGTTTAAAAAAATAAAGATGTTGTTCCACTCTCAAAAAAAATATCTGCTGTTCTATACACAATTATGGGATGTGCAAAGAAAAAATGTGACTATTTTAAATATGTTCAAAGGCAACCGTGTCTGAAGACTAATTTTGAGAACAATGTCTGACCAAATATAAAATATCAATTTATATATGTATGAGAAATTCACTAGATTCAGCAACAGATTTGAACAGGCAGAGGCCAGAATCTGTGAACTTGAAGACAGATCAGTTGAGATGATCTGTTCTAAGGAACGGAAAGAAAAAAGAATGAATAAGAATGAAAAGAGCTATGGGACACCAGAAAGTACACTGATTTCTGGTAGTCCAGAAAGATAGAGGGGCAGTAAACATTTCAAGAAATAATAATGGCCAAAAACTCCTCAAATTTGATGAGGAAACTAATCTATATATCCAAGAGGTTCAAACTACAATGGTGAATTCAAAGAGATCCAAACTTAGATACATCATAATTGAATTGTCCTGAGAGAAAATATTGAGAGCAGCGAGAGAGAAGTAATTCATCGTGTACAAAGTATTCTCAGTGAGAGTGACAGTTGATTCATCATCAGGAACCATTGAAGCTAGAGGGCGGTGGCTTGATATATTCAAAGTGCTGAAAGATAAAAGAGAGTCAGTCAAGAATTCTGTATTCAGCAAAATTGCCCTTCAAAGTGATGGTGAAATTAGGACATTCCTGTATAAACAAATCCTGAGCTACTGTTACTATCAGATCTGCCTCACAGGAGATACTACAGTGGGTTCTTCTGGTGGAAATGAAAGGAAACTAGACAGTAACATGAAATACTAAAGAGCACATTAAAGACAACTATAGAGTTAAATAAAAAATATAGTAAAAGTATATTTTTTACATTTTGTAACTGCCGCCCCCCCCCCCCGCTCCAATCTGATTTAAAAGACTGGTACAAAGCAATAATTATAAATCTCTGTTGATGGGCATGACATTTAAAGGTGTAAATTTGTATGATAATAACAGCATAAAGGAGGAGGAAGGGAATGGAACTATATAGGGGAAACATTTTAAAAAATCAATCAATTAATTAATTATTTTTGAGAGATAGAGCATGAGCAGGGGAGGCTCAGAGAAAGACAGAATCCCCAGCAGGCTGACTCAGCATAGAGCCCAGCACAGCGCTCAATTCCACAGCCATGAGATCATGACTTGAGTGGAAACTAAGAGTCAGAAGCTTAACCAACTGAGCCACCCTGGTGCACCCTGGGAAACATTTTTTTTAAAAAAAAATTTTTTTTTTCAACGTTTATTTATTTTTGGGACAGAGAGAGACAGAGCATGAACGGGGGAGGGGCAGAGAGAGAGGGAGACACAGAATCGGAAACAGGCTCCAGGCTCCGAGCCATCAGCCCAGAGCCCGACGCGGGGCTCGAACTCACGGACCGCGAGATCGTGACCTGGCTGAAGTCGGACGCTTAACCGACTGCGCCACCCAGGCGCCCCAACATTTTTATATACTACTGAAATTAAGTGGTTTTTAATCCAGACTTGATTGTTATAAGATGCTAATTCTATATTCCCTTGGCATTTGTTAAGAAAATAACTAAAAAATGATGGTAAAATAAATGACAAAAAAGTAAGAATATACTAGAAAACATCTGTTTAATACAAAAGAAGATAGTAATGAGAGAAGAGGAGCGCAAATAATATGTCATAAGACATATCTGGAGGGGCACCTGTGTGGCTCAGTAAGTTAAGTGTTTGACTTTGGCTCAGGTCATGATCTTATGGTTCATGAGTTTGAGCCCTGTATCAGGCTCTGTGCTGACAACTCCGAGCCTGGAGCCTGCTTCAGATTCTGTGTCTCCCTCTCTCTCTGGCCCTCCTCAACTCACACTCTGCCTTCCTCTCTCTCAAAAATAAATAAACATTAAAAAAAAGACATATGGAAACTCAACAACACACTTCTAAAAGTTTATTTTTATTTTGAGAGAGAACACATGAGTTGGGGAGGGACAGAGAGAGAAGAATCCCAAGCAAGTTCTGCAGAGCTGGATACAGGGCTCAAACTTACGAACTGTGAAATCATGATCTGAGTTGAAATCAAGAGTCAGATGCTTAACTGACTGAGCCACCCAGGAGCCCCAAAGGAAGAGTTCTTTTTTTCTTTTTCTTTTTAAAGTTTTATTTTGAGATGGTGGGGGGGGCAGAAAGAGAAGGAAGGAGAGAATCCCAACCAGGCTCTGCAGTGTCAGTGTGCCACTCAAACCTACGAACTTACGATCATGAGATGAAATCGAGAGTCTGACGCTTAACTGACTGAACCACTCAGGTGCCCCAGGATTGTTGTTGTTGTTGTTGTTGTTGTTGTTGTTTTTATATTTATTTTGAGAGAGAGTGTGTGAGCAGGAGATTGGGGAGGAAGGGAGAGAAGGAATCCCAAGCAGGCTCTGTGTTGTTGGCACAGACATGGGGCTCGATCTCACGAACTGTGATCTCACTTCTTAATTACCAGTGGGTCAAGGAAGAAATCACAAAGGTAATTAGAAAACAGTTTGATGGTTATATGCTAACTAATTTGGATGTTAATTAGGGGTGCCTGGGTGGCTCAGTCGAGCGTCCGACTTCAGCTCAGGTCATGATCTCACGGCATGTGAGTTCGAGCCCCACGTCAGGCTCTGTGCTGACAGCTCAGATCCTGGAGCCTGCTTCGGATTCTGTGTCTCCTTCTCTCTCTGCCCCTCCTCTGCTCATGCTCTGTCTTTCTCTGCCTCTCAAAAATAAAGAAACGTAATAAAAAATATTTGGATGTAAATTAAAAAAAATTAAGAAAAAAGAAAGAAAGAAAACAGTTTGATGGGGTGCTTGGGTGACTCAGTTGTTTGAGCGTCCAACTCTTGATATTGGCTCGGGTCATGATCTTGCAGTCTGTGGGTTTGAGTCCTGTGTCAGACTCTGTGCTGGTAGCATGGATCCTGCTTGGGGTTCTTCCTCTTTCTCTGCCCTGCCCCTGCTTGCACTCTCTCTGTCTCTCAAAATATGTAAAAACTTAAAATGTTTTGAGATGAATGGAAGAAAATATACACCAAAACTTACTGGGATGCTGCTGAAACAATGCTTAGAGGTAAATTTATAGCTTCAAATATCTCTTAAAAAAGAAGAGGGGTGCCTCTTAATTTAACAGCTCCCAGATGGAAACACTCAAATATCCATCAGTGGAAGAAAGGATAACCCATATTGTGATACATTCCTACCATGTAACATTATTCCTCAGTAAAAAAGAACAAACTACTCATATTCATAATGAGTCACAAAAACTGAGCAAAAAAAGCCAGGATATAACGCATATGATTTTGTTTAGTTTAAGAACAGGCAAAATAATACATAGTGATAGAAACCATAACTTGATTGTTTCTGGGAGGACAAGAGTGGTATTGATTGGAAGGGGATGAAAAATGGAAATATGGATAATAGAAATCCTTAAAAAATTTTTTTTAATGTTTATTTTTGAGAGAGACAGAGACAGAGACAGAGTACAAGCAGGGGAGGGGCAGAGAGAGAGAGAGAGGGAGACTTAGAATCCAGAGGCTCGAGGCTCTGAGTTGTCAGCACAGAGCCTGATGTGGGGCTTGAACTCATGAACTGTGAGATCATGACCTAAGCCAAAGTCGGACACTTAACTGACCGAACCACCCAAGCGCCCCTGGAAATCCTCTTGATTGAGGATTATATGGAAGTAAATATTTGTTTAAGCTTATCAAATTTAAACTTGAGATTGGTGGATTTTACTGTGTATGAGATATACCTTTATTATGGCCATAAGGCCCAGGAGCTGGTATTACAGAAACTACTTTAGGATCAGATACATGGCTTCAGATTTGAACGATTAGCTAGGATTGAGTTCCCATTATGTGGTAGTATCTTAGAAGAGCTTGGACTTTCTGTCACTGAAAAGATAATTGAAAAATTCTGTCCATTGGCCTTGAGCATAGAAACAAGAAGGACCTTAGCAATCTGTGTTAGGCGTTAGATAAGATTTTTCTTTTTCTTTTTTTTTTTATTAATGTTTTTATTTTATTATTTTTGAGACAGAGACAGAGCATGAGCAGGGGAGGAGCAGAGAGAGAGGGAGACACAGAATCCGAAGCAGGCTCCAGGCTCTGAGCTGTCAACACAGAGCCAAATGCAGGGCTTGAGCTCACAGACTGTGAGATCACGACCTGAGCTGAAGCTGAAGTCGGATGCTTAACCGACTAAGCCACCTAGGCACCCCTAGATAAGATTTTTCTTAAATTACCTGTAAAAAAACCAGTGCCCATGTCTTTACCATGCATAGGTATGGGATCTGAATTTATGCTGTGTTTTTGATGCATGATCTCAAGCTAAGAAATTATCAAAATTAGACCAGGAACTAGCGTACACCAACATTAATAAACATCTTTTAAGAGTTTATGGGACTCCTTAGACAAGAAGACTCACTGAAAATGTATTTCTATACTTATCCTAGGAAGCCTAACCACCTTAACAGGGAGTTGTTACACACAGCAAACAACAGGAAGGTCAGCTTAAGGTTTCGAAATGGTATTATAGTCTAAAACAAGAGTTAAAGCATAGAAAGCAGAATGAAAGAAATTAAAAAAAAAAAAGGTAGGTATGATGGTGAGACATAAACCTGTCACAATTATAAAATTAACGGCATTGCTACAATTTAATTAGATAAAAGAGTGCGCTGGCTGTAGTAATGTCAAGTGATTTCTTCAAACTGCTTACTAATTTAGTGTATTTAATACGTGAACTTTTACATAAAATGCTTTAATACCATAATCTCCTTAAAACTATTTTTGACTGGCAGATTATTAAGATAGCTATTGAAAGGCCTAAAGGTCTAGTGATAACTTTTTAAAATTACAGTTTGGAGGGAGTATAAATAGAACTCACCATGTGTTTGTTTCTTTTTTTTTCCCCCCCTTCCCTCACATGGTCCCCTTCAATTGATACTTACCTTCTGTCACCAGCAACTAACCAAGTACAGGCTAGTCTCTTTGCCTAAGCATTCTTTCTTCATGTAGCCCATCAAACGTGGTGGGGAGGATTATTGGTAAAATACAGGCTAGTCTGAACCTAAGCATTCTTTCTTCAAGTAGCCCGTCAAACACCGAGGGGAGAATTATTGGTAATGAGTGTAGAATATTTTTACTGAGGTATTCTTTGACCTAGAAATGATAGATAACTTGATAATATTTGTCTCTTTTTGAAACATTGAACATTTGCAGCTGTGGGCTCTCCACAGTGGATGAGATAGTGTTTTATTCGTTTACTCTTTTAATATTGGATGTGAAAATAATTTTCACATCTGTTTCATTTTTAAAAGCCTGCTATTTATGTGTTTATTCTTATATAATGTATTGTAAGATTCCATGTCTTCAGCTAAAATGTAGATGCCTTTTTCTCTGGATCCAGTTTAAGGAATTATGGTTAGACTAAACCATTTTTTGCCAACTTGTTTGAACTACTCTGCCTCTGTTTAACTTTTTAAATGATCCTGTGTTGAGAACTGTTCCTATATAGTATCTCATTCCAAATTATAGAGTAAATATGCACTAATGAAACTTTAGTTCATTGTGTTGCTTACTTTGCCTCTGTTGTTAAACCATTCCCTTTTCTCCCCCCTTTTGTTTTTTAAAGGCAAACCTACACAAATTTGAATATAACGTCTTATCTCTAGAGATGTTCTTTGAGTAAATGATACTCAACACCACCTCCCAAAACTGGCGGTGCCTATTCTCTTTTAAATCCGTCTGTTGCTAATATTAATGGTACTGACATCCCCCAAATCCTCATCATTGCTAGAGTGACTCATGGTTTCAGTAGCACTAATCTGGGGCTTTGGTCCTTATGTGAACATGCTCTCTTCCGTTTCCCACCAGTAGTTGATCCTGTCTCACTTGACTAAGAAGTGGTGGTGAGGTACATTTTCCAACTTTCTTTTCAGATTTATAAATACCAAAGTGCTGCTGGGTTTTCCTGCTCTGTTTTGCTTTTCTTCCTGCTCTTTAAACATTGACACACTTGTTGGAATTCCTACAAGTGTGGTTTATTGCAAGATTTGTGAAAGAATTGTTTAACTTTTGGTAAATTGTTTTGGGTATATTTCTCTTTGGTGTTCCATCATTGTTCCTTGCATTGTTGCCAACTATATGCTAATTATATTTCAGACCTGATAAAAATGGGTCTGTTAAAAAAATAGCTAAATCATACAAATTGTTTTGAAATTTCCCTAATATTTTAAATTAGAAATTTTCAGTGTGATGTTATCTCACAACATTTTGAATACTGATAAGGATACTTTGAATATCTAAAAAATACCTTTATGTTTTCCTTTTATTTTTGTGTAATTTCCGCAAATCAATTTAGAAAAATTATTCACATTTAACTCCTATTACTTGATACACCTATATATATTCTTAAGATAGTTGGCAGCATTGTCCTTGAATCTCTATTGGTTTGGGCTTATGTAATCTTTTTCTTTTCTCCATTTTTTGTTTTTCTTTTGCTTCCTAAGGACATGATGATACAGCGCCATGTGCAATTTTGAAAAGTATGGATAGTTTTAGCTTTCTCCAACACCCAGTCCACCAGAGGAGCTTAGAGATTCTGCAGAGGTGCAAGGAAGAGAAGTACAGTAAGGCTGCAAATCCTGATAAACTCTGTGTCATCACATATCTGTTTGGAAATGGAAACCAGGAGCATTTTGCACCAGGGTGGGACATAAATTGCATAGGCAATGTCACCTCCATAATCGTTTGACCAGTCTCAGGATACTTCCGTTGAGACTTAAGTTCTTTCTTTTGAAAAAGTTGATATACCTCTTCTTTGAACTTGGACGACTCTTTGCCTGTGATCCATGAGTTGTTGATTATACTTGGTTATAGACTCTGAATTTGTTTCCACTTTTGTCTTTAAAGTAGCTGAGTGATGGGTAAAAATGAATAATGATTTTTTCCCTGCTAATTTTTAAAAAATGCTTTATTGAAATCTAGTTGAGATAAAATTGCATGCAAAAGCATAGAGTTTGGTAAATTTTGACATATATATGCACTTGTGAAATCATTAACATGATATAGATAATTACTATATCCAACACTACCAAAAGTTTCCTCTGCCTCTTTCCAATTTTTGGCTGATTGTTATGCTTGCTTATGCTTGAATTTCAACATCAGCAGTGTTGCTTTTGTGTATCATTGCTTAATCCACTTAGTTTGATTGCAGTTCTCCTATCAGACTTTTCTGTGTCTGGTTTAGAGAAAAACCACCATATTAATGTTTTGGATTAAGGAAGAATGATAGAATCATAGTGGATATTTCTTTTTTTTCTTTTTTTTTTCTTTTTCTTCTATTTCTTTCTTTTTTTTTTGTTTTTTTATAAAATTGGTGTGAAAAGATGCCCGTGGTCTCCATTTCCTCCATTCTATTTGTTATACTCATTCTGAATGAAAATAGATTGTTTTGCTTATTGTGGGATTATAGTTATTTTGCTACTGCTATAGTGAGAATAAAGAGATCTTCAGAATACTCAAATACTCAAACCCCAACTTAGCAGTTTCCATATAATGGACCTAAATTACTTACAGATTCTGAGCTTTTTACAAATTACCACAGATTTACTTTGTTGATTTTACAGTTTTGTGATTGAAATTCCATGAAATTTTAGTATCTAATTATCAGTGAAAGGAGAATGTAAGTAGAATTTGTAAAAGCAAATGTTGTGGATTCTTTTTTCAGTTGTTCTTACTTTTGCTGTCTTGGTATAAGGAAATGTGTAATGCATTTTGAAAAATACTATTAAAAATGTTTTCTCATTTTAGAAAGAACAAAGGTAAGTATTTCATTTTAAAAAGACCATCCTTAAGTGTTACAATGAATTAATTGCTATTGTTTATAAAAGGTGTACAATAAGTTTTATTTCAATTATCCATCTTCCTTTTTAAATCTTTTAATCCATGGGACATTATTTAAACCAGTTTACAAATCTTTTTGGGAGTTTAATTCTTTTTAACTTTTAAATAGTTGCAAGTGGTTTATTTGCTTTGTTGATTTTCATCATGTTCTGACAACCCTAGGCCTGATTGTATTCCAGTTTAGTATATATGGGTTCCAGGAATAGGAAGGCACCATGTACAGTATAGGCTGCATGAGGAAATTGTACATTTGTTCTGTGTTTACATGCAAATTGATTTTTACATTTATGGAAGTTGGAGCTTTTCCATTATTTTAAGAAGTTTATTCCATTTTATATTATAGTACTACCAATAATTAGAATTTTATACTCTATAAAATTACAAATTCAATTTTGGGAGATTGTTCTCAAAAAAACGGGACTGCCAGCTTTAGGTAATGGATAATTGGCAAGGTGAATGAACCCTTCCACAGGTAACAATGATAAAACCTGGAAAAATTTTTATTTTATTTATTATTTTTTTTTCCTATGTAAAACTTTTTTTTTTCAGTATATGAAATTTATTGTCAAATTGGTTTCCATACAACACCCAGTGCTCATCCCAAAAGGTGCCCTCCTCAATACCATCACCCACCCTCCCCTCCCTCCCACCCCCCATCAACCCTAAGTTTGTTCTCAGTTTTTAAGAGTCTCTTATGCTTTGGCTCTCTCCCACTCTAACCTCTTTTTTTTTTTTCCTTCCCCTCCCCCATGGGTTCCTGTTAAGTTTCTCAGGATCCACCTAAGAGGGAAAACATATGGTATCTGTCTTTCTCTGTATGGCTTATTTCACTTAGCATAACACTCTCCAGTTCCATCCATGTTGCTACAAAGAGCCATATTTCATTCTTTCTCATTGCCACGTAGTACTCCATTGTGTATGTAAACCACAATTTCTTTATCCATTCATCAGTTGATGGACACTTAGGCTCTTTCCATAATTTGGCTATTGTTGAGAGTGCTGCTATAAACATTGGGGTACAAGTGCCCCTATGCATCAGTACTCCTGTATCCCTTGGGTAAATTCCTAGCAGTGCTATTGCTGGGTCATAGGGTAGGTCTATTTCTAATTTTTTGAGGAACCTCCACACTGTTTTCCAGAGTGGCTGCACCAATTTGCATTACCTGGAAAAATTTTTTTTTTCAACGTTTATTTATTTTTTTGGGGGGACAGAGAGAGACAGAGCATGAACGGGGGAGGGGCAGAGAGAGAGGGAGACACAGAATCGGAAACAGGCTCCAGGCTCTGAGCCATCAGCCCAGAGCCCGACGCGGGGCTCGAACTCACGGACCGCGAGATCGTGACCTGGCTGAAGTCGGACGCTTAACCGACTGCGCCACCCAGGCGCCCCTGGAAAAATTTTTTAAATAACAAAATGATTTGAAAGCATTGGAAAAAGACCAAAAAACCCCCACTAAAATACCATAAAGAAGCAGAAACCAGAGGAGAGTTTATTGTTTGAAGTAAGTAAAGTAGTGGATAAGAATTGTGAATCTGTGGGTTTTTGTACAAGGTGCTTCCCCACTCTCATAGCCCCAGAGACGGAAAACCACAACCATACTGACTTGAGGTATCAGAGAACAAAGGTGAGGACTGGCAAAACAACTTGGAATTTAGGAGGAAAATCTGAAACTGAGAAAGCTGCCAGAGGGCTAAAACCCAAAGTTAGAGTATGAATTCTGCCAGCCGTACCTGGCTGACAGCTATGAGTACACAGGGAAGCCTGTCAGCAAAGCAGTGCAAACCAAATAGGAGACAAACTTCGAAACACACAACTGTAGTAGGTGAGATTTTCAAGTTTGCTGCTTTTTTGACACACACGTTTTGTATCTGTGTGTAGCTCCTGTGGGAGAAAAGCTGAATTCTTCCTGCCTTAGTTGGAATCCCATAAGTAGAGGGGGGGAAAGAAAGAAGCAGAGGAATATTTGAAGAAATAATGGCTGAAAACTTTTTATATTTGTTAGAAACCTGGCTTAGAGATCCAAGAAGATTAATGATCTCCAAGTAGAATAAATACAAAAGAAAACCATAATTAGGCACATTGTAGACAAACTGCTAAATGTCAAAGACAAAGAGAAAATCTTGAGAGCAGTGAAGAGAAAATATGGCCTATCAAATACAGGGGAATAATGATATTAACACCTGACTTATTAAAGCAATGGAGATGGAAAGATGTTGAAAAATCATAATTAAAATCTCGCCCTGGCCCAAAATAAACCAGAACACAGCTGTCTCCTACCTCCCAAACAAATCCCAACTTTCAGGCAAAATTTCTATATTTTTAGTTTGGGTCCAGACAAGTTAACTATCTGTTGAAAGAAAAACCAACAGTCTTCAGAAGAACATAACAGAATTTAGTGTTGGCACAATGTATTATCCATAATGTTAAGCTATCAGCAAAAATATTCTTAATAAATGAACCTTAAATAAATATGTTCAGATAAAAAGTATCTGAGAGAATTTGCCACCATAATGTGTATTCTATGAGAAATAATAATGGAAGTTCTGTAAGCTAAAGGGAAATGGCACCAGGGTGCTTGGGTGGCTCAGTTGGTTAAGTGTCTGTTGATTTCCACTCAAGTCATGATCTCATGGTTCATGAGTCTGAGACCTGCGTCGGGCTATGCACTGACAGTGCAGAGCCTCCTTGGGATTCTCTCTCTGCCTCCTGCTCTGCCCCTGTTTCACTTGAGTGTACATGTGCTTGTTCTCTCTCTCTCAAAAACAAATCAAACAACTTAAAAAAGTAAAATAAAGAGAAATGGCACCAGATGGTAATGTGGATGTGTAGTAAGTGTTGGTAAACTTTCTGCAAAGGGCTGGAAAGTAAATATTTTAGCCTCTGTGGGTCTTATGGTCTCTGTTGAAACAACTCAATTCTACTGTGAAAGGAGCCATAGATAATACATAAATAAATGAACATGGCTATGTTCCAATAAAACTTTACTATGGGCACTGAAATTTAAATTTCATATAATTTTCACATTTCACAAAATTATTTTTCTATTGATATTTTTTTCCTTAACCATTTAAAAATGTAGGGGGCATCTGAGTGCCTCTGTTGGTTAAGTATCCGACTTCGGCTCAGATCATGATCTCATGGTTTGTGGGTTTGGGCACTGCATTGGGCTCTGTGCTGACAGCTTAGAGCCTGGAGCCTGCTTGGGATTCTCTCTCTCCCTCCCTCTGATACAACTCACCTTGCTGACAGTGCTTACCTTAATGTCCCTGACCTCAGGCCCACAAATGTGTGGGGTCCCACAAATGATTGAAAATTTAATCTGGCCAAATACAATTAATTGAATTCCATTGTGGAATTTCAAATGAAATTTAAGTCTTACAAAAATGGAATTAAAATAGAAATAAATAATAGATATCTGAGAAATACATGTATATTTTTTAACTAATCTCTACACCCAGTGTGGAGCTTGAACTCACAACCCTGAGATCAAAAGTCACATGCTCTTCTGACTGAGCCAGCCAGGCACCCCTCAAGAAATCCTCAAATATTTTGAAAATAAACAACATGTATAAATGACTCATGAGTTAAAGACAAATTTATAAGGGCAACTTGAAACTACTTCGATCTGAATGAGAATAGAAATAACATAACTTGCATAATGCAACTAAAGAAGTACCTAGAAGAAAATTGATAGCTTTAAGTCCTTATGTTAGGAAAAAAGGTCAAAAGTCAAGGATTTAAGCTTTTACCTTATGAAGCTACAACAAGAAGAGCACATTAGACCCAAAATAAGTAGAGAGAAGTGACGAACTACAATCCATGAATACAAAGCAGACCAACAGTAGAGAATATCAGTGGAAACCAAAAGCTGATTTTTCTTTTTTTTCCTGTTTTAGAGGGAGAGAGAGAGACCGCACATGTGCATGAGTAGGGAAGAGATGCATAGGGAGAGAGAGAATCATAAGCAGGCTCTACACTTAGTGCGGAGCCCGATGTGGGGCTTTATCCCAATTCCCTGGATCATGACCTGAGCCAAAATCGAGAAATGGAATGCTTAATCAACTGAGCCACCCAGGTGCCCCCAAAAGCTATTTTTTCAAAAAGAGCAATGAAATTTTTAAAGCTCTGGGTCAGTCCATTAGAACTTTCTATAAAGATGAAAATGTTCTCCAACCATGCTATCTAAAAGCCACATATGGCTGTTAAGTACCTGAAATTTATTTAAAATTGAGAAACTGAAGTTTTAATTTGGTTCAGTCAAATCAAACTTGAAAGCCGCATGTGGCTAGTGACTGCGGTATTAGTGCAGTTCTAGCCATTCTGATCAAGAAATAAGAGAGAAGAAGACACAAATACTGTTATCTGGAAGGAGCAAGTGGACACAGTTATATATGATAGAGACCTCAAAAGACTGAGGAGAGATTATGTCAATAAATTAAGCAATTTAGATGAAATGGACAAATTCCTTGAATGTCAATCAAAATTGACCCAAGGAAAAATAGAAAATTTGATCACTCCTATAAATGATATTGGCTTCATAAGTAAAATCTTCCCCCCCACAAAAAAGTGTAGGCCTACATAGCTTCAACAGTAAATTTGATTTAAGAGATGTTTAAGAAAAGAATAATACCAGTTCTCTTCAACTATTTCAGAAAATATATGAGCAAGTAACCTTGTACAAATCTTATGAGGCCAGTATTATTACTCTAATACCAAAAGCATACAAAAACATTACAAGAAAACTATGGACCTCACAATGATGGGTGTAAAAAGGCTTAACAACATAAGGGCTGACTGAATTCAGCAGTATAATAAAGGATAATACATGAAGCCCAGTGGAATTTAAGGTTGAATGAATGAATGAAAGGAATGAAAGTTTGGTTTGATAATAGAAACTCAATCATTATAATTCACTATATTATCCTTCTAAAAAAAGAAAAAGCATATGATACCTCAGTAGTTGGAGAAAAAGATTTTTTCGTAATTTTTCACTCATTTAAACACCTTTAGGAGCCTTGGAATAAAAGGCAGCCTTCCTCAATTTTATAAAGAACATGCATGAAAATCCTACGGCAGACTTCATATGTAATGATGAAAGATTGAACACTTCTCTGACATTGAGACAAGGCAGAGATATCTGCTTTTGACACTGATATTTAACATTGTACTGAAAGTCATACACAGTGCTGTAAGGCAAGAAAAAGAAGTAAAAGGTGCATAGCTTGAAAAGGAAGATGTAAACAACATACGATCCTTTATATACGAAGTGTTTAAGGAGTTTGATATATGCTCTTTGATCTAGGAAGTAGATTCAACAGCCTCTCATGATACCAGGTAAATTTACAAAATTATACTATTTTAGCCATGAAGACATAGAAAATTAAATTTATGAATTTTATGTATACATCTTTGGCAGCCAGTCTCCTAGATATTCTTGTTATCCCCATATTATGGTATTCACAACCTTGTATAGTCTTCTGCATTTTTCCTGTCTTGGTCTGTGTGACTTATAGGACATGGCAGGAGTGATAGCATGTCAATTCCTAAATTAAGTTATGAAAGACTGCAGTTTTCATCTTAGGTAATTTCTTACTTGGTAGCTCTATCTCAGATCACTGTCTCTAGGAGAAAGAAGCAAACTGTCATCTGTGAGTCGCCCTGTTTTGAGAATCCCACTGAAGCCACTGGTCAACAGGTAGTGAGAAAATGATCTTTGCCACTAACTACATGAGTGAACTTGGAAGCAAATCCTTCAGTTCCATTCCAGTCTTTTTTTTTTTTTTTTTTTTTTTTTTAATTCAAGGTAGTTAACATACAGTATAGTATTGATTTCAGGAGTAAAACCCAGTGATTCATCACTAACCTATAACACCAAGTGCTCATCCCAGCAGATGTCCTCCTTAATGCCCATCACCATTTACCCTATTGCCCCACCTGCCTCTCCTCTAGCAACCCCCAGTTTGTTCTGTGTATGTAAGAAGCTCTTATGGTTTGCCTTCCTCTCTGCCTTTATTCTTACTTTTCCTTCCCTTCCCTCTATATTCATCTCTTGTTTCTTAAATTCCACATATGAATGAAATCATATGATATTTGTCTTTCTCTGACTTATTTCGCTTAGTATAAACACTCTAGTTCTATCCATGTTGTTGCAGATGATAAAATTTGATTCTTCTTGCCCCTGAGTAGTATTCCATTGTATATTTATACCACATCTTCTTTATACATTCATTAGTTGATGGACATTTGGGCTCTTTTCATAATTTGGCTATTATTATAAAATAATAGCATTATTGATAGCATTATTGATAAACATTGGGGTGCATGTGCCCCTTTGAATCAGCATTTTTATATCTTTTGGATAAATACCTAGTAGTGTAATTGTTGGGTTGTGGGGTAGTTCTATTTTTAATTTTTTGAGGAACATCCATGCTGTTTTCCAGAGTGGCCGCACCAGTTTGCATTCCCACCAACAATGCAAAAGTGTTCCCCTTTCTCTGCATCCTTGCCAACATCTATTGTTGCCTGAGTTGTTAATTTTAGCTATTCTGACAGGTATGAGATGGTATCTCATTGTGCTTTTGATTTGTATTTCCCTACAATGAGTGATGTTGAGCATTTTTTCATGTGTCTGTTTGCCATCTGGATGTCTTGGAAAAGTGTTTATTCATGTCTTCTGCCCATTTTGTAACTGGCTTATTTGTTTTTTGGATGTTGAGTTTGATAAGTTCTTTATAGATTTTGGAAACTAACCCTTTATCAGATATGTCATTTGCAAATATCTTCTCCCATTCTGTCAGTTGCTTTTAGTTTTGTTGGTTGTTTCCTTCGCTGTGCAGCAGCTTTTTATCTTGAAGTCCCAGTACATTTTTGCTTTTGTTTCCCTTATCGCTGGAGACGTGTTGAGTAAGAAGTTGCTGTGGCCAAGGTCAAAGAGGTTTTTGCCTGCTTTCTCCTTGAGGATTTTGATGGCTTCCTGTCTTGTGTTTAGGTCTTTGATCCATTTTGAATTTATTTTTGTGGATGGTGAAAGAAAGTGGTCCAAGTTCATTCTTCTGCATGTCACTGTCCAGTTTTCCCAGCACCACTTGCTGAAGAGACTGTCTCGATTCCATTGGATATTCTTTCCTGCTTTGTCAAGGATTAGTTGGCCATATGTGTGTGGGTCCATTTCTGGGTTCTCTATTCTGTTCCATTGATCTGAGTGTCTGTGTCAAATTCCTTGATTCTCTTTCTGCGTTTTCATTATTGATATATATAAATGCAACCAATTGCTGTGTGTTGACTTTATATCCTGCAACTTCGCAGATTTTTTGTATCATTCTAGCAGTTTTTTGGTGGAGTCTTTTGGATTTTCCACGTAGTATCCTGTCATCTGTGAAGAGTAAAAGTTTGACTTCTTTGCCAGCTTGTATGCCTTTTATTTCTTTTTGTTATCTGATTGCTGAGGCTAGGACTTCCAGTACTATGTTGAACAACATTGGTGAGAGTGGACATCCCTGTCATGTTCCTGACCTTAGAGGAAAAGCTCTCATTTTTTCCCTGTTGAGAATGATATTATCTGTAGGCCCTTCATATATGTCTTTTATGATATTGAGGTATGTTCCTTCTATCCCTATTTTCTTGAGGGTTTTTATCATGAAAGGATGCTTTTGTCAAATCCTTTTCTGCATCTACTGAAAGAATCATGTTTCTTATCTTTTATTAATGTGGTGTATCACACTGATTAATTTGCAAATATTGAACCAGCCCTTGGCCCAGGAATAAATCCCACTTGATCATGGTGAATAATTCTTATTTTAAAAAATTTTTTTAAGTTTATTCATTTTTGTGTGTGTGAGAGAGAGAGAGAGAGAGAGAGACATAGTGACATAGCACGAGGGGGTGGGAGGGGAAGAGAGGGTGGGAGACACAGAGCAGGGTCCAGGCTCTGAGCCGTCAGCATAGAGCCCAACATGGGGCTCGAACCCATGAACCACAAGATCATGACTTAAGCCGAAGTTGGATGCTTAACTGACTGAGCCACCCAGGAGCCCCAGTGAATAATTCTTTTAATGTACTATTGAATTAGATTTGCTAGTATCTTGTTGAGAAATTTTACATCCAGATTCATCATGGATATTGGTCTGTAATTCTCCTTTTTAGTGAGACTTTTGTGTGTGTGTGTGTGTGTGTGTGTGTGTGTGTGTGTGTGTGTGTGTGGTTTTCGAGCCAAGATAATGCTGGCTTCATAGAATGAGTTTAGAAGCTTCCCTTCCATTTCTATTTTTGGACCAGTTTGAGAAGAATAGGTATTAAACTCTTCTTTAAATGTCTGTTAGAATTCCCCTGGGAAGCCATCTACCCCAGGACTCTTATTTGTTGGGAAACTTAAAGAAAAAAAAATTCTTTTTAACATTTATTTATTTTTGAGAGACAGAGAGAGACAGAGTATGAGTGGGGGAGGCCAGAGAGAGAGGGAGACACAGAATCTGAAGCAGTCTCCAGGCCCTGAGCTGTCAGCACAGAGCCTGATGTGGGGTTGAACCCATGAACCATGACATCATGACTTGAGCTGAAGTCAGATGCTTAACCGACCTATCCACCCAGATGTGTCTGTTGGGAAATTCTTGATTACTGATTCACTTTTTTTGCTGGTTATGGTCCAGCATTTTCTGTTTCTTCCTGTTTGAGTTTTAGTAATGTGTGAGTGTCTAGAAATTTGTCCATTTTGTCCAGATTGTCCAATTTGTTGGCGTACAATATTCATAGTATTCTCTAATAATGGTTTGTATTTCTGTGGTGTTGGTTGTGATCTCTCCTCTTTCATTCGTGATTTTATCTATTTGGGTTAGAGCTCTCTCTTTTTGAGAAGTCTGGCTAAGGGTTTATTGGTTTTCTTTATTCCTTAAAAAAAACCTGCTTTTAGTTTCATTGGTATGTTCTATACCGTATTTTTGGTTTCTATATCATTTATTTCTGCTCTAATCTTTATTATTCCCTTGTTCTGCTGGCTTTGGGCTTTATTTGCTGCTCCTTTTCTACCTCCTTTAGGTGTAAGGTTAGGTTGTGTATTTGGGACCTGTCTTACTTCTTGAGATAGGCCTGAATTGCAATATACTTTCCTCTTTGGACTGCCTTTGCCGTATCCCAAAGGGTTTGGACTGTCTTGTTTTCATTTACACTGGCTTCTATGTATTTTTTTTTTTTCTTCTTTAATATCCTGGTTAACCCATGCATTCTTTAATAGGATGTTATTTTACCTCCATGTATTTGAAGGCTTTCCAAATTTTTTCTTGTGGTTAATTTCAAGTTTCGTAGTGTTGTATTCTGAAAATATACATAGTATGATCTTGATCTTTTTGTACCTGTTGAGGGCTGATTTGTCACCCAATATGTGATCTATTCTGGGGAATGTTCCATGTGTACTCGAGAAGAATGTGGATTTTGCTGCTTTAGGATGAAATGTTCTGAATATATGTTAAGTCCATTTTGGTACAGTGTGTCATTCAAAGCCATTGTTTCCTTGTTTATTTTCTGCTTAGATGATCTGTCCATTGCTATAAGTGAGGTATTAATGTCTCCTACTATTATGGTATTATTATCAATAAGTTTGTGCTTGTGATTAATTGATTTTTATATTTGGGTGCTTCCACATTGGCATAAATATTTATAATTGTTAGGTTTTTTTTTTAAAGTTTATTTATTTATTTTGAAAGAAACAGACCACAAGTAGTGGAAGCCAGAGAGAGATGGGGGCAGAGGATCTGAAGCAGGCTCTGTGTTGATAGCAGAGAGCCCGATGCAGGGCTCACACTCATGAATCATGAGATTATGACCTGAGCCAAAGTCGGATACTTAACCGACTGAGCCATCCAGGCATCCCAATTGTTAGATCTCCTTGATGGATAGACCCCTTAATTATGATATAATGCCCTTCTTAGTCTCTTATTATAGTCTTTGTTTTAAAATCTAGTTTGTTTGATATAAATATGGCTTCTCCAGCTTTCTTTTGAGGTCCATTATTATGGTAGATGGTTCTCTATCCCCTCACTTTCAATCTGCATGTGTCCTTAGGTGTAATATGAGTCTCTTATAGTCAGTATATGGATGGATCTTGTTTTTGAAATCTGTTCTGCTACCCTGTGTGTTTTGATGGGAGCATTTAGTCCATTTACATTCAGAGTGATTATTGAAAGATACGAATTTAGTGCCATTGTGTTAACCTATAGAATTGGTGTTATTGTTCTTTGGTCCATTATAGTCTTTGCTGTTTCCTTTTTTTTCTCCACTCAGAGAGCCCCCCTTAGAATTTCTTGCAGGGCTTTTTTTTTTGTGGTCACAAACTCCTTTAGTTTTTATTTGTCTGGAAAAGCCTTTTTCTCTCCTATTCTGAATGTCAGCCTTGCTGGATAAAGGATTCTTGGCTGCTTATTTTTCCTATTCAGCACATTGAATATTTCCCTTCTAGTCTGCGTAGTTTCAATGGACAGGTCTGCTACTAACCCTATGTGTCTACCCTTGTAGATTAAGGACTATTTATTCTTAGCTGCTTTCAGAATTCTGTGTTTATCCTTGTATTTTGCAAGTTTCACCATGATATGTCATGGTGTTGACTTGTTTTTATTGATTTTGAAGGGAGTTCTCTGTGCCTCTTGGACTTGGATGCATGTTACCTTCTCTAGATAAGAGTTTTCAGCTATAATTTGTTCAAATCTATCTACTGCCCTTTTTTGTCACTCCTCTTCTTCTGGGACCCCTATGATACAGATATTGTTTTGTTTTATAGAATCAGTACTCTAAATCTCTCCTCATGATCTAGTAACATCCTTTTCTTCTTTTTTTCAGTTTCTTTATTTCCCATAATTTTATCTTCTATTTCACCTATTCTATTCTCTGCTTTTTCAGTCCTCACTATCACTGTATCTAGTTTGTTTTGCATCTCAGGTATAGCATTTTTAAATTCATCCTGACTAGTTCCTAGGTCTTTGATCTCTGCAGAGATCTCTGCTTTGATCTCTGGTGTCTTCTCTGTGTTTTTCAAGGCCAGCTAGTAGTCTTATAACTGTTGTTCTAAATTCCATTTTAAATATATTGTTTATATCTGTTTTGAGCATGTCCTTGGCTGTGATTTCTTCCTAAACTTTCTTTTGGGAAGAATTCCTCCATCTTGTCATTTTGGCTAAGTTTCTGTCTGTTGCGTATTTTAAAAGCTTGTTATGTTTCCTGCACTTGAGAGTACTACTATATTAAAAAGGGGTCATACGTTGTTCAGGGCCTGAGGGACGCCTGGGTGGCTCAGTTGGTTAAGCATCTGACTTCAACTCAGGTTACGATCTCATGGTTTGTGGGTTCGAGCCCTGTATTGGGCTCTGTGCTGACAGCTCAGAGCCTGGAGCCTGCTTCAGATTCTGTGTCTCCCTCTCTTTCTGCCCCTCTCTTGCTTACACTCCGTCTCTCTCAAAAAATAAATAAACATTAAAAAAAAAAATTAAGATTGTTCAGGGCCTCACACTCCAGGAAGTGTTTCTGGTGTATGCTGTGTCCACTCTGCTGTTGTGTTTTGCCTGCTTTTTCCCACTGGTCAGTCATTTGCAGAGCTCCTCCTTGCTTGCAGTGGTGGAGTGTTTGGACCTTTAACTACATACGCTTTGATTTGTTTGTTGAAGTAATCCTGGAATAAATCTAGAATCAGTGGTAGGCCTGATTCTAGAAAAAGAGAAAAAAGAACAGGAATAGAAAAAAAACCAAACAGAATCAAAAAACTATCTTGCTGATTCCAAGGAAAAACAAAGTGGGGAAAAAAAGAGAGAGGAAAAAAGGCAGAAGCAAAGGGAAAAGAAGAAAAAAGAAAGGAATAAAAAAGCCTGATTAAAAAAAAAAATGATGAAAGGAAATGACAAAAAATAAATCAGAAACTATGAGCCTGATTCCAGAAGAAGTAAAGAAGACTGGTAAAAAGGAAAGAAAAAAAAAAAAGCATTATTTGTGTCTTAGTGCCTGGGGGTGGAGGTAGCTGTGCTTGTCTGGAGGAGAAGCCATCTGTGTTGTCTCTGTGTGAGTCTTGCCCCAGTAAATAAGCATTTGCAGGCACAGAGGGGCAGGGTTTGGTGTCAGCAGGTCTTGCCCACTGGGCGCTCTGTGTTGGTCTCTGAAGTCCCTCCTGTTGGTGTTGGGGAAAAATGGTGCCACCCCAACCCCTCGTCCTCCAACTGGGGATCTCAACCCCTGTTGTTCAGGCAGCCCTCAAGGATTAGTGAGGGAAGCTCACTCTGCGCCAAAACTCTCTTGCATTTTTTCTTTGGTGCACGGCTGGGATTCAAAACCCAGTTTTAAAGGACCTGGCACTTGGCACGCAGCTGGGATTCAAAACCCAAAGTCTTAAAGGCCTGGCCTGGCACAGAGCCTCTCCATTCCTCTGGAGTAGAGCCCCTTCACCCTGATCATGAAAGGCCTTTGGCTGGCACTTGCAGGGTCTTTTGTATTTAGGGAGGCAATAAACCTTCTTCGGAAGTACTCCAGGAAGGGAATTGTTCTCTACCAGTGCGCCCTGGAGATTGCTACACCACACTAAGGACTCTCGGGGCCAGGTCCCTCTTCCACAGGAGCATGCACCATGGCTCTGCTTTGCAGAAAGTCATATACTTCCAAAACCTCAGGGTTTTAGCCCCAAAAGATCCAACCACTTCACATCTGCCAAGCTGTCTCCCTCCAACTTTGGAGATCCTTCTGTGTCTCTACAGATCGATTTCCTGGGTGTTCCAAGTAATCTGACCTCAACATAGCTGTGTTTGAGGGATGAGCAATACCTGGGGTTCCCCTACTTCTCTGCCGTCTTAACTCCTCCCCAGTTCCATTCCAGTCTTAAGATGACCATAGCCTTGGCCAACAGGTTGAATACAACCTTATGAGAAACCCTATCGGAACCTCCAAGCTAAGCAACTTTTGAAACCTGTCTCTCTAGAAAGTCTGTGATTATGATAACTGTTATTTTAAAGTGCTAAGTTTTGAAGTGCTTTAATATGCAATGGGTAATAATACACCAAATCATGAAATATATAGGGATAACTTTAATGAAATACATGTTAGACCTGTATACAATCAAGGGGAATTGAAAAATACTTAAATAAATGGAGATACATTTTTTTCTTTTTCTTCTTCATTTTCTTTTTCTTTCTTTCTTTTTTTTTTTTTGAGATACATGTGTTTCTATTGTTGAGATGTCAGTTCTTCCCCAGTTGGATCAAAAGTTTGAATGCAATTCTGATGAATATCACAGCAGATTTTTTGTAGAAATTCATGAGCTGATAACTAAGATTTATATAGAAATATAGAATACCTAGGATGACAAAACAATTTTGAAAAAGAGCAGTTAAGCTGGAGAACTTATACAATATGATTTCAAGACTAAAATAATGATGACATTGTTCTCTTATTCTTAAGATCAAGAGATCACTAGAACCAAATAAAAATCCAGGAAAAGATCTATACATAGATGTCAATTGATTTTCTGCAAAGGTGTGGAGATAATCCAGTGGGGTTGACTATAGTCTTTTGAATAAATCACATTGGAACAACTGGGTATCTGTATGTAACAAGAAGACTGACTTTTACCTTATATTATACATAAGATTGAACTCAAAGTGGGTCATACAGCTTTTCATAAAGAGGAGAACTATTAAATTTGTAGAAGAAAACCTGAGGAAAATCTTTGCAGTCAGGCAAAATCTTTTGCCAGGCAAAAATTTCTTAGATCGGACATAAGAGCATAAACTGTTTAAAAAAAAAAAAAAAAAAAAGATGGAGTTCACCAAATTGAAAATTTCTGCTTTGTTTTTTTTGTTTTTTTTTTTATATATGAAATTTATTGTCAAACTGGTTTCCATACAACACCCAGTGCTCATCCCAAAAGGTGCCCTCCTCAATACCCATCACCCACCCTCTCCTCCCTCCCACCCCCCATCAACCCTTAGTTTGTTCTCAGTTCTCAACAGTCTCTTATGCTTTGGCTCTCTCCCACTCTAACCTCTTTTTTTTTTTTCCTTCCCCTCCCCCATGGGTTCCTGTTAAGTTTCTCAGGATCCACATAAGAGTGAAACCATATGGTATCTGTCTTTCTCTGTATGGCTTATTTCACTTAGCATCACACTCTCCAGTTCCATCCACGTTGCTACAAAAGGCCATATTTCATTTTTTCTCATCGCCACGTAGTATTCCATTGTGTATATAAACCACAATTTCTTTATCCATTCATCAGTTGATGGACATTTAGGCTCTTTCCATAATTTGGCTATTGTTGAGAGTGCTGCTATGAACATTGGGGTACAAGTGCCCCTATGCATCAGTACTCCTGTGTCCCTTGGATAAATTCCTAGCAGTGCTATTGCTGGGTCATAGGGTAGGTCTATTTTTAATTTTCTGAGGAACCTCCACACTGCTTTCCAGAGCGGCTGCACCAATTTGCATTCCCACCAACAGTGCAAGAGGGTTCCCGTTTCTCCACATCCTCTCCAGCATCTAGAGTCTCCTGATTTGTTCATTTTGGCCACTCTGACTGGCGTGAGGTGATACCTGAGTGTGGTTTTGATTTGTATTTCCCTGATAAGGAGCGACGCTGAACATCTTTTCATGTGCCTGTTGGCCATCCGGATGTCTTCTTTAGAGAAGTGTCTATTCATGTTTTCTGCCCATTTCTTCACTGGGTTATTTGCTTTTCGGGTGTGGAGTTTGGTGAGCTCTTTATAGATTTTGGAGACTAGCCCTTTGTCCAATATGTCATTTGCAAATATCTTTTCCCATTCCGTTGGTTGCCTTTTAGTTTTGTTGGTTGTTTCCTTTGCTGTGCAGAAGCTTTTTATCTTCATAAGGTCCCAGTGATTCACTTTTGCTTTTAATTCCCTTGCCTTTGGGGATGTGTCGAGTAAGAGATTGCTACGGCTGAGGTCAGAGAGGTCTTTTCCTGCTTTCTCCTCTAAGGTTTTGATGGTTTCCTGTCTCACATTCAGGTCCTTGATCCATTTTGAGTTTATTTTTGTGAATGGTGTGAGAAAGTGGTCTAGTTTCAACCTTCTGCATGTTGCTGTCCAGTTCTCCCAGCACCATTTGTTAAAGAGACTGTCTTTTTTCCATTGGATGTTCTTTCCTGCTTTGTCAAAGATGAGTTGGCCATACGTTTGTGGGTCTAGTTCTGGGGTTTCTATTCTATTCCATTGGTCTATGTGTCTGTTTTTGTGCCAATACCATGCTGTCTTGATGATGACAGCTTTGTAGTAGAGGCTAAAGTCTGGGATTGTGATGCCTCCTGCTTTGGTCTTCTTCTTCAAAATTCCTTTGGCTATTCGGGGCCTTTAGTGGTTCCATATGAATTTTAGGATTGCTTGTTCTAGTTTCGAGAAGAATGCTGGTGCAATTTTGATTGGGATTGCATTGAATGTGTAGATAGCTTTGGGTAGTATTGACATTTTGACAATATTTATTCTTCCAATCCATGAGCAGGGAATGTCTTTCCATTTCTTTAAATCTTCTTCAATTACCTTCATAAGCTTTCTATAGTTTTCAGCATACAGATCCTTTACATCTTTGGTTAGATTTATTCCTAGGTATTTTATGCTTCTTGGTGCAATTGTGAATGGGATCAGTTTCTTTATTTGTCTTTCTGTTGCTTCATTGTTAGTGTATAAGAATGCAACTGATTTCTGTACATTGATTTTGTATCCTGCAACATTGCTGAATTCATGTATCAGTTCTAGCAGACTTTTGGTGGAGTCTATTGGGTTTTCCATGTATAATATCATGTCATCTGCAAAAAGCGAAAGCTCGACTTCATCTTTGCCAATTTTGATGCCTTTGATTTCCTTTTGTTGTCTGATTGCTGATGCTAGAACTTCCAGCACTATGTTAAACAACAGCGGTGAGAGTGGGCATCCCTGTCGTGTTCCTGATCTCAGGGAAAAAGCTCTCAGTTTTTCCCCGTTGAGGATGATGTTAGCTGTGGGCTTTTCATAAATGGCTTTTATGATCTTTAAGTATGTTCCTTCTATCCCGACTTTCTCAAGGGTTTTTATTAAGAAAGGGTGCTGGATTTTGTCAAAGGTTTTTTCTGCATCGATTGACAGGATCATATGGTTTTTCTCTTTTTTTTTGTTAATGTGATGTATCACGTTGATTGATTTGCGAATGTTGAACCAGCCCTGCATCCCAGGAATGAATCCCACTTGATCATGGTGAATAATTCTTTTTATATGCCGTTGAATTTGATTTGCTAGTATCTTATTGAGAATTTTTGCATCCATATTCATCAGGGATATTGGCCTGTAGTTCTCTTTTTTTACTGGGTCTCTGTCTGGTTTAGGAATCAAAGTAATACTGGCTTCACAGAATGAGTCTGGAAGTTTTCCTTCCCTTTCTATTTCTTGGAATAGCTTGAGAAGGATAGGTACTATCTCTGCTTTAAATGTCTGGTAGAACTCCCCTGGGAAGCCATCTGGTCCTGGACTCTTATTTGTTGGGAGATTTTTGATAACTGATTCAATTTCTTCGCTGGTTATGGGTCTGTTCAAGCTTTCTATTTCCTCCTGATTGAGTTTTGGAAGAGTGTGGGTGTTCAGGAATTTGTCCATTTCTTCCAGGTTGTCCAATTTGTTGGCATATAATTTTTCATAGTATTCCCTGATAATTGTTTGTATCTCTGAGGGATTGGTTGTAATAATTCCATTTTCATTCATGATTTTATCTATTTGGGTCATCTCCCTTTTCTTTTTGAGAAGCCTGGCTAGAGGTTTGTCAATTTTGTTTATTTTTTCAGAAAACCAACTCTTGGTTTCGTTGATCTGCTCTACAGTTTTTTTAGATTCTATATTGTTTATTTCTGCTCTGATCTTTATTATTTCTCTTCTTCTGCTGGGTTTAGGCTGCCTTTGCTGTTCTGCTTCTATTTCCTTTAGGTGTGCTGTTAGATTTTGTATTTGGGATTTTTCTTGTTTCTTGAGATAGGCCTGGATTGCAATGTATTTTCCTCTCAGGACTGCCTTCGCTGCGTCCCAAGGCATTTGGATTGTTGTATTTTCATTTTCGTTTGTTTCCATATATTTTTTAATTTCTTCTCGAATTGCCTGGTTGACCCACTCATTCGTTAGTAGGTTGTTCTTTAACCTCCATGTTTTTGGAGGTTTTCCAGACTTTTTTCTGTGGTTGATTTCAAGCTTCATAGCATTGTGGTCTGAAAGTATGCATGGTATGATTTCAATTCTTGTAAACTTATGAAGGGCTGTTTTGTGACCCAGTCTATGATCTATCTTGGAGAATGTTCCATGTGCACTCGAGAAGAAAGTATATTCTGTTTCTTTGGGATGCAGAGTTCTAAATATATCAAGTCCATCTGATCCAATGTCTCATTCAGGACCCTTGTTTCTTTATTGACCGTGTGTCTAGATGATCTATCCATTTCTGTAAGTGGGGTGTTAAAGTCCCCTGCAATTACCACATTCTTATCAATAAGGTTGCTTATGTTTATGAGTAATTGTTTTATATATTTGGGCGCTCCGGTATTCGGCGCATAGACATTTATAATTGTTAGCTCTTCCTGATGGATAGACCCTGTCGCTATTATATAATGTCCTTCTTCATCTCTTGTTACAGCCTTTAATTTAAAGTCTAGTTTGTCTGATATAAGTATGGGTACTCCAGCTTTCTTTTGGCTTCCAGTAGCATGATAAATAGTTCTCCATCCCCTCACTCTCAATCTAAAGGTGTCCTCAGGTCTAAATTGAGTCTCTTGTAGACAGCAAATAGATAGGTCTTGTTTTTTTATCCATTCTGATACCCTATGTCTTTTGGTTGGCGCATTTAATCCATTTACATTCAGTGTTATTATAGAAAGATATGGGTTTAGAGTCATTGTGATGTCTGTATGTTTTATGCTTGTAGTGATGTCTCTGGTACTTTGTCTCACAGGGTCCCCCTTAGGATCTCTTGGAGGGCTGGTTTAGTGGTGACAAATTCCTTCAGTTTTTGTTTGTTTGGGAAGACCTTTATCTCTCCTTCTATTCTAAATGACAGACTTGCTGGATAAAGGATTCTCGGCTGCATATTTTTTCTGTCTAGCACACTGAAAATCTCGTGCCAATTCTTTCTGGCCTGCCAAGTTTCAAAAGAGAGATCAGTCACGAGTCTTATAGGTCTCCCTTTATATGTGAGGGCACGTTTACCCCTTGCTGCTTTCAGAATTTTCTCTTTATCCTTGTATTTTGCCAGTTTCACTATGATATGTCGTGCAGAAGATCGATTCAAGTTACGTCTGAAGGGAGTTCTCTGTGCCTCTTGGATTTCAATGCCTTTTTCTTCCCCAGTTCAGGGAAGTTCTCAGCTATAATTTCTTCAAGTACCCCTTCAGCACCTTTCCCTCTCTCTTCCTCCTCTGGGATACCAATTATGCGTATATTATTTCTTTTTAGTGTATCACTTAGTTCTCTAATTTTCCCCTTATACTCCTGGATTTTTTTATCTCTCTGTTTCTCAGCTTCCTCTTTTTCCATAACTTTATCTTCTAGTTCACCTATTCTCTCCTCTACCTCTTCAATCCGAGCCGTGGTGGTTTCCATTTTGTTATGCATTTCATTTAAAGCGTTTTTCAGCTCCTCGTGACTGTTCCTTAGTCCCTTGATCTCTGTAGCAAGAGATTGTCTGCTGTCAGCTATACTGTTTTCAAGCCCAGCGATTAATTTTATGACTATTATTCTAAATTCACTTTCTGTTATATTATTTAGATCCTTTTTGATCAGCCCATTAACTGTTGTTATTTCCTGGAGATTCTTCTGAGGGGAATTCTTCCGCTTGGTCATTTTGGATAGTCCCCGGTGTGGTGAGGACCTGCAGGGCACTTCCCCTGTGCTGTGGTGTATAACTGGAGTTGGTGGGCGGAGCCGCAGTCAGACCTGATGTCTGCCCCAAGCCCACCGCTGTGTCCACAGTCGGACTGGTGTGTGCCTTCTCTTCCCCTCTCCTGGGGGCGGGATTCACTGTGGGGTGGGGTGGCCTGTCTGGGCTACTTGCACACTGCCAGGCTTGTGATGCTGGGGATCTGGCGTCTTAGCTGGGGTTGGTAGGCAAGGTGCACAGGGGCAGGAGGAGCAGGCTTAGCTTGCTTCTCCTTAGGTGATCCACTTCAGGAGGGGCCCCTCTTCCGTGGGCCTCTCGTCTGCGCTTGGCTCCGGCGACTCCGTTCTGCTAATCCTCTGGCGGTTTTCTGGGTTATTTAGGCAGGTGTAGGTGGAATCTAAGTGATCAGCAGGACGCGCGGTGAGCCCAGCGTCCTCCTACGCCGCCATCTTCCCTCTCGAAAATTTCTACTTTGAAATAGATCTTAAGAAAGCTAAAAGCATACCACACCCTGGGAAACAATATTTGTGTAATAATTTATAATACTAATAACTGATAATGGATTTGAAAACAATATTTTCAAAACCCCTGTAGTTAATAGGATCAACAGTTCAGTTAAAAATAGCCTAAAGATTTGAACATGAGCTTTAAAAAAAGAAGATCTATGAATGATCCTTAGGCTAATTAAAATTATCAGTTTCATTAATCATTAGGGAAATGCAAATTATAATCACAATGAGGTCATATTAACACCCTGTGACATGGCTAAACTTTAAGAAGCTGACAGTACTAACTGTTGCTGAAGATGTGGAGCAATTGGGGGTACTTATTTACTCTACTGCAATGTAAAATAGTATAATTGTTTTGGGAAATAGTTTTGAATAAAGGTACCCATATACTTCCCATATGTTCCATTAATACCGATCCCTGGTATTTACCTGAGAGAAATGAAAATATGTGTTCATGGAAATATTTTTATAGATCAATTATTAAAATAGTATGCTGCATTAAACCTTACACAAAAGAGGACATACTGTGTTACATTCCATTTATGTCAAATTCTAGAATATGCAAACCAGTCTATATGCATAGCAGATAAGTGGTTTCCTTGATCCAGGAAAGGGGTTGTAGGGGTTGTCTAAGAAAGGGTATGAGGGAACTTTTGGGCAATGATGCAGATATTCTGTCTTCTTTTGGTGGTGGTTTTATCTAATCTTACACAACCATATACTTAAAAATGCATGGATTCTATATGTAAATTTTACCACAGTAAAAATCACGTATCATGAAGCCTGACAAAAGTCACAAATGTATAGAAAAGACTATTTTGCATGGAATTAAGAATATAAAAAATAAAAAAGTGTATGATCAGAATTCCTGTTTGAAAATGAGTAGAAACATGCAGGAAGTGCTAGAGTGTTACTTTGTTGAAGCTTGCAGGGAAGTCAGGAAGCTATCTTTTTCTTGAATTGGTAGAATGTAGATATTTATCAAAGTTGGTAAATCAGTATGGGTAAATAAACATGAATGTGTGCTTTATAGGCAACTACAATAATAAAAAATTGCAACAAGTTTATCTTTTACAGTAGCTTAAGAAACCTTTAACAAATGAGAGCAAAAAAGGGAAAAAATGAGTTTGAGTGAGATAAATGAAAAATATAAATAAAATGCAAGAAACAAGTACTGCTACTTATAATTACTAAAAATAGATTAACCTCATCACTTAAATTCCCAAAATGAATTTTTCAAGAAGTTCAATTAAAGATTCTTAAAATGATAAACATAGAAGGGTGGACAAAGATAGACCATGCAAAGATGAACAATTGTAATAAAGTTAGATAGTAATCTGAACAGCTCTACACTGATAGAACTTATAAAATGGTTTAGTTGAGAAAGATAAAACCTGACCTCACTGGCAAGTTTTGAGATCTGATAAAGAAGTATTAAATAAGTGCATAAATCTAAATAAATATTTACTTTGTAAAACTTAGTAGTAAAGCCTAATTTCTTGATTCATGGGAAGAAAACAAGGTGAAAATAAGTACAGGGTAACAACATCTGAGATGGGAAGGGGATAGCTAGAATCGGACCTTTCAGAAATTCTTATACTCTTTTTAGGGGAACCTGGTGGCTCAGTTTGGTTGAGTGTCAGACTTCAGCTCAGGTTATGACCTCAATGTTTGTGAGCTGGAGCCCCACATGTGGCTTCCTGCTAGCAGCCTGTCAGTGCACAGCCTACTTTGAAGCCTCTGTCCCCTTCTTTCTGCCCCTCCCCCACTTGCATTTTCTCAAAAATAAGTATATTAAAAAAAGTTTCTGTACTCTTTAGAAAAAGGGAATAGAGAATTTAGTTTAGAATTCATGGATATGTTAAAAACTCAAGGATAATCAAAGAAGAGAGTATATATATAACTTCCAAAACAAAAGAAATCAGAATATAAAGAAAATAATTCAGTAGAAGTCTGGATAAAAGCATATAAAAATTAGGGCGTAGAAGGCATAAAATAAGTTAGTAAAAATAGAAATAACAGTAATATGTTGGGCCAAACTAAATAGTTAAAAAACAGATTATGCAGTTAAGAAAAAGAAAACTCGGGGCGTCTGGGTTCGACTTTGGCTCAGATTGTGATCTCACAGTTCATGAGTTCAAGCACTGTATCTGCTGTCAGCATAGAGCCTGCTTCAGATCCTGTCTCTTTCTCTCTCTCAAAAATAAACATTTAAAAAGAAAAAAAAATGTAACTATAAGATGTTTATACAAGAAAAACCTAAAACATGAACACAAAAAGATTCAAAATGAAATACTAGAATAAAGTTATATCAGAAAATTTGTTCTTGCTTTCTTGTACATTTTCCCACCACCTTTAGGCAACTCATGTTAAGAGTTGTTACTATAGTTTTGCCTTTCCTAAAAATTTACAGAAATGGAATAATTCAGTTTGTATTTTGCGTTCTGATTCTCTTATGTAATATAATGGTAAACATTCATCTATGTTGTTTCATATTTAAGTAATTTGTTGCAGAGTTATATAGGTATAAACAATTGTATATCATTCGTTTCTTGATGGATATTAGGGTTATAATACCGTTTTGAGCTGTTGTGAGAAGTCCTGCTATAAACATTCAAGTCATTTTGTGTACTACGTATGTTCATTCCTCAGGTAAAACTTATGGGTTGTTACTGTGTCATAAAGTAGACATGTTTAATGTCATTAGGAGCTATCAATCTTTCAGCACTTTAAAGATACTTCATTCTGAGGGTGCCTAGGTGGCCTAGTCAGTTAAGTGTCCGACTTTGGCTCAGGTCATGATCTCACAGTTCGTGGGTTTGAGCCCCATGTTGGACTCTGCTAACAGCTCAGAGCCTGGAGCCTGCTTTGGATTCTGTCTGTGTCTCTCTTTGCCCCTCCCCTGTTCACACACACACATACTGTCTCTCTCTTTCTCTTTCAAAAAATAAACATTAAAAATATATACTTCATTTTCTCCTTGTTATATATTATTTGTGATGATCAATTCAGATGTCATCCTATTGTCATTCTTTCATGCCTAATGGACCTTTTTTCCTCTGGCTGCTTGACATTTCTCTTTGTTTTCTGGTTTTCAGTAATTGTGATTTCCTAGATATGATTTATTTTTATATTTATCCTGTTCGGGATTTGCTGTACCTTTTGGACCTGTGCTTCAATTGTTTTTCATCAAATTTAGGAAATTTTTGGCTAATATTTAAAAATTTTTTTTCTGCTGCAATTTATTTTCTTTCTGGATGTCAGTTACATGTTTTTAGCATATTTGATATTCTCTCAGATTCCTCATACTCTGTTCATTTTTCTTTTATCTTCTTTCATTCTTCAGGTTGGATAATTTTTATTTGTCAATTTCAAGTTCATTGTGCTGTTTAAAGTCTTCTCTTAAACCCATAAAATGAATTTTTAATTTTAGTTTTTAGTTCCAGAATATCCATTTGGTTCCTTTTTACAGTTCTCTATTGTTCCTTGAGATTTGCTGTCTGTTAACTCATAAGACAATCTTCAACGTTAAGTTATTGAATATTATGATAGCTATTATAGTGTTTTGTTTTGTTTTTTTGTGCTAATCCTAACAAGTAGGCAATGATGGGACCTGAAGCTGTTGTGATGGGATCAGGAGAGAGGTGCACAGGCCTTCATTTTCTGAGTGATCAGTTGCCAGTGTTCAGTGTATTATCCCTTTTAATGTTAAACTATTTAATAATTGATGTTGAAAAATCATCATACAGAGGGAAATAAGAAAGTGAGTTAATATGCATAAAAGAACGACCCTCAAAGATATGCCCTATTGTGTTTACAGGGAAGATACTCCAAGAAAGAGAAAGAGATTTCCTGTGAGTACTTTATAGTTTAGAAGCATTTAATAACATGAATCCAGTAAAGCAGCAGTACAAATTTGAGAGTATAAAATACCAGAATGATACTGAAAATAGGTATTGAACTACTAAAGCACACAGAGGCATAAAGCTAAATCTGAGTTCAAAAAATAGGGGAAATAGCTGAAAATTGAATTACTGATATTGAAGGAAGTTCTGGGATTATTATGTTTCAATACACAAAAGAAAATAATAAATATGGAGGATAGAAAGGGAGAATTTGTCATAGGGATAATTGGTGCCTATAACTAAACAACTGATTAAAACAAAAACAATGAATTCAAATATATAAGAAAATAAAGTCATTCAAAGTTCTAAGAATTTGTTGATCTCAGGATATATTTCCAGTAATAGTTTATTGGAAATTCTCCTGGGGATTTACTTAGGAGTAGAATTGCTGGGTCATATCGTAATCTTATGTTTATTTTTTTGATGAACTGCTCGAGTGTTTTCCAAGGTGTCTGTATCATTTCACATTTCAACAGTGTATAAAGGTTCCAATTTTTTCGTGTCCTTGGGAGCACTTATTATCTGTCTTTTTGATTATAGCCATCCTGGTGGGTGTGACATGGTATCTCATTGTAGTTTCGATTTTCATTTCTCTGATTACTAATGATGTTGAGCATCATTTTGTGTACTTATTAGCCATTTGCATGTCTTCTTTGGAAAAATATTTATTCATATACTTTGTTCATTTTTAAATTGGGTTGTCTTTTTATTGTTCATTTGTAAGAGTTCTTTTTATTTTCTGGATTCAAGTTCCTTATCAGATATTTGATTTACAGACATTTTCTACCATTCTGTGGGTTGTCTTCCTACTTTCTTGATATGGTGTCTTTTGAAGCATAATAGTTTTACATTTTGATGATGTCTTTTTATCCATTTTTTTTCTTTTGTTGCTTATGCTTTTGGTGACATAGCTAAGTAATTTTATTGTCTACTTCAGTGTCAGAAAAATTTACTTCTGTATTTTCTTTCAAGAGTTTTATAATTTCAGGACTTATATTTTGATTTTTGGTCCCAACTTCATTCTTTTGCATAAGGATATCTAGTTTTCCCAGCACCATTATTGAAAAGATTATTCTTTTCCCATTGAATATCTTGACACCATTGTCAAAATTCAGTAGATCTTAAATGTAAAGGTCTGATTTGTATTCTCAGTTCCTTTCCATTGATTTATTTGTCTTTCTTTATGTCAGTAGCATAATGTCTCAGTTACTCTGTCTTTGTAGTAAGTTTTGAATTCAGGAAGTGTGAGTCCTCCAATCATGTTCTTCTTTTTCAGCATTGTTCTGGTAGTCTGGGTCTTTTGCATTTCCATATTAATTTTAGGGTCAGTTTATTCATTTCTGCAAAAAAAATGCTGCTGGAATTTTAATAGAGATTGCATCAGTCTGCAGGTAAATTTAGGGAACATTGCCTTCTTAACAGCATTAAATTTTCCAACCAATAAGTTTGAAAGGCATTCCATTTATTTAGGTTTTCTTTTAATGTTTGTAGTTTTCAGTGTAGAAACTTTATACTTTTTAAAATTTATTGTTTAATATTATTTTGGTCTTATTAATGGAATTGTGTTCTTAATTTTATTTTCTGTTTGTTTATTACCATTGTATAGAAATAAAATTGACTTTTAAGTATTGATCTTATATTTTATAATTGTTCTGAACTCTTTTATTAGTCCTAATAATTTTTTGTGAGTTACTTAGGATTTTCCACATTTAAGATTGTTATCTTGAATAGATACTTTTATTTCCTTTCCATTGTATTTTACCTATATTAAATGTGTGTTGAAAATCCGTAGCCTTATGTGTATAGAGCTTCAGTGTTTATCATATGATTTAAAGTAAATTATAACTTAAAAAATATCGGTAAAGGAAGTAATTTATTGTTTTTGTTTCTCAATGTCTATACATAAGATTAATTGATCTCTAAAATCTATGGTCCATGTCAGCAATATAATTATTGCTGAAAAATGATGCAAAGGAATAATTAGGAGTTTTTTGAATATTAAAATAAATGAGTATATACATTTCTAGACCTTCAGCCCAGTTACCCTTGATTTTCTGATAATGTTTAAATGAGAGAACAATTAAAAAGATTTATTATTTAATTCCCTAATTGGGTTCATTGTTGATTAAGTCAGATTTGTAAGTAACAGTCATGTGCCTTGGTTCACATTCTTATTTTGATATTTCTGACATGTTTAGCAAATATTTACTATCGAAGTACATTAATTTCATTTGCCCTTAGAAAAATTGTTTTATGTGTAGTTTCTTTTAGCATTGATTTGAAAATATCTGCTTTTTATATGTTAGGTATAACCCGGAAAAATCCCAGAACACCTCTTTCTGATCTCCAGGGCATGAATACTCTAAATGAAAAAAATCAACAGTAAGTATGTTTGGTTTGTGTTTTCAAAGAGGTATAGAAGAAATAGTTAGAATTCTTATTAATACTTATGTGGCTTTAAAAATATGAAGCAAGGTGTAGTTTGTTTTTCTTTCTTGAAGCTTTTATAAATGGTATAATAAGGTTTGAAACTGGACTAAATATGTGTAACTAGTCATAGTACTCTTTGCAACAGCAGTAGCTGTAAGAGGTTAAGACTGAGAGGATTTGAAATGGTGTATAGTAAATTTGATATACATGTTTAATGGGAAGCTCCTATTCAGTCTTTATACATTAATGTAGACTTTGCTATAAGAGAACATGCAAACACTCATATAATTAGGAAGCACACAAACAAAATGAACCTACCACCCAAGTTCAGAACTAGAAGATTATTAATATTGCTACAGCTACCTTTATATTATCTGATCATTCCCTTCCTCCCACCCCTCAGGTAACTGCTATGTAGAATTTTATGTTTACCATTACTGTACTCTTAAAAAAAGTTTTACAGGGGCATTTTGGTGGCTCAGTTGGTTGAGTGTCTGATTCTTGATTTCAGCGCAGGTTATGGTCTCACAGTTGTGAGATGGAGCCCTGCATTCGGCTCCATGCTGGGCATGGAGCCTGCTTAAAATTCTCTCCCCACTACTCCTCCCCCTCTCATACACGTTTGCACTCTCTCTCAAAAAAGTTTTATCATAAATGTATGTTTTTTCTAAGCCATAAATTGTGTTTGCTTGTTTTTAAGTTATACAGAAATATTAGTATATAGTATGCTGTCTTCTATGATTTTTTCCCTTCAGCAATATTCATCTAAGATTCATCCATCTTGTTGCATACAGTTTATTCTTTTTAGTTGCTGTATAATATTATATGCTATTGGGGGGGGGGATAGGGAGTTACTGTTTAATGGATGCAACGTTTCAGTTTGGCTAAAAATTCTGAAGATGGATAGTGGTGATGGTTGTAGAGCAATGTGAATGTACTCATGCCAATATATTCATATACAATGTACACTGAAAATATTAAAATGGAGAGAGAACAGATTGGTGGTTGCCCATGGCCTGAGTAGGGGGTGGGTGAAATGGGTGAAGGTGGTGAAAAGGTACAAACTCCCAATTACAAAATAAATAAGTTCTGGGAAGTAACAGATAGTATGTATAGTTGCCATAGTTAATAATACTGTGTATTTAGAAGTTACTAAGAGAGTAGATCTCAAAAGTTCTCATCACAGAAAAAAATTTGTAACTGCGTATGGTGACAGATATTAACCATAATTATTGTGGTGATCATTTGGCAGTATATATAAGTACTCAGTCAGTATGTTGTAATATAATGTAATGTGTCAATTATTTCTCAATAAAAAAGTAATAGTTAAAATGGTAAGTTTTGTGTTGTGTATTTTTTATCACAGTAAAAAAAATTATTTTATCACATTAAAAAAATTATTGTGACACTAATATACCATAATTGATTTGTCTCTCAGTGGATATATGAGTGATTCTTTTACTATTAGAAATGGTGCTACTTTAGGGGTGCCCGGATGGCTCAGTTGGTTGGGCATCCGACTTTGGCTCAGGTCATGATCTCATGGTTTGTGGGTTTGAGCCCCTCATCTGGCTCTGTGCTGACCACGCAGAACCTGGAGCCTGCTTTGGATTCTGTGTTTCCTCCTCTCTCTGCCCTTCCCATGCTCATGCTGTATTGCTCTCTGTGTCAATAATAAATGTTAAAAAAAAAAAATTAAAGAAATGGTGCTACTTTATTATTAAAAATTTTTAATTAAAAAAATTTTTTTTTAAATGTTTATTCACTTTTTGAGAGACTGAGACAGACAGAGTGCGAGCAGGGCAGGGGCAGAGAGACGGGGAGACACAGAATCCAAAGCAGGCTCCAGGCTCTGAGCTGTCAGCACAGAGCCTGACGCGGGGCTCAAATTCACAAACCGTGAGATCATGACCTGAGCCTAAGTCAGATGCTTAACTGACTGAGCCACTCAGGCACCCCATATAATTTTTAATTTTTTAATGTTTATTTTGAGAGAGAGAGCAGGTGTGTACACATGTGTGTTGGGGGGGTGGTGGGAAGAGAAAGGGGAGAGAGAGAGAGAAGCCAAGCAGGCTCCGCGCTGTCAGCACGAAGCCCAATGTGGGCTTGATCTCATGAACCGTGAAATCATGACCTAAGCCGAAATCAAGAATCAGATGCTTAACCAACTGAGCCATGTAGGCACCCTAATGGTGTTATTTTAAACATGCTCATACCAGTCTTCTGGTTCACCTATTATTACATTGCTAGGATATGTACTTATTAATGGAACTGTTAATTCAGTGGGATATGTGCATGATAGTTTTGTAAGATAATCCCCAATTTTTCCCCCAAAGGAGTTGTACTAATGTACACTAAAAGTGGCAGCTAAAAGTTCCCTTTGCTTCGTTCCTTGCCAGCACAACTCAGCTGACTGTCTTCTTAACTTTTGATAATCTGGTGGTTATAAAATGGTATCTTAGGATTTGCTTTTCCCTGCTTATTAATGTTGTTGAACAATTTTTATATATTTTATGGCTATTCATGTATTTTGAAATATCATTTCTTTGTCCATATTTATTTTTTAAAAAGTATTCTTTATAAATTTTATGTACTGGTGCCATTTCACTTATGTTTCAAATGTATTCCCCCAATTTGTAACTTATCTTTTTACTTTCACCATTTTTAGCAATCTACACATGTCCATATATAGACTTTTGCAATTGTATCCCATATATACAATTATGTAATCAATGCCACAGTCAAGATACATACCTTTCTCATAATCACAAAATAATTCACTAATGCTGCCTATTTGTATTTACCCCTCTCCTTCCCTGTCCTGTCCTCTAGCAACCTGTGGGCCTCCAGGGCCTGTGAATTAAATTATGAAAGACAGATTAACAGGAGAATAAGTATATAATTTTTATTAATGTTTTACATGCATGAGTATTCACAGAAAAGAAGTGAAACTTAAAGAAGTGGTGTCATACTTGGGGGCTTATATACTCTTTTTTTAAAGGAAAGATGTTTTGGGCTTTAAAAGAGATTATAAAATGTGGGGTAGTGACTAGGGAATAGATGGGGGAACTAATGGAAGATGAGGGTTATTTTAGTAAGGTTTATTTAAGCAAACTCCTTTCAGTTCCTAGTCTCTTATTTCAGGTGATAAAAGCTGCTCTTCTCTTCCTTATAGGGGAGAGGGGGACACTTCGCTAAGGGAAATTTATGCCCTACTTTTAGGAAATTCAGGGGACGGGAGAGAACTGACTCTTCCTGTATCTGTTGATTCTTAGTTCCCTTATGTAGTGTAATTTGGGGTGACATGTCCTAATCCCCTTCATAACTTTGAGATTAGCTCTTTAACGTTAAACGTGGTGCTTAATTCATTAGGTTATTAAATGTATCAGTAGTTCATTTCTTTTTATTTCTTGAGTAATCTGTTTTTTAGTTGGGTTGTCTTATTATCAGGTTGTAAGAGTTATTTATCTATTCTAGATCTAGGTCCCTTATCAGATACATGATTTCAAATGTGTTATTGGAAGTGTGAAGGTTTTAATTTTGAAGAAGTCTAATTTATCTATTTTTATTTTTTGCTATACTTTTGTTGTATTTAAGAAATCATTAAGCCTAAGTCACAAAGGTTTACTCTCTCTGTTTTCTTTTAAGAATTTTATAGTTTTAGCTTTTAAATTTAGATCTGTAATTGATTTTGAGTTGTTTTATATTTGCTAAGAGATAAAGATCCAATTTCCTTCTTTCCCATGTGGATATTCAGTTGCCTCAGTACCATTGGTTGAAAATACTGTTATTTCCCTGTTGAATTGTCTTGATACCTTTGTCAAAACTCATTTGACCATAAATAGAAGTGTTTATTTCTGGATTCTCAATTTTATTCTATTGATATGTATGTATTTACTTATGCCAGTACCATGTTGTCTTAATTATTACAGCTTTATAATCGGTTTACAAATCAGGAACTGTAATTCTTCCAGCTTTGTTTTTTTCAACATTGTTTTGGCTATTCTGGATTCTTTGCATTTCTGTATGAATTTTAGGATTATCTTGTCATTTCTGCAAAAAAAACCCCAAAAAACAGCTAGGATTTTGCTAGAGGTTATATTGAATCTATAGATTAATTTGAGGAATATTGTCATGGAATATCTTTTCACTTCTTTAGATCTTTAATTCTTTTAACAATATTTTTTAGTTTTTAGTGTACAAGCCTTACACTTCTTTTCTCAAATTTACTAAGTATTATTTTTCATGCTTTTATAAATGAAAAAATTTTTTGCTTTCATTGTCACTTGTTCATTGCTGTTATATAGAAATATAATTGAATATTTTAACCTTGCTTAACTCATAAGTTCTCATAGTTTTTTAGTGGATTCCTTAGAATTCTCTATATGTAAGATCATGCATGTCATATGTGAATAAATATAATTTTACTTCTTCCTTTTCAACTTGGATGTCTTTGATTTCTTTCTCTTACTTACTGCCCTGGCTAGAAACTTCAGTACAGTGTTGAATCAGTGTGGCAAGAGCTCACATCCTTGTCTTATTCCTGATATTAGTGAGAAATCTTCCAGTGTTTTTTTTTTTTAATCATGAAGCATGATGTTGACTGTAGGTTTTTTTTTTATAGATGGCCTTTCTCTGATTCTTTTTTTTTTAAGCTTACTTGTTTATTTAATTTATTTAATTTTTAAAAGTCTTTTGATGTTAATTTATTTTTTTGAGAGAGAGAGGCAGATTGTGAGCAGGGGCAGGGCAAAGAGTGAGGGAGACACAGAATTTGAAGCGGGCTCCAGGTTCCGGGCTGTCAGCACAGAGCCCGACGTGGGGCTCGAACTCATAGACTGCAAGATCATGACCTGAGCCGAAGCCAGATGCCCAACTGACTGAGCCACCTAGGCGCCCCAAGTTTATTTATTTATTTTGAGACAAAGTACACGAGTGGAGGAGGGGAAGAGAGAAAGGAAGAGAGAGAGAGAATCCCAAGCAGGCTTTGCCCCACCAGCACAGAGCCTGAAGTGGGGCTCAAACCCACGAACTGTGAGATCATGACCTGAGCCAAAATCAAGAGTTGGACGCTTAACCAACTGAGCCATCCAGGTGCACCTGATTCTTGAGCCTTTGTAATACAAGTGACATCTCTCCTCTGTACTTAAGTACCAGAATTTTGTATGATCTGTCTAGAAACTCTTTTGTTAAGTCTTGAGTCTACTTGATTGATCTATTTTGTTAATGATTTTTCATGTTGTTTTGCTTTATAAGTGATTTCTCCCACTTCCTCATCTCTAAATCTTCTCTTACTGGTTTAAAATCTTGAAGTCATCCTTAATTCCCTCTGTCTCAGACACTCCCCATTCAATCCATCAGCAAGTTACATTGGCTGTACCTTAAAATGATATCCTGAATCTCACCATTTCTTAACTACTTCCACTGCTATTGCCCTGGCATAGATTGTTATAATAGCTTCCTAAAGTAATGTCCCTGCTTTTGTCCTTGGCCCCTCAAACAGTATTCAATACAGAAACCAGATCATTTTAATATAATATGTAAATATATGTAATATAAAATACATTTTAATATAAAAAAGCTAATTCATGTTTTGCTGAAAATCCTTCTTTGTCTTTCTTTCTCATTCTCATTAAAACCCAGAAATTCTTACATTTCCTAGAGGGTATATGTGACATGGTTTCCTCCTTCCTAACTCTGACGTGATCTACCATTTTTCCCCTGTTTACTCCACTCCAGCCTTGCTGATTTATTTAATATATCTCAGACTCATCAACAAAATTCCAGCCTCCCAAACTGTGTGTTTGCTCTTCTGAGTAGAGTGCTCTTCTTTCAGATAATTGCTTGAATTGCTTTTTATCTCCCTTAGATCTCTGTTTAAATGAAATCTTCAACATCGTGCATCTCCTTGACTTCCCTATTAAAAAGCCTAGTGTCCTAGCATTCTTCTTCTATGTTTAAAATTTCTCCTTGGCACCTATTATCTGACATACAACGTGTTTTTTTATGTGTTTGTTTTCTTCCATTTGAATTTAAGTAATATGAAGATGCTAGAAAAAATTGACACTATTTGGTGCTCAATAAATACTTTTGAATGAATAAGTATATTCTGCATTTTTATTGGTGTTACATCTTTAATTTTTAGGACATTTTTGTTACTTTGTTTTCTCAATTTTTAAATTTTTCATAGCATCTTATTTTATAGATGCAATATTTTCTCTCTTCTCTAAGAATATTACTGAGGGCTTAAAACTTTTTTTTTTTTTTCTTCCCGCCTGCCTGATCTTTTTTTCCTTTAAGTTGTTTATGTCATGATAGTTTGTTTTGGTCTCTGTTTTATGCTCATTGCTTTACTCAGATGTCTGATGAACCTTGGTTGACTGTTAATATTCATTATTGAAACACTGAAAGACTAATTGCAATCTGATTAATTGGGTGTGTTGGCAATGTATAGAACATATTGGTATCTTTGGGTCTTTCTTCCTGGGATGGCCACATTGCACACAAAAGTTTATTCCGATTTTCTCCCTGGAGGATATAGTCCTAGCTGCTAGCATTCTGGAGCCAGTAGGGTAAGAGGGTTGAGAATCTATTTTCAGTATTACCTTTGACTTCTATATAGTATACTCATCCTCTGTTGTGCCTGGTGCTGCCTAGTCCATGGTTCATGGACTCCTCTTTCATCCTCTTGCTTAGGTAAGGGATGGCTATCAGGCTTCATGGAGTTCTAAATGCTTCTTTACATACACACACACACACACACACACGCACGCACGCACGCACGCATATGTATACATATATATATATATAACTTATTGTCAAATTGGTTTCCATATAACACCCCGTGCTCATCCCAGCAGGTGCCCTCCTCAATGCCCATCACCCACTTTCCCCTCTCCCCCACCCTCATCAACCCTCAGTTTGTTCTCAGTATTTAAGAGTCTCTTATGGTTTGCCTCTCTCCCTCTCTGTAATTTTTTTCTCCTTCCCCTCCCCCATGGGCTTCTGTTAAGTTTCTCAGGATCCACATATGAGTGAAAACATATGGTATCTGTCTTTCTCTTTCTGACTTATTTCACTTAGCATAATACCCTCCAGTTCCATCCACGTTGCTACAAATGGCCAGATTTCATTCTTTCTCATTGCCAAGTAGTATTCCATTGTATATATAAACCACATCTTCTTTATCCATTCATCTAACTGCTTCTTAAACTGACTTTCAACTGGTGCTCTTGATTTTAACCCACCTTCCCCACCACTTCCACAGGTACTTGATGGAACTCCAGAAACTCTGGAGCCTTTGAGAGTTCTGTAAATACAGATGTTTCTCATTCTTCCTCATAGCCAGTTTCAGATTGCTTTCTGTATTCCTCTGTTTTCCATATTTCAAAACTGTGTTACTCTTGTCTCTTAGTATATTTTCTTTATTCTTAAGTGTTTATTCCTTTAAAAGTTATTTTATTAATGTTTTTATGGGTTTTTATGGGTTTTATTAATGTTTAATATGTTTATGGGTTTTTATGGGAGGAATCAAAAAATGTGGTCAATTTGCTGCTTTACCTGGAAAGCCCTCTATTAAGTCCTCATATTGTAATCACTGATAATTTTATCTGTTTTGTTCACTCCTCTATCTCCAGTGGCTAGAATATTGCTCAGCCCATAGAAGATACTTAGTAACTTTGGTGGATGTGTGTGTAGTGAGTGAATGTGTGAATAAGACCTCCCAGGAAGAAATTAAATATTCCATAGAATGGGACAGCCTATTAGGATTGTAAATTCCTTCAATAATATTTGGAAGTTCTAAAATCTAACAAAGACAAAAACCATTATATTACTATAATAACCTTATATTATTTACTGATTGTAAACAGTTAATGGATTAGATTTAAAGATGTTAGCTGTATGATGTACTCATCTACATGCACATTTGTATGTGAATGTGCCAGAATCCATAGAAATTCTTTGTTCTGAATGAGGAAAAGATTAGATTGATTGGTAATCTCTGTGCTAAAACCATTTTTTGCTGGGTTAGCTCTTTTTGTAAATTTTAGCTTCAGTGTTGAAAGTTTTAAAATTTACTTATTTAAGCAATGTGGGGAGTATTGTAGATGTCTCCGTTAACTAAAGCAAATTATACCGTATTTAACTTTTTACAGTGATACATTTGATATTGCCTGGAATGGCAGAACTGGGATTCGCCAGAGCAGACTGTCAAGTAGCACCTCCTTGCTTGATAAAGATGGGATATTTGCTAATTCAGCTAGCAGCAAACTCTTGGAAAGAGCGCATGGAATTCTCACGTTAGTATTGATCAGAAATGTGGATTGGTTTTTATGACTGGTTTAAAATTTCTGGCTAAAAAAAGAAGAGGGGTGATGGTGAATCATTATTTTCATGAGGAGAATTTTGAGTGAAACAAGTGAATCAAAAATAGTATTGAGAGCTGTGAATCTCCTGCATTAAGAAGCTTGGTGGTTTGTTTGTTTTCATCTCCCCAGGAGAATCATGGTTGGATGTACTTACGGAGATAATTCTTCATTAGTCTTTGACAGACCCTACATACAAATAGAGTAAAACTGTTCACACTTTTTATGATTCTCAGTCTTGAATTGCACTTGTCCTTTAATTTTGACAGTCCTAACAAATTGGGCAGTAAAATCCCCTATGAAATGGGGACTGAGACTATATATAGTGATATATAACCTTTATCCAGCCTGCCATTCTTCATTACCTAATTATAGGACCGCTTTGAGGGTATAGGTTTAACTATGCAAGGTGGACCAGTAAAAAGTTCTTAGCTACCTGTATCCATGTATTTCAGGCATTATTTCAAAACATATTTTTTGACCGCTAGCTGGTATGACTGAATTGGATTCCTTAATCCCTAAGTCATCACTTAACACTGCTAATAGGCTCAATTTATTTAAGTTTTGCGATGCTTCAGAATTATAAATTAACTCATTTAATCCTCACAACAACCAAGAGGTTGGTGGTATTATGATCTTCATTTTACATTATTACATTCTACATTATCTTACATTATCACATTAGTGAAACCAAGACTTAGAGAAGTTAAAACTCCTACACTAGTAAGTGCTAGAGTTTTAGATTCAAGCTTTGGTCTTTCTGACTCCCCAGCTTATGCTCATGAGCTCTGGGCATTATTCCTTTTATTTCTTTAGCCGTTAAAAAAAGTCTTGATGTGAATATAATATTGGGTTATAAAGAAGAAAAAGAGAAGAAGAGAATTTTTAATTCAAAAGGGAAAGATAAGAATTTTTTGATACATACATTTAAAAAATCTATGAAATTAGACATCTCTTTAAAGTCTTAAAATGACAGAAACAAAGTTTCTGTAGGTATAGGAAAGCAGAATTCTATTAACGTCCAAAAGGAAACAATTTTAGTTTTGAATGTACAACATTATGTTACTGATTATCAGGCTTGAATCTGTTTATACCTATATTGTAGAGCAGGTATTTCTTGTTCCTTTTCCCTGCTTATTTTTCATTCCTAAAGGTGCCTGCTTAGTTGAACTAGACAGTGTTTTCATATAGAGGACCAGTATCTTGGAAATGGGTATATAATCTATTGTTTTACCAGAGACCTGGAAAGGATTCATCTGTACTGTCGTTATTTCTAATATATGATCTGTCTTATAGGAGAAGCAAAAACTTCAAACCCAAGCCTGGACTTCCAAAGGTGAGTATTATGAAAAAGAATTTTTCTGTTTGTGCCCTATTCTGTAATATTTTTTTTTTATTCATGCAAACAATCTTTATAAACAATCCCAGATAAGCAGTACCTTATTTGTACCCAAAGTAGGGATTAATTTTGTATATTCAGTTAAATCTGTTTTAGAAATAACACTGGATGTTAGGAAATGGCCAGGCTTAATGGTTCAGGTAAATATTTGTGATATATCTCATATTTCAGTGTTTGAAAGGCTTTTGAATTACAAATGTTTTTTGTTGAGTAATTGCATCTTTACATTAGATCTTTTCATTTATCCTTAAGCCAGGCTAAGGTCAAATTTTGAATTTTACCTGATTTTAAATAGCTTCTAATTAGGGGCACCTGGGTGGCTCAGTCGGTTGAGCGTCCGACTTCAGCTCAGGTCATGATCTTGCGGTCTGTGAGTTCAAGCCCCACATCGGGCTCTGTGCTGACAGCTCGGAGCCTGGAGCCTGTTTCAGATTCTGTGTCTCCCTTTCTCTCTGACCCTCCCCCGTTCATGCTGTGTCTGTCTCTGTCTCAAAAATAAACATTAAAAAAAAAAATTAAAAAAAATAGTTTCTAATTAGTGTTTGTCTAGCTTATCATCATTAACATTAGTTAGCCAAGTTTTTCTATAAAGGCCCAGATAGGCTGCAGGTCTATGTTGTAACTACTTAGCTATGCTACGGTAGCACAAATGCAGCTATAGACAATATGGAACTGAATAAGTGTTACTATATTTCAATAAAACTTTATTTTTAGACACTGAAATTTGAATTTCATATAATTTTACACATGCCCTTAAGTATTATTTTAATGTTCTTTTAACCATATAAAATCAGTGAACAGGATTTGGCCCATGGCTGTAATTTGCCCACCCTGATCTACAAAGTTTATGCTGAGATGGCATTCCAAAAGTATTTACTTAATTTACTAAAGAAAGAAAAATCTTACTCTTTCTTCCTCTTGTACCCCCCTAAAGAAGTTCTGTCACTTGTAACCTTTTTGGTGAATTTCAAAATTTTAAAAGAACTGAGAAAGAGCTATTTATTCTCAGATTTTCTAGTTCAAAAAACAAAAAACAAAAAAATGAAGTTATTATTTCCTTCTACTTAAGCCTCTTTGGCTTCTAGAGAAAAGGTAATGCAATGCTTCTGTGGTTTCTGGTAGTGGTAAATAGTTTGAAAGCACAAAGAAAATTTATGTTAAATGGTTTGTACTTTGTTCTTATCATGAAAAGATTTTATGTAGAGAAAAAGGCTACCACTTTCATTATCAAACATCTTTATCTGTTCATTTGTGTTTCCTTTTTTCCTTTATTGTCTCTTTAGCCATTTAGTATTTTGTTTTTGTTTCAAGTTTTTATTTAAATGCTAGTTCATTGACATATAGTGTAATAGTTGTTTCAGGAAAAGAATTTAGTGATCCATCACTTACATAGAACACCCAGTGCTCATCATAACAAGTGCCCTCCTTAATACCCATCACCCATTTAGCCCATCCCCTGCTTCCCTCCACTCCAGCAACCCTGTTTGTTTTCTATAGTTAATCTTATGGTTTGCCTCCCTCTCTTTTTTTCCCTTCCTTCCCCAATGTTCATCTGTTTTGTTTCTTAAATTACATGTATGAGTGCAATCATATGGTATTTGTCTTTCTCTGACTGAATGACTTCACTTGGCATAATACACTCTACTGTAGCTCCATCCATGTCATTGCAGATGGCAAGATCTCATTCTTTTTGATGGCTGAGTAATATTCCAGTGTCTGTGTACACATACACATATATACAAGATTTATATATATACATACATATATATATATGTACAGTGTGTATATAAATATGTAAGTATATATGTTATATATAAATGTATATATATACAATGTGTGTGTATGTGTATATGTATGTACTTTAGTATTTTGAATGCCAGCACTGAGTCTAGCTATTTGTACCATTCTTTTTACTCTCCTCAAATGGATAACCTCTCTTTAAACTTCATATGGTTTAAAAATATTCATGTTGGCTACACCTGAAATAAAAAATTTCTTTCAATTATCAGTGACGGGAATCCCATCTATTTCTCTATTTTTATTTATTTATTTTTATTGACGTATATACAGTGTTATATTAGTTTCAGGTGTACAACATATTGATTAATTGATTCTATACATTACTCAGTGCTCACAACCTGTCACCAACAATGTTATTACAGAATTACTGACTATATTCTTTATGCTGTACTTTTCATCTGTGTGACTTTTATTTTATCACTGGAAGTTTGTATTTCTTAATCCCCTTTATCTATTTTACCCCTCCTCTCCAGCAACTATCACTTTCTTTTTTTTTTTTTCTTTTTCTGTATTTGAGTCTGTTTTTCATTCATTTGTTTTGTTTTCTGGATTCCACCTATACATGAAATCATGTGGTATTTGTGTTTCTCTATCTTACTTCACTTGACATAATACCCTCTAGGTCTATCTGTGTTGTCACAAATGGCAAGATCTCATTCTTTTCTATGGCTAAGTAGTAGTCCCATTGTGTGTATATGTGTGTGTTTGTATACACACACCCCACATCTGTATTCATTCATCTGTTGATAGACACTTGGATTGCTTGCATATTTTGGCTGTTGTAAATAATGTTGCAGTAAACACAGGGATGCAAACATCTTTTGAAATTAGTGTTTTCATTTTCTTTGTGAAAATACCCAGTGGTGGAATTATTGGATCATATGGTATATCTGTTTTTTAATTTTTTGAGGAGCCTCCATACTATTTTTCTTAGTGGCTGTACCAATTTAGATTCCCACCAACAGTGTATAAAGGTTCCTTTTTCTCCACCACCTTGCTAAATATTCACTTGTTATTTCTTGTCTTTCTAATGCTAGCCATTCTTATAGGTGTAAATCAAAACCTCACTGTGGTTTTGATTTGTATTTCCCTGATAACGAGTGATGTTGAGCCATCTTTTAATGTGTCTGTTGACCGTCTGTATGTCTTCTTTGGAAAAATGTCTCTTTGGTTTTCTGCCCATGTTTTAATTGGATCACTTATTTTTTGACATTGAGTTGTAGAAGTTCTTTTTACTAACCCCTTATTGGATATATCATTTGCAGATATCTTCTCCCATTCAGTTTGTTGCCTTTTCATTCTGTATATGACTTCCTTTGCTGTGCAAAAGCTTTTTATTTTGATCTCCCAGTAGCTTATTTTTGCTTTTGTTTCCCTTTCTTGAAGAAACCTATCTAGAAAAATGTTACTATGGGTGATATCAGAGAAATTACTGCTTGTGCTGTCTTCAAGGATTTTTATGGATTCAGGTCTTACATTTAGGTCTTTAATCCAATTTGAGTTTATTTTTGAGTATGGTGTGAGAACGTGGTCCAGTTTCATTCTTCTGCATGTAGCTGTCCAGTTTTCCCAATACCATTTATTGAAGAGATGGTCTTTTCCCCATTGTATATTCTTGTTTTCTTTGTCACAGATTGACCATGTAGTCGTGGGTTATTTCTGGGCTTTCTATTCTGTTCCATTGACTTATGTGTCTATTTTTGTGCCATATTCTTTTGGTAGTACAGCTTGGTAGTATATCTTGAAATCTGGGATTGCAATATCTCCATTTTTGTTCTTCATTTTTCAAGATTTCTTTGGCTACTCAGGATCTTTTGTGGCTCCATACAAATTTTACGGTTATTTGTTCTAGTTCTTTGAAAAATGCAGTTGGTATTTTGATAGGGATTGCATTGAATCTGTAGATTGCTTTGGATAGAATGGGCATTTTAACAGTATTAGTTCTTCCAATCCATGAGCATGGAATATCTTTCCATTTGTGCCACCTTTAGTTGCTTTCATCAGTGTTTTTTAGGTTTCAGAGTATAGGTCTTTCATCTTCTTGGTTAAGTTTATTCCTAGTTATTTTATTCTATTTGGTGCAATTGCAAATGGAATTGTTTATTTATTTTCTCTCTCTGCTACTCATTATTAGTGTATAGAAAGAACTGATTTCTGCATATTAATTTTGTATTCTATAACTACTGAATTCATTTATTATTTCTAATAGTTTTCTGTTTGGAGTCTTTAGGGTTTTCTTTTTTTTTTTTTTTTTAATTTTTTTTCAACGTTTTTATTTATTTTTGGGACAGAGAGAGACATAGCATGAACGGGGGAGGGGCAGAGAGAGAGGGAGACACAGAATCAGAAACAGGCTCCAGGCTCTGAGCCATCAGCCCAGAGCCTGACGCGGGGCTCGAACTCACGGAGTGCGAGATCGTGACCTGGCTGAAGTCGGACGCTTAACCGACTGCGCCACCCAGGCGCCCCTCTTTAGGGTTTTCTATATGTAGTATTATATCATCTGCAAATAGTGTCAGTTTAACTTCTGCTTTAACAATATGGATGCTTCTTATTTTTTTTTTCTTGTCTGATTGCTGGGGCTAGGACTTCTAGTACTATGTTGAATAAAAGTGATAGGAGTGGACAGGGTTGCAAATATTTTTCTGTGTCAGTAAATACAGGTTACAGTATATTTATGAACTGTATAGAATTTAGTTGTGTGACTAAAGCATACTTTATGAAAATAATTCCTTATAATTGCATATCTCTGTTGTTTTTCACTGTTTTCTGAAGCATTGTCAAAAATAACTTTCAGATCTTGTTTGATAATCCCCTTAAATATCTAGGTGTGAAATTGTTTATCAGGAAGGCTATACTGATTTGCATTCTTAAGAACAGTGCATAAATATGTCTTTCTTCACAACCTCATGAATATTGGGTTTTGTCAGTGTTTATTATGTTTGCCAATCTTATATGCAGAAAATCTCTTTAAAAGAAATGTGCTTTTTTTTTTATTATAAATTGATTGATTTATAGGTTGATCGATTGTCATCATGTTGTATGTCATTTATACTTTATTTGAGAATTGCCTGTTTCATGTCTTCTGTTCATTTTAATTTCAGGATGAATTTTTAAAGGAATTTTTACATTTCTTATGTACAGATAATAAGTCTGTCATTGCTAGAAAAATTTTAGTTGTATCTGTTAAAATATGTATTGTACTTGTTGCCACTTGAAGATTTATATTTTTAGGTGTTTATATTGTCAAAATTAATATTTTTAAGACTTTTAAATTTGTTGTTTTTAACTCAGTTCTGTGCTTCTCATACAATAAAATTTTTAGAGCTTTTTGAATAACATTATATAGTTGTACATATGTATATATATATTCTTTCCATGGGCAAGCTCACTTCCATAAATATGGTATGGTTTAAAAAGTTGGGGCGCCTGGGTGGCTCAGTCAGTTGAGCATCCGACTTCAGCTCAGGTCATGATCTCATGGTTCATAGCTTTGGGCCCTGCGTTGGGCTCTGTGCTGATTTGGAGCCTGCTTCAGATTCTGTGTCTCCCGCTCTCTCTGCTCCTCCCTTGCTCGCACTCTGCCTCTCTCTCTCAAAAATAAATAATAAATATTAGAAAAAATTACTTTTAATTGTAATTGGCTGCAAAAGCTCTCAAATACTTTATTAACACCCCATTTTGTATTATTTGTATTTGCTTTATGTGTAACTCCTATCTTATTATTAAGATTGATAATTAATTTGCCAGGATCATGGTTAATAGGGTTTATGTTTTATTTTGTTTCTGTGTGTGTTTCTGGCATACCCTCTGTAGCCCTGGGATTAAATTTATTGTCTCTGTGAGTCAGGATTCAGTTACAGTTAGCAATAATAAGTGTAGATATTTTTAAGTAGAAAAAGACTTAATTCAAATAGGCACTTACAAAATCATTAGAAGTTTTAGAATTTCAGAGTATTAAAATAGCAGTGCAGAACTGACCCCAGCTGTAATCAGCTAAGAAAGCAGGAAGCTGCCATTCCAGCTGCTGCTTCCAGGTGCATACTACCTGTGGTGTGATCTAGGAATCAGGAGGAAGCTGCCACAACTATTGGCTCCAGGGTTAAGGTGCATTTACTAGAGTTGCAGTAACAACACAAATTCCCTGTGCTCTGCCTCTCAACTCACAAAGGTGGTGCCTGGACATTAGGATCCATTTAGAAAGCTAAAGTACTTGGGTATATATGGTTGTCAGAAGAAACAGAAGCTAGTAGCCAAAGTCTGCCTCAGTTATACCTTCCCAATTTCATGCGTTAGAATTAAAAATTTTTTTTTTTCAACGTTTATTTATTTTTGGGACAGAGAGAGACAGAGCATGAATGGGGGAGGGGCAGAGAGAGAGGGAGACACAGAATCGGAAACAGGCTCCAGGCTCTGAGCCATCAGCCCAGAGCCCGACGCGGGGCTCGAACTCACGGACCGCGAGATTGTGACCTGGCTGAAGTCGGACGCTTAACCGACTGCGCCACCCAGGCGCCCCTCATGCGTTAGAATTTAAATGATAAACTTAAATCCTATCTGGAACCCAGATGCAAGAGAGTTTGAGAAATGCAGTTTTCTTTTTAGCTGGAAAGCTTCTGCGAGAAAGCAGGAGGGTGAGATGGATATTGAATATCAATTTCTAATATTCACCACAGTCATTATACATAGGTGATAATGAAAACTGGCTTAGAATTTTGGTTTCCCTGTTCTTTAATTAATTTATGTGAAGAATATGATTTTTCTTGCTTGTTTTCAGCACTTGCTAGAGGTAAATTCTTTAAAGCACCTGACAAGACTGACACTACAGGATCGCATTACCAAGTCTCTTCTTCATTTGCACAAGAAGAAAAAGCCTCCCAGCATCAGTGCCCAGTTTCAGGTTATTTCTTTTGTTATCTTTTTATAAAAAAAAGTTTTTAAAATCAGGAATCTGTTTCACTCAGATCAGCATTGAAAGGTCAAAATGATCTGCAAGGTACCAGAATGGAATATGATTCATATGACTTAAAAGCCATTTTATGGTGGTCATTTTGGAGAAAAGTTACAGTGGTGGAAAAAGTCAGCTGCCTTTCTTTTTCATTGTTGTATCTGTGGATAGTGGATATCCCAAAGAGTAATTCATTGCTTTCAATGTGAGGAGACAGGCAGCAGGAAATTGCTATTATTAACAAAATCTTCCTTTTACCCTATGGCCCAGATATAGTCACTGTTAACATAAGGTGTATGTTTTTTTTCCTATATGTATTTTTAAACTTCATGCTTCTGCTATCGATATTTAACTAAATGAGATTGTAGGTTTTTCTGGTTTTATTTTAACTTTGTGTGCATAGATCCATTTCTTTTTGTTGTGACTGGGCATTTGTGAATAAATATCGCAATAAATTAAATAACAGTTATATATAATTGTCAAGCTGACTTTTATTCTTTGAACATATATCTGTGTCTTAAGTTTTTTACAGTACCTTCACATTGGTTTTATAATCAAAGGAAAATAAGTCTAAAATGGGCTATTTTTTTCAAAGATGGTTTGTTTATAGCAGCAGGAATCAGATCGGTGGTTTTCTGGGACTGTAAGCAGGAAGAGTTATTAATTGCATATGGGCAGGAGGGAACTTTCTAGGGTAATGGAAGATTTCTATATCTCATCTAATGTGATGTTTGCACAATTATGTAAACTTACTGAAAATCATTGATCTGTACACTTATAATGGGTACATTTTATAGTATTTAATTTGTATTTCAATAAAGTTAAAAACAAAACACTCTTAAGAGAATGAAAGTGCAAGGTACAGGGTGTGAAAATATACTAGCAATATATCTGAAAAGCACCTTATATATATAGAATAAACGAAGAACCACAAATCAATTTTTAAAAAGACTGACACCCTAATACAAATGGTACAAAGCCTTGTGCAGTCAAAACTGTCTGAAATCAAAAGATGTAATCCAGAAGGCCAGTGAGCCTATTAAATACTGGCCCAACATTATTATTCATCAGAGAAATGCAAATTAACTACACACTTGCCAGCATGGCTGAAATAAAAAAGACTGATTATACAAAGTGTTAGTGGGGATGTGGAGCAACCAGAAGAACTTTTATACACTTCTATTGAAATATAAACTGATGCAGGTATTTGGAAATAGCTAAAAGATATGTTGAAGAATGTCCACAGCAACTTTATTTATAACAGCCCAAACTGAAACAAACAAATATCTACCTTAAATGGATTATTTAATTGTGGTATAGTCATATAATGAATCATTACTATATAGCACTGAAAATGTGCATAATATATGCAACAAATACAAGCTAGTACCTAGTATATCTTTTTTTTTTATATGAACTCATATAGCAGACAAAACTAAGTTGCCATCTTAGAGATTAGGGTAATGGTTACCCTTGGTTCAGGTGTGGAGGTAGGTAATTTATGTACAGTGACCTTGCTAAATTCAATGGGATGGGATAGAAGGGCTTCTGAATTTCTGGTAATATTTTGTTTAATGATTTGGGCTTTGGTTGTAAGAATGTGTTCCCTTTGTGAAAATTCATCAGACTGTATGTATACTTATGATTTAAGCATTTTATGTATCTTGTACTACAATAGCATATACAAGAAAAAAGAACACTTAAAAGTAAAAAAGTTGTATGTTGCTTATATATGATGGTAATAATAGGAGTCTATATGGTTGTAAGGCTTTTAAGTTTTACTTGAAGTCATAAAATATTAACCCTAAGTAGACTATGACAAGTTAGGTTTGCATATTGTAATCCTTAGAGTAGCCACTGAAAAATACTACAAAGAAATATAACAGAGAAGCCAATAGATGGAATACTAAAAAACAAAATATGTTATCTGAGCATAAGATGGAATGAAACTAGAAATCAATAAAGGAAAGATAACAACCCCCAGGTACTTGGAAGATAAAAAGCAGACATCTAAATAATACATGAGTCAAAGAAGGAGGAAGATTTTAAAAATATTTTAAATGAAGTGAAAATATCAAAGTTTGTGCAGTGCAGCTAAAGCAGTGCTCCAGGGTTCATTGATAACATTAAATGCTTTTAATGAAATGAGAAAGGTCTCAAGTCAATAATGTAAACTACTACTTTAGGAACCTAGCCAAAGAAAAATATATTAAACCCAAAGCAAGCAGATGAATGAAATGATAAAGATAAAAGAAGTCAATGAAATTGAAAACAGAAAAATAATAGAAAAAAATCAACGAAACCAAAAAGCTGGTTCTTTGAAAACATAAAAAAATTATAAACTTCTAGATAGACTAGTCAGGAAAAAAAAAGAGGTAAACTACAAATTATCATATTAAGAATGAAAGAGGGGATATCACTGACATGAACACTGAAAGTGGGAGAATATTAGCTAGTTGATACCCTACTGGATGATTTTCCAAGTTGTTCTAGGAATGCATGAGTTTGAATAAATTGCTTCATGAAATGTGAAGAAAAGTCTAGAATTAGGAGGTTATTCTGTAATATATATGCAGTATTTACTATTGCCAAGTTATTAGCTTTAAGATTAAACTACCATCCTTAAATTACTAAATTACCCTTAATCAGTATGGAAATAAATTTGCTTTTCAGAAACAAAGCTATTCCTGTGTATACCAATCGTTTCTGCATAGTTTGCCAACATTATTTTTTGTACCTATAAATTATTTCCTGCCAGTTTGGAATGGGAGAAATTGCTAATTACATTGCTTTGTATTGCAGGCCTCATTAAGCAAACTGATGGAGACACTTGGTCAAGCAGAACCATATTTTGTGAAATGCATTCGCTCTAATGCTGAAAAGGTAAAAATGTCCTGTAAATGAGAGCTTCTAGCTCAGCTTACTTCAAATCAGGCTTTACATTTTTTTTTTTTTTTAAGGAGAGCAAGTGGTAGGGAAGAGCTATCTATAATCTTTTCAAGGAAAACCAGGTTCTGTATTTTCTGTGGATATCCTTTTATTTTCTGTATTTACTTGCCTATTCCGTGTTTTACATGCACTTGATTCAGTGTTTCCTAGAATCTGAGAAGCAAATATGTTTTGAAATTCCATCATAAAAAAGAGTTTTATGCAACTTTTGTTACCCTGAGATTAATCTTTCTTGTTTGTATATAACCTGTCATTCTTAAAGAATTTGTTTAGAGGTTTTTGCCTCTGTAAAATAAGGAACGTACTGTGGACATTCTTGATTCCTTCTGCTTTCGATAATAGGTCTCCTAATTACAGCTTTGCAGAATATACCTAATAAATACAAACATTTGTCATATTCCTTTATGTTCATCATAGGAAAATATAGTTCCTAGGCTGAACAGCTAAAAATGTGTAGTTCTATAGTACTATAAATGTATAGTATGAATTGTGTCCAGCTTTCTTAATTTTTAGGAAGCAGTCTTCAACTGCTGTTTACAAGCTTCGTGAACTTAACGATTTCTGTGACTTTTAAAAGTTTTCATCTTTGTAAGAATATACTATAATTATAGGACCAGACTCATAGTGTTTTGGAACTGGTATACCTGAGTCACTACCTGCAAAGTACTTAAAATGTTACTGGCCCATACTAATTGTTCAGTAAATGTTAGCTGTTCTTTTATAGTAACAAGAAAGGACACCTTTTTATTTACAGTTAAATAGAACCTTTGAGTCCTTATTATTAATGAAGACCTTGTTATACAGAGAGTTCAATTAATGAAGTATTTCAGGGCACAGAATAAGTACTAAATAAACATTGACTATTATTAACATAAGTTGCATATTTGATTTTTTTTTCTTTGATAGCTGGTATGCCCCATTTCCCTGCAGGAAAATGTTTGGGATTGCCTTTGCGGATCATTAAAAATAGTATTTAGAGAATAGGGAGAAATATCAGAATATCCAAATATATCTTTTGAATATCAGAAAACATGCCTACTGAGATACCTACAAGTGACAGGGTGTTGTAACTGGTGATGAGTGACTGCCTCCCATTAGCTTCTTCCTTATCAATGCTTGTGCATTGAGGAGGTCAGTTCTCAGGGACTGTAGGAATTTTTTTTTTTCATTGTATCCTACTGGTATTACTAGCAAAAAGTGTTTAGAGAAAAAACTGCTCTTAACCTTGTACTAGTCATTAAATGAAGAATCTGTCAGCTCTCCATTAACCAAGGCAACTGGTAGAGTGGAGTAGGTGGTTTCTGATTGAAATTATAGAGAGAAATCTTAATTAAAAACAAAAATACAGACACTCTTGACTACATATATGTAGATTAATCTTGTTACAGATTTTTATAGGGACTAGACTATGTCTGCTCCTCCTGTGGGTAACTGCATTCCTTTTTAGCTTTGAAGGTCCTCTCCCTCTACAACTAGAGAGAAGCTGGAAGCTTGGTTTCTCCTTTTTCCCTAGGGTCAGGCATTTAGAACTTTTCTGAAGCTACCAGCTGAGGAGGTAGATTTTCCTGTCACCTCTGTTGTGTCTTAACCTGACAATCTCCAATTTTTAGATACTCAAAAGTTGACTATACTTATGAGGAAAACATTAATCTGGAGATCTGTTCTTCCGGGTTAATCTGTTTTTTTTCCATTTGCTTTGATTTAGCTGCCATTAAGGTTCAACGATGCTTTGGTACTTCGACAGCTTCGGTACACTGGGATGCTAGAGACAGTTCGAATTCGCCAATCTGGATACAGCTGCAAATATTCTTTCCAGGTTATGCTTTTATAGTGATATTTAAATTTATATACACATAATTAAGTGATTCCTGTGTCTTGGTTTTCATTTGGGGCTCACTTGTTTATTTCTCTTATTTCTTCCTTTCCATTCCATCTTTTGTATACAGAATTGAAGAGGGATAGAAAGTACTCACTTCCATTGAATGGCAGCAATCTTATTTATGTGTTGTAATCGAATCCAGTTCCTGGCTATTCTCATTTTATCTGAATGTTTACTAATACTAAGTTTACTTGTAACATAGTAGTTCCTCCTGCTGATTACTCCAGTAATGGAAATAGTTCAATCAGAGCTACCTGGTTCAAGAGAAGATTCTATTTAGGTTTATGTAAAGTTTTCTCAGCAAGATTTTCTTTTATAGTAAGCTGCCAGCAAGGTTCACAGTTATTCTCATCAGCTACTGCTGCTATGGGTATAGAAATTATGTTGAAGCTTTTCAGCAGCTGAACAGATTCTTTGCTGTTTCTGGGCGGGAACGCTTTGTTCTCAGTTATACCCTGTAATAGCTGACACCTTTGCATGTTTTTTTGCTAAAAATTTCAATTCTTATTAAATAACTTTTTCTTTGGTCTTTAACACAACTTTCTCAAAAGGGATAGTTTCTGCTTTTTTCTTCTTCCATTCCCTTTTGATAACAAAATATGTAGAACTCACTATCTTCTCTCCACCCCACCCCCATTTTACAAATTAACTGTTTTGTCGTTTTTTTAATTAAATACTTTCTTGGTTTCAGTCTGTTTAGAAGATGAGAAAAGGATCAATAAAAGGACAGCTAGCTAATTTAGACCCATGTTTACATTTTACACATAGTTTAGACATGTTTATAATTTTCTTGTGATTTTACAACATTTTTCTTTTCATTTTTCAGGATTTTGTGAGCCACTTCCATGTACTTCTTCCCCGAAATATTATTCCATCCAAATTTAACATTCAGGATTTCTTCAGGAAAATAAATCTTAATTCAGATAACTATCAAGTTGGAAAATCCATGGTAAATATAATATATACACTCCTTGTCAAATTTGAGTGAATTTTTATATTTAGATAATAATGGCGATCTTTGCCCCAGAGAACATTTCTGAAAAAGATACTGTACCAGTTATCATAAGGAAATTGATTAGGCCAAGATTTTTACTTAATATAGTCAGTATTAACCAAAGAGCTTCTGGCCAGTGCTCTAGGTCTGCTTAAGGTTTTTATCTGCCTAAAAACAATGACTCCCTAGGTATTCTACTGTAATCTTCAACTCAACTTGCCCAAAGTGAGCTTATCCAAATTACCCTACTGTCTTTAATTTTCATCTATTCTTTTCTCTCTCATCCTTCTAGGTTCTTAGGCTAAAAACTGTAATGCTATTTGGCCTGACCCTTCACCTTAATCCTTTTAGAAAGTTCTGTGTCTTCTCACAAATGATTCTCACGTCATGCCCCTTTTCTTCATTCCTACTGCTGGCATTTTAGTCTGTTCCTTTGCTCTCAGTTATAATTCTCTTACAGTTAATTCCTCATCCGATTTCAGTCTATTTGTCATTCCATTTAAGTCACTCTACCCATAGTATCAAAACCATCATCTTAATATACTTTTCTTTTATGTTGACTTTCTGCTCAATAATAATCACCTGATAACCTCCCGTTAAATTCAAACATCTTTCTCTTCTTCAAGAACCTCCATATTGTGACTTCATATCATTTAATATTTTCTTTATGAAGATTATTCGGTTGTCTCCTGTACATGCTGCCATGTACGTGTACATTTGTTATTATTTCCTGCTCCTTGTTTTGCTTAGGTAGAGCCCTCTGTCTTTTGCCTTACAGTTTACTGTTTTCCTATTTGTGTATCTAATATCTCTTCTTTTTTATTTTTTATTTTATTTTATTTTTTTTTTAATTTTTTTTCAACGTTTATTTATTTTGGGGACAGAGAGAGACAGAGCATGAACGGGGGAGGGGCAGAGAGAGAGGGAGACACAGAATCGGAAACAGGCTCCAGGCTCCGAGCCATCAGCCCAGAGCCTGACGCAGGGCTCGAACTCACAGACCGCGAGATCGTGACTTGGCTGAAGTCGGACGCTTAACCGACTGCGCCACCCAGGCGCCCTTTATCTACCTGCTTTTAAGGGTGAAGTGCAAATTCTGTTTTCAGAGGGACTATGTTTAAGTTATATTTGTTTCCTCCTAAACCCCTAAAGATTTATTAATGGCATGAAACAGTAAATAAATTGATTAATAGCTTTGGGTAGCAAGAAGCCTTTGATGCATACTGGGTTTCAAAAAGACTGTTATTATTGGTTTATTCATATTATGATCATCCCCCCACCCTAACATCCTTGAACAATATGACCTTTTACCAGTGGTACAAGTGATTCATGATGGCAGCGAATCTCTAGAACTGGGAATTTTGTATTCGTGTTCACTGTTTCATTTCCCCTTCTGTGTTCTAATGTCTCTTTCTATATTCTAATGGCTATTTTTTTAATTTGAGAATGACTTCTTTGGATATATTGATAGAAATATTTATCAGTACTGCTTTTCATTTCTTCCACTGTATTCTTCTCTAAAGAAGCTTACCACAGAGGGGCGCCTGGGTGACAGTCGGTTAAGCGTCCGACTTCGGCTCAGGTCATGATCTCACGGTTCGTGAGTTCGAGCCCCACGTCGGGCTCTGTGCTGACAGCTCAGAGCCTGGAGCCTGTTTCAGATTCTGTGTCTCCCACTCTCTCTCTGAACCTCCCCTGTTCATGCTCTGTCTCTCTCTGTCTCAAAAGTAAATAAACGTTAAAAAAAAAAAAAAATTAAAAAAAAAAAAAGAAGCTTACCACAAAAAGATGATTCATGAAATAAATTTCTCATTTCTTCATAAGCTGTATTCCTCATCTTTCTTCTTTTTGGTAGGTGTTCCTAAAGGAGCAGGAACGACAGCACCTACAAGATCTGCTTCACCAAGAGGTGCTGCGCAGAATCATATTGTTGCAGCGATGGTTCAGGGTCCTGCTGTGTAGGCAGCATTTCCTCCACCTGAGACAGGCATGCATCATTATCCAGGTGGGAAGTAAAGGATTTCTTGCATGAGATTTGCTAGTTTATTTGGCTTTTATTTTAGTAACTAGAATTTTACTGTGAAACATTTGAATAAGAATATAAACTTCTTCATTGATGACAATGGGTCCTATTTATTTTTGAAATGTTCATAGCATCTAAAAGATTACCTGGCATATACTAATAGACCATTGATAAACATCGATGGAGTTGAAGTTAAATTAAATTGAATTTATAGCTGTAATGTCTTGTACACTATGGTTAGGGGCAAAGGAATTATGTGCCTTAATTTTTGTTGCCTTAGTTATTTTTATTTGATTGTTTCCTGAGTGAGTTTGAGAGTTATATATACATTGCTCTTGCTCTGTACTCCTCTTGGATGATAGGTATCTTATTTCATATTTTATCTGTTTTATTTTTTCCTTCACTGATTTATATGATGACCGTTCTGTTCTCCTCCATAGGCCCTTTTCTTTTAATACAAGAAAATTTTTAGAATATTTATCTTTGAAACATGTGCATGTTGACCTTAAACCCATTAATATTGGCAAAACTAAGCCCGAGAAGATAATGTAATTTGTTAAAGCATCAAAAACTTTTAAATTATTTTAAGTTCTATAATTAACTTCATTGAGGTTATATTCTCTAAGAATTGTTTTAGCCAAGCATATCTGGAAAAGAAAGCTTTTTTTTTTTCACTTTAATCAGGTGCAATTTAGCTATTTAGCCATTTAATCTCTAATTACAACACAATAAATTTATTTTTTTTCTTTTTTCTGTGAAAATGTGGTATAAGATATGACAGCCATTTCTATTGTTTTGTCTTCCTCACAGCGATTCTGGAGGAATTATCTAAATCAGAAGCAAGCCAGAAATGTAGCTGTGCAGAAGGATGCTTTAGTTTTGGCTAGTGCAGCCACGCTTCTCCAGTCTTCCTGGCGTGCTCATGTGGAGAGGCAGCGGTATTTGGAGCTCCGGACTGCAGCCATCATCATCCAGCAGAGATGGAAGGAATGCTATAGGCAGAGGCACATGGCTGCTGTCTGTATTCAGGCAAGATGGAAAGGCTACAGGGAAAGTAAGAGGTATCAAGAAAAAAGGAGCAAAATTATCCTTTTGCAATCAATATGTAGAGGATTCAGAGCAAGACAAAGGTAATCTGTATTGTTTTGATACTTACTCCTTTTCTCTTCAGCTATTTTGTTTATATCTTTGCTCTTAACACTTGCCTAACTTGTATTAGAATTGGTTATGCACAATTTCGTCTTCTCCACTAGGCTGTGATGTTCCTAGCAGTTTTAACCCATGTTGTATGGTCTCTAAAAGAAGCTAAACAGATACTTATTGAATTAAATTGGATTGAAAACCTGCATGGTCTACAGTTACAACCACTAAGAATTGATTTTACATTAGGTTGAGTCTTTAAAATTTGGCAATATTCAGTTGTTTTTATCTTCAGAAACTTTAATTTCATTATTAACGTTTACCTTAAAATAAAGTTATTTTTAAAATGAGAGCTTCACTTCTGAGTTAATTTATGTTTTGACTAGGATGACCTATTAGGATTAACATACTTAATAAAGTATCTCACTCATAGAAATAGAATTATGAAATGTGCATCCAAGTTAGTTTAAGAAGAAAATTTTGAAACTTTCAAATTATTTCTTAAATTCTCAGTAAAGTGTATTCTCTCCAGTAGTAACTAAAAAAATCTTTCTAACCCATTTTTTTTTTCCTGTTGTTATATAGATTTAAAGTTTTAAAAGAACAAAGACTGAAAGAAACAAAACTAGAATTTGGATTGGCAGATCCTGAGCCATATGGAGCTCTGGAAATTCAGGGCTCAGACCCTTCAGAATGGGAGGATTGTTCCTTTGACAACAGAGTGAAAGCTATAGAGGAATGTAAATCTGTGATAGAGAGTAATCGAATTAGCCAGGAGAGTTCAATGGACTGCTTGAAAGAGTCCCCAAACAAGCAACAGGAGAGAGCCAGAAGCCAAAGTGGTGTGGACTTGCAGGAAGAAGTGATTGTAAGAGAGAGACCTAAGTCCTTAGATGATCTCCACCAGAAAAAAGTAGGTCGGGCCAAAAGAGAAAGTCGGAGAATGAGAGAACTAGAGCAAGCTATATTCAGTTTAGAATTGCTAAAAGTTCGTTCTCTTGGTGGCATGTCTCCTTCAGAGGAACGTAGATGGTCTACAGAACTGATGCCTGAAGGTCTTCAGTCTCTACAGGGTACACCTGACAGTGAAAGCTCTCAAGGAAGTTTGGAACATCTGAGCTGTGAGGAAAGCCAGAAGAGCAAACTTGAGTCCATAATATTAGATGAAGGAGACTTGCAGAGTCTGTCACCTAAAATATCTAGCAGTCCAAAATTTGATTCACAGGACAATGCCCTCAGTTCCTCAAGTGAGACTAACTATACCATGATTGAAAAGGGAACACCCTCTGACTCAGTGCATTTGAAGAATGGGACTGTGAAGGAAAAATTGGTTTGCAGTTCTGAATCTATTACCTGTAAGCCACAGCTGAGAGACCCCTTTATTTCAAATAGTCTGCCTACATTTTTTTATATTCCTCAACAAGATCCACTGAAAACAAGTTCCCAACTAGACACAGGTGTCCAGAGAAACAAGCTATTAGAAAGTGAAGAAGCACTTTCAGCTCTTACTTTGGATATCAACAGGGAAGCCAGAAAGTACCACTCCTCCGGAGAAAATCAAGTTGTCATGTCTTTGAATACAGATTCTTCTAATACTGTGCTGAAGAAGTTAGAAAAGCTAAACACTGAGAAGGAAGAAAGGCAAAAGCATTTGCAGCAGCAGAATGAAAAAGAGATGATGGAACAGATTCGTCAGCAAACAGATATTTTAGAGAAGGAGCGTAAAGCCTTCAAGACCATTGAAAAGCCACGAACTGGGGAGTTGTTCCTGGCACCATCTTTCCATCCATCAAAACAAAGAGTAGAGAGGCCGTCCTCTCTCCTCATTCTGAATACCCCAAATAAGGAAGAACCCAATGTACTAGGGCCTCTATTAGTAACTGTAAAAGATGCAGTTCTTCCAAAAGACAGCGCTTCTGCTCACCTGTCCGAGAAGGACCGACCTGTCACCTTATTCTTTGAAAGGAAAGGAGGCCCATACCAATCTGCTACTACCAAGGAATTATCCAAAACAGACAGAATGTGTACCCAAATGAATGTAGCCTGTAAACTTTCTAATAATCGTGTTTCCAAAAGAGAGCATCATAGGCCAGCTCAGTCTTACATCCACAAATCTGATGGCCCTTCCAGAGATGGAACTACTAGGGTCATTTTCTTCACACCAAAGGACAATATGAGTATTTCCCTGTAAGTGAAATGATATTTATTTTCTGTGTAAATGGGAAACTTTTTGGAGAATTTTGCTAAGTTGCTTTAATCTACCTCAACTATTTGTATGGGTGCTGCCGAAATGAGCCATTTTCTCTGTGTAAAAAAATTCCCTTAATGTTGATTCTAGCAGGGTTCCTGAAATTGGATATAATTATACCATAGGAATCTTTGACTAAGCATAGATGGAGTTTTTGGTTTCTCCTCATTAAGTGAGAAAGCGTTTGTGAAGGTCAATACAGTGCCTATAAACATAGTAGGCTAGGCATTTGGCAAATCCTGGTTGTCTTAGATTTTTCTTGTGAGGCAAGTCCAGGTTTTTATTGTCACACTTTAAAGTTAATGTACTTTGTCCCAGCTCTTGGCCTATTGGGTCTTCACTGAGTACTTTATACATTTTTGGTGTGTAGTAAAAAACACAAAAAGAATAAAATTTACCATCTTAACCATTCTTAATTACATACGACAGTAGTGTTAACTATATGCACATTGTTGTACAGTGGATCTCTAGAACTTTTTCATCTTGCAAAAGAAACTCTATTACCTATCAAACAGCAACCAGCCCTTTCCCCTTACTCCAAGCCCCTGGTAACCACCATTTTTCTTTTTTCTTTTCTTTTCTTTTCTCTTCTTTTCTTTTTCTTTTACTTTTTCTTTTTCTTTTTCTTTTTCTTTTTCTTTTTCTTTTTCTTTT